>NC_091305.1:41628536-41718536 GCF_038502225.1 Cherax quadricarinatus
AGTGTGAATGTTGAAGTGTGAATGTTGAAGTGTGAATGTTGATGTGTGAATGTTGAATTGTGAATGTTGAAGTGTGAATGTTGAAGTGTGAATGTTGATGTGTGAATGTTGGAGTGTGAATGTTGAAGTGTGAATGTTGAAGTGTGAATGTTGAAGTGTGAATGTTGAAGTGTGAATGTTGAAGTGTGAATGTTGAAGTGTGAATGTTGGAGTGTGAATGTTGAAGTGTGAATGTTGAAGTGTGAATGTTGAAGTGTGAATGTTGGAGTGTGAATGTTGAAGTGTGAATGTTGAAGTGTGAATGTTGAAGTGTGAATGTTGGAGTGTGAATGTTGAAGTGTGAATGTTGAAGTGTGAATGTTGGAGTGTGAATGTTGGAGTGTGAATGTTGATGTGTGAATGTTGAAGTGTGAATGTTGAAGTGTGAATGTTGAAGTGTGAATGTTGGAGTGTGAATGTTGATGTGTGAATGTTGAAGTGTGAATGTTGAAGTGTGAATGTTGGAGTGTGAATGTTGAAGTGTGAATGTTGAAGTGTGAATGTTGAAGTGTGAATGTTGGAGTGTGAATGTTGATGTGTGAATGTTGAAGTGTGAATGTTGAAGTGTGAATGTTGGAGTGTGAATGTTGAAGTGTGAATGTTGAAGTGTGAATGTTGGAGTGTGAATGTTGGAGTGTGAATGTTGAAGTGTGAATGTTGATGTGTGAATGTTGAAGTGTGAATGTTGAAGTGTGAATGTTGAAGTGTGAATGTTGAAGTGTGAATGTTGAAGTGTGAATGTTGAAGTGTGAATGTTGAAGTGTGAATGTTGAAGTGTAAATGTTGAAGTGTGAATGTTGAAGTGTGAATGTTGGAGTGTGAATGTTGAAGTGTGAATGTTGAAGTGTGAATGTTGAAGTGTGAATGTTGAAGTGTGAATGTTAAGTAAGTAAGTAAGTTTATTCAGGTATACACAAATACAGTTACATAGAATTATCATAGACAGCAGCATGTGTGTGGAGAACCTGGGATAACCCAAAAAAATCAGACAGAGTGACTTATTTCCATTGAATTGTGAAAAATAAATGTTTTACTTGGTTGTAGAGATTTTGAGAAAACTCTTTTGCCATAATAATTATACTACTACTACTACTACTACTACTACTACTACTACTACTACTACTACTACTACTACTACTACTACTACTACTACTACTACTACTAATAATAATAATAATAATAATAATAATAATAATAATAATAATATTAATAAAAATAATAATAATAATAATAATAATAATAATAATAATAATAATAATAATAATAATAATAATAAAAATAATAATAATAATAATAATAATAATAATAATAATAATAATAATAAGAAGAAGAAGAAGAAGAAGAAGAAGAAGAAAGAAAAGAACATAATTTAAATGGGGCACTTTGCTCCTCTTCCCCAGGATGCTACCCAAGACAGTCTGTTGACACCTAGGTGCCTGTTAACTTTTTAAATGAACAGAAACAACAGGTGCAGGAAAGAGTAGAAACATCAGTATTTGAAGGAATATAATATAATGGAAGTAGCAGGTTAGTAGTGTTAATTGTGGTAGTAATATAAGTAGTAGTTGTAGTAGTTGTAGTAGTAGTTGTAGTAGTAGTTGTAGTAGTAGTTGTAGTAGTGTAGTAGTGTAGTAGTAGAAGTAGAATAGTAGCAGTAATAGCAGTAGTAGTAGTAGTAGTAGTAGTAGCAGTAGTAGTAATAGTATTAGCAGTATCAGTAGTTGTTGTGCACTGCTGTGGTAGTGGTGTATTGAAGTAGGAGTGGTGCAGTATAGCAAGCAGTGGTAATGGTAGTAGTAGGTGGTTGCAAGTGTGCAACAGATGGTAGTAGGCAATTGGCAGCAGTAGGTAGTGAGTAGGAGACTAGTAGGTGGCAGTTATGGTAGCAACGTTGTGTAGTGTGGGAAGTGGTAGTGGTAGGTAGTAGTGGTGGTAGGTAGGTAGTAGTAGTAGGTAGTAGGTAGTAGTAGTTTAGTAGTGCTGGTGCTGCTAATGCAACAGTGGTAGGTGGTAGGTAGTAGGTGCTGCTAATGGCAACAGTAGTAGTAGTAGGTAGTAGGTAGTAGGTGTTAGAGTGGAGTAGTGGCAGGCAGATAAGGCAGGCGGTGGTAGGTGGTAATGGTGTTGGTAGTGTTAGTGAGTGATGTGGTTGTTGAGTGCTGTAGTAGTGAAGTAGGACTAGTGGCAAGTGTGGCAGCAGTGGTAGTGGTGGTAGTGGTGGTAGTGGTAGTAGGTAGAAGTAGTAGTATTAGTGGTGGTGGTAGTGGTAGTAGCACAGTAGGTAGTAATGGTATTAATAGGTGGTAGTGAGTAGCAGTGTGGCAGCAGGTGGCTAGTATGTAGTGGTAGTGGTAGGTAAGGTAATAGGTGGATGGAGTAGGTGGTGGTGGTAAGCTGGTGGTAGTGCTACTGCTGCTGCTGCTGCCTAATGGTGGTGCTAGTAGTAGTAGGTGGTGGTGCTCGTGGTGGTAGTAGTGGTGCTAGGTGGTGCAGGTGGTAGCTGCACCTGCTGGTGCTGCTGCCTGCCTGCTGGTGCTGCCTGCTGTGTGAGTGGTGGTGCTGCTGCTGCTGCTGGTCTACTGCTGCTGCTACTGGTGCTGCTGCTGCTGCTGTGCCTGCTGCACCTGCTGCTGCTGCCTGCATGCCTACTGCTGCTCAGCCTGCTGCTGCCTGGCTGCCTGCTGCACTGCCTGTGCTATTGCTGCTGCTTGTTTGCTGCTGCTGCTATGCTGCTGCATGACTGCTACTGCTACTGCTGCTACTGCTGTTGCTATTGAGTGGCTGCTAGGTGTCTACTACTACTACTGCTAGTAGTAGCAGTAATAGTAGTAGCAGCAGCAGCAGATACAGTGAAAGTGATGACAGTAGCAGTAGACTAGCAGGGGTAATAATATTTGCATTAATAACATCCATGGACATGAACTCTCCTAAAACTACCCAGCCTAACTTTACTAAACTGATACTACACAAACTGTCATGTACATCCACCTCCTCGCCTCACTGACACTACACAAACTGTCATGTACATCCACCTCCTCGCCTCACTGACACTACACAAACTGTCATGTACATCCACCTCCTCGCCTCACTGACACTGCACAAACTGTCATGTACATCCACCTCCTCGCCTCACTGACACTACACAAACTGTCATGTACATCCACCTCCTCGCCTCACTGACACTACACAAACTGTCATGTACATCCACCTCCTCCCCTCACTGACACTACACAAACTGTCATGTACATCCACCTCCTCGCCTCACTGACACTACACAAACTGTCATGTACATCCACCTCCTCGCCTCACTGACACTACACAAACTGTCATGTACATCCACCTCCTCGCCTCACTGACACTACACAAACTGTCATGTACAACCACCTCCTCGCCTCACACACGAACACCTAAACTACTACACAGAATTAGGAAAATATATCGTGTGTAATATCTTCACCTCTGGTGGACAAGTTAAAAACTCGGACGTCTGGTGGCAACTGTTCAATTATAGAAAATGGAATATGTGTTGTTGCAATTATGACTAGGAAATAGTAACAGTTTTCTTAACACTCTCATGACGAAGAAGGAGGAGGAGGAGATGACGAAGATGAATAATAATAATAATAATAATAATAATAATAATAATAATAATAATAATAATAATAATATTAATAATCATAATAATAATAATAATAATAATAATAATAATAATAATAATAATAATAATAAAAATAATAATAATAATAATAATAATAATAATAATAATAATAAGAAGAAGAAGAAGAAGAAGAAGAAGAAGATGATGATGATGATGATGATGATGATGATGATTATGATGATGATGATGATGATGATGATTTTACTTGAGCTATTAACCCAAGAAAGATGGTTGTCTTACAATAATTTCATTGGACTCCTTGGGTCCCCTTACCCAGGATGCAACCCACAACAGTCGGTTGACACCCAGGTACCCATTTACGGCGAGGTGAACAGGACAAAATGTATGTATAAGGAAACATGCCCAACGCTTTCTCCCACCCCAGAATTGAGTACGGGTCCCTCGGTTGTGAGCTGAATGCGCTAAATATTCAACTCACACAGAGACGTATGTGCAAGTTCTCTGAATTCTTCATACAAAGGTTATTAAATCCGTTGAAAAGTTACTCCTCCAAAGTCGTCCAAGTCAGACTGTCAGTACTTAAAATTCGCTTGAGGAAAAAACATTATAACTCTGACGTCGTGAGGATTGACCACACTGATGATAGTGTCTGTCGACGTATGGTTCATGATAAGGATATGTTCATTAATGGGGGTTTCAAGCCTATCGACTACTCAAGGGTCATTAAGATTGCTTGCCACCTGTTCTTCAACCATAAAAAAATATTTTGTTCATTAAATCAGTAATTTAAGCAACCAAGAGACATACATCTCACGGTGTATATGTGATGTATTGATACGGTAATGACCCAGTAGACCAGATGAGCACCTCACGGAGGATGCTAACTAAATAAATATCTTTTGTTCGTATATATATATATATATATATATATATATATATATATATATATATATATATATATATATATATATATATATATATATATATATATATATATATATATATATATAGACAAAACATTCACAAAAATATGATACCAAGTAAAACAACATAGGTAACTCAGAGCTACATCTCGAATACTTCATCCAGCTCCCCTGCGGTGGGCCGCGTGCCCAGAATGCTGCAGGTATTTCCTCTCTGGATCGCAACACTGAGTCTCTGAAAGAGGAAGCTGGTCGCCCTGTGGTCCTTGGTTTCTATGATGAGCTTTTCACCCAGCTCTTTGAGGAACTTTAGAGCACACTTGCCCCATGCTCCAAGGGTCTCCGACCCTATTGGAATGAAGTTATAGCAAGGGGGAAGGTCTTCATATTTTCGGATCTTCTGGGTCTCCCTGTGGCTGGCAGCTCCACCCCCTTCCACTACAGAGTATGACAAGTAGGTGTCTGCCAATGTGGCAGCACAGGTGTAGTCCCAGGCAATCTGCTTTCCATCCTTCCAGTGGCTCCATCAGGACGCTTTTGACTTCCATCAGACCTCTGTACTTGGGGTTCCCGTTGAGCTGGGCAACGGGCTGTGGCGAGGCTTCTCTTTATTATGTCATTGATCTCCTCATGTCTGGCATACTTCCCTTCTGCTGTGTGGCACACGAGACCATGGAGTCCGAATTGATCAGCTGTCGCCCTGCCGCAAATACACCTATGTTCGGTGAGGATGGGGGCGGCTAGGCGAAGAGCAACACCAATCCGAATGGCCTGTGGGTCGAGACGGGTGCCCAGGGAGGAATTGGGAACAGCTAACAGGAAATCTCCTGAGTGTGGTGCCTTCACTGCCAGGAGACGAGCTTTGTTCTTTCCTGAAGCATTGGAGAGCATTGTGTTGGCGATTGGAGAGGGTTGTGTTTGTGCTGTTTGGGAGGAGCTGGTCTACTGGAGGAGTCTGTAAGGGTGTCCCACCGAATTGCTGCTTCAGTAAACCTGGGGTCTTGAGCTCCTACCAAGTCTCTCAAGCGTTCGGGCACTATCTTCTTGACTAATGCACTGGAAGCCAAACACGAAGACAGAAAAGCAGGTAAAGCAACATGCGTTGCTTTACGCACCCCTATACCTCCCAGTCGCACTGGGAGGGTTGCCTGATCCCATTGCTCATCCTTTAGTGACAGGTTCAGTGCCTTCTTAAAAGTTGATCTCAGGTGTGCGTCATATTCATCGAGTGTTGGGTTGTCAAAAGAGGGTGCACACTTCAAGAAGTAAGTGAGTCTTGGCATAGTAAGAAACCTTGTGAGGAGATATAGAGCATCATGGGCATCAAGATCGCTTATTCTCTCCTCCATTCTCATAAGGTCATTCAATTTGTCCCTGAGGACAGTATCGATGGCCTGGTGACCCAGCGGTGCCTGCAAGAGGGTACTGTTGGACGGAGTTGTAGTTGAGATTCCTGGGAGGATTCTTGGCACAGCATTGATTATTTCCTGGTTCGCTCTGATGATTTCACACTTAGAGGGATTGAGGATGAGTCCCAAGCCTTCTCCCTGTGTTTTCACCAGTTGTAGGTCCCCCACGTGGGACTCTTCAGTACCTGCCAGAGTGTCGTCATCCAGGTACCAGATATTGAGCTCACTGCGTAGGCTGGAAGTTAGTTCTCTTACTGCCAAGCAGAAGAGAAGTGGAGCAAGTGGGTCACCCTGCTGAACACCCTCTGATGATTGAATTTCATGTTCTCCAAACAAAAGAATTGAGGGTTTGCTGTAGCCGGCTGAAATGAAGGGAAAGAGACTTGGGAACCGAACCCGAACAGCTGGCAAAACAGCATCTCTCCTCACCATATTAAAGGCATTTCTAAAATCAAGTTTGACTATGGCCTTGTCTTCTGGTAGGTCCCTGATGTAGGCCCTTGCTGCATGAGCTGCACCTTCACTGCCTTGGTGTGGCTGGAGTAAAGTGGCAGTTTCTAGGTGAATGTTTCTCACTGCTGCTTTGGCAACGAGACGGCGAAGAGTGTTTCCAACTGCAATGGGTCTGATTCCCCCATCCCTCTTCTTCAAAGCACATAGTGAGGCTCAAAAAAAGAAAGGTTTAATTTCTTCTGGGATTCGCCCAGCCAGGCAATTTTTGACGAAAGTTGTTAACTCGGTGAGATAATTGATGCAGATTCACCGAGTACTGGATTTACCATCTCTTTGAGGTGCTGAGGTCGAATTCCAGTGTAACCTCCTGCAGATCCTGCTGGAAATGACACGATCGCCTTATAGACTTCCGATTCTGACAAAATTAATTGTTCAGTGATGGGGTCTTCCTCAGGGTTGTCGTTGATGGCTGTGGTGTCCCTGGTTGAATGCTTGTCTCTTAGTGCTTGGGCCGTGGTCTCATCCTTGGGGGCTACAGTGTCGTCACTTGTAATTATTCTTATTGCTCCCACTGTGTTACCTTCCTCAATTTTTTTGCTAACCTGTGCACAAATTTTCTTGTTCTCAGTAGGACTTTTCTTGGGTCTGCCTCTTTGATTCCTGCGATGATGGGGCAGAGGGACTCAGTTATCCGTTCTTGGGTAGTTGCGAACTGCCTTGATAACTGACGTGGTTAGCAGTTTGCCTCGTCTTTCAGGAACTGCAAGACAGACATTGCCGAACAAGAGAAGGTTGCGCCATGCTTGGATGGTGCCTCAGGCTTCTAAGTTGTTGGAACCTCCATTCACCCGCTTAAGAAGGTCTGTGAATTTCCCTGCTGCATATGGGCGAGCTGCTTTAGGGATGTGGGATGGTGTACTCCTAGCAGTGGATTTGAATGCCAACAGAAGGTTATCGCAAGTGACGAGGTTGCCATTGGAATTGTCATCTGCCTGTGGAGGCTGTGGGCTGCTCTCTGCTGGGGGCATATGTGATCCGGCACACCCATTGTGTGCACGAATACGATATATATATATATATATATATATATATATATATATATATATATATATATATATATATATATATATATATGTCGTGCCGAATAGGCAGAACTTGCGATCTTGCTTAAATAGCAAAGTTCATCTGTAAGGTAAGGGTACTACTGCCCCTGCTAATGGAGGTAAGCGCATTCTTGTGGTTGGTGACTCTCAGGTAAGATACATTGACCGTGCTTTTTGTAATAGGAATAAGAAGATGAGAGATAGAGTGTGCTTCCCTGGAGCTGGTGTTGGGGACATTGTCAACAGGCTGGATAATATCATGTCAGGTAATGGGAGCAAGCCCATTATCTGTCTCAGTGCTGGTGGAAATGATATTGGGAAGGGTAGGAGAGAAGAGCTGCTAGATAAGTACAGGTCAGCTATAGATTTCATTAAGTCTAAGGGAGGGATCCCAATCATATGTAGCATCTTGCCTAGAAGGGGAGTAGGAAATGAATGGTTGTCTAGGGCAATTGGTGTAAATTGCTGGCTAGACAGATACTGCAAGGAACTTGCAATCCCATTCATTGACAACTGGAACAACTTTTATGGCAAACATGATATGTATGCAAGGGATGGGGTACATCTCTCTGGGGCTGGGGTGGTAGCACTTGCAGACTCGATTGAGAAGGCCATTGGTGAAATGCCTATGATTTTAAACTGATGGAAGATAGAGGTATGGGTGTGTGTGGGAAACAAGCAGGTTGCAACACTTGGGTTGGAAACAGTAAATGTATAAAAGGCATTCAGCATGAAGTTATAAATAAAGACAATAGATCAGGTCAGCAAACAAAGGGGGACAGCAGAGGGCAGCAAGGGACTAGCTCCCTTAAGGTTTACTATACTAATAGCAGGAGTGTAAGAAATAAGATAGATGAGCTAAGATTAATTGCAAGTGCAGGAAACATAGATATTATTGCTATAACAGAGACCTGGCTCAATCTGAAAGATAGAGAGATGCCCTCTGAATGTCACATACAAGGCTATAAATTATTCCACACTGACAGGGTCAACAGGAAAGGTGGTGGAGTAGCGATGTATGTCAGAGACAATTTAAATTGTTGTGTTAGACAAGATATTAAATTAGAAGCGTCAGCCACTGAATCTGTTTGGTTACAGCTTCTCGAGGGCCGAGAAAAACTGATTTTGGGTGTGATTTACAGGGCCCCAAATCTTGATAGGGAGTGCAGTAAACTTCTATGGGACGAAATTCGTAAGGCATCTACATACGAAAATGTTGTGCTAATGGGAGATTTCAACTATAGACAGATTGACTGGAGCAATTTGACAGGAAATTTAGAGTCAGGTGACTTTCTTGATACGATCCAGGATTGTTTTTTAAAACAGTTTGTGACAGAGCCAACTAGGGGAAATAACCTCCTTGACTTGGTTCTTGCCAGTAGGGAAACACTAATTAATAATCTTGAGGTTAATGATGAGCTTGGGGAAAGTGATCACAAATCACTCAGTTTTAATATATCATGGAATTCCCCTAATAATGGCAATCAAGTCTCCGTCCCTGACTTTCGCTTGGCTGATTTCATAGGACTGAAAAATTACTTAGGTGGGCTGAACTGGAATGACCTGACTAAGGGTCAGGTAGGTGGTGATGGTTGCCGATATGATGCTTTCCAGGGCATAGTTCTAGCTGCTCAGTCAAATTATGTTGCAAATAGGGAAATCAGATCAAACAAAAATGATCCTAAATGGATGAACAATAGATTAAAATATCTGATTGGTCAAAAGAGAGGCATATATAGGCAAATCAAAAGAGGAGAGGGACAATTAAGAAATCGATATATTCAGTTAAAGAGAGAAATAAAAAAGGGAATTAGAAAAGCAAAAAGAGATTATGAGGTTAAAGTTGCAAGAGAATCGAAGACTAACCCAAAAGCATTCTTTCAGGTTTACAGAAGTAAGATCAGGGACAAGATAGGCCCACTCAAAAGTTCCTCGGGTCAGCTCACTGACAGTGATAAGGAAATGTGTAGAATTTTTAACACATACTTCCTCTCAGTTTTTACACAGGAGGATACCAGCGATATTCCAGTAATGATAAATTATGTAGAACAGGACGATAATAAACTGTGCACTATTAGGGTCACAAGTGACATGGTCCTTAGGCAAATAGATAAATTAAAACCTAACAAATCCCCAGGCCCTGATGAACTGTATGCAAGGGTTCTAAAGGAATGTAAAGAGGAGCTTAGCACACCTTTGGCTAATCTTTTCAACATATCACTACAAACTGGCATGGTGCCAGATAAGTGGAAAATGGCAAATGTGATACCTATTTTCAAAACAGGTGACAGGTCCTTAGCTTCGAACTATAGACCAATAAGCCTAACCTCCATAGTGGGAAAATTTATGGAATCAATAATTGCCGAGGCAGTTCGTAGCCACCTTGAAAAGCATAAATTAATCAACGAATCTCAGCATGGTTTTACAAAGGGGCGTTCCTGCCTTACGAATTTATTAACTTTTTTCACTAAGGTATTTGAGGAGGTAGATCATGGTAATGAATATGATATTGTGTATATGGACTTCAGTAAGGCTTTTGACAGGGTCCCACATCAGAGACTATTGAGGAAAATTAAAGCACATGGAATAGGAGGAGAAATTTTTTCCTGGATAGAGGCATGGTTGACAAATAGGCAGCAGAGAGTTTGCATAAATGGGGAGAAATCAGAGTGGGGGAGTGTCACGAGCGGTGTTCCGCAGGGGTCAGTGTTGGGCCCCCTGCTGTTCACAATCTACATAAACGACATAGATGAGGGCATAAAGAGCGACATCGGCAAGTTTGCCGATGACACCAAAATAGGCCGTCGAATTCATTCTGACGAGGACATTCGAGCACTCCAGGAAGATTTGAATAGACTGATGCAGTGGTCGGAGAAGTGGAAGATGCAGTTTAATATAGACAAATGCAAAGTTCTAAATGTTGGACAGGACAATAACCATGCCACATATAAACTAAATAATGTAGATCTTAATATTACGGATTGCGAAAAAGATTTAGGAGTTCTGGTTAGCAGTAATCTGAAACCAAGACAACAGTGCATAAGTGTTCGCAATAAAGCTAATAGAATCCTTGGCTTCATATCAAGAAGCATAAATAATAGGAGTCCTCAGGTTGTTCTTCAACTCTATACATCCTTGGTTAGGCCTCATTTAGATTATGCTGCACAGTTTTGGTCACCTTATTACAGAATGGATATAAATTCTCTGGAAAATGTACAAAGGAGGATGACAAAGTTGATCCCATGTATCAGAAACCTTCCCTATGAGGATAGACTAAGGGCCCTGAATCTGCACTCTCTAGAAAGACGTAGAATTAGGGGGGATATGATTGAGGTGTATAAATGGAAGACAGGAATAAATAAAGGGGATGTAAATAGTGTGCTGAAAATATCTAGCCTATACAGGACTCGCAGCAATGGTTTTAAGTTGGAAAAATTCAGATTCAGGAAGGATATAGGAAAGTACTGGTTTGGTAATAGAGTTGTGGATGAGTGGAACAAACTCCCAAGTACCGTTATAGAGGCCAGAACGTTGTGTAGCTTTAAAAATAGGTTGGATAAATACATGAGTGGATGTGGGTGGGTGTGAGTTAGACCTGATAGCTTGTGCTACCAGGTCGGTTGCCGTGTTCCTCCCTTAAGTCAATGTGACCTGACCTGACTAGGTTGGGTGCATTGGCTTAAGCCGGTAGGAGACTTGGACCTGCCTCGCATGGGCCAGTAGGCCTTCTGCAGTGTTCCTTCGTTCTTATGTTCTTATGTTCTTAAAATCATTCTGAACCTAACGAAAAAAAATATATTTGATTGTGTTTGTTTAGTACTAAATTATTGTAAACGTATTTAAAATATATTGTTGGGTTAGGCAGGAACTCACAACACCACCTGGTTAGCCAGGAACTCACAACACCACCTGGTTAGGCAGGAGCTCACAACACCACCTGGTTAGGCAGGAGCTCACAACACCACCTGGTTAGGCAGGAGCTCACAGCACCACCTGGTTAGGCAGGAGTTCACAACATCACCTGGTTAGGCAGGAGCTCACACCACCACCTGGTTAGGCAGGAGCTCACAACACCACCTGGTTAGACAGGATCTCACAACACCACCTGGTTAGGTAGGAGCTCACAACACTACCTAGTTAGGCAGGAGCTCACAACACCACCTGGTTAGGCAGGAGCTCACAACACCACCAGGTTAGGTAGGAGCTCACAACACCACCTAGTTAGGCAGGAGCTCACGACACCACCTGGTTAGGCAGGATCTCACGACACCACCTTGTTAGCCAGGAACTCACAACACCACCTGGTTAGACTGGAGCTCTCAACACCACCTGGTTAGGCTGGAGCTCACAGCACCACCTGGTTAGGCAGGAGCTCACAACACCACCTGGTTAGCCAGGAACTCACAACACCACCTGGTTAGGCAGGAGCTCACAACACCACCTGGTTAGGCAGGAGCTCACAACACCACCTGGTTAGTCTGGAGCTCACAACACCACCTGGTTAGGCTGGAGCTCACAACACCACCTTGTTAGGCTGGAGCTCACAGCACCACCTGGTTAGGCTGGAGCTCACAACACCACCTTGTTAGGCAGGAGCTCACAACACCACCTGGTTAGGCTGGAGCTCACAACACCACCTGGTTAGGCTGGAGCTCACAACACCACCTGGTTAGGCTGGAGCTCACAACACCACCTGGTTAGGCTGGAGCTCACAACACCACCTAGTTAGGCTGGAGCTCACAACACCACCTGGTTAGGCAGGAGCTCACAACACCACCTGGTTAGGCTGGAGCTCACAACACCACCTGGTTAGGCTGGAGCTCACAACACCACCTGGTTAGGCAGGAGCTCACAACACCACCTGGTTAGGCAGGAGCTCACAACACCACCTGGTTAGGCAGGAGCTCACAACACCACCTGATTAGGCTGGAGCTCACAACACCACCTGGTTAGGCAGGAGCTCACAACACCACCTGGTTAGGCAGGAGCTCACAACACCACCTGGTTAGGCAGGAACTCATGATCGGGTGACTCAGCCCAACCATTAACATGATCGGGTGATTCATCCCAACCATTAACATGATCGAGTAATTCATCCCAACCATTAACATAATCGAGTAATTTATCCCAACCATTAACATGATCGAGTAATTCAACCCAACCATTAACATAATCGAGTAATTTATCCCAACCATTAACATGATCGAGTGATTCATCCCAACCATTAACATGATCGGGTAATTCATCCCAACCATTAACATGATCGTGTAATTCATCCCAACCATTAACATGATCGGGTAATTCATCCCAACCATTAACATAATCGAGTAATTTATCCCAACCATTAACATGATCGAGTAATTCAACCCAACCATTAACATAATCGAGTAATTTATCCCAACCATTAACATGATCGAGTGATTCATCCCAACCATTAACATGATCGGGTAATTCATCCCAACCATTAACATGATCGTGTAATTCATCCCAACCATTAACATGATCGGGTAATTCATCCCAACCATTAACATAATCGAGTAATTTATCCCAACCATTAACATGATCGAGTAATTCAACCCAACCATTAACATAATCGAGTAATTTATCTCAACCATTAACATGATCGAGTGATTCATCCCAACCATTAACATGATCGGGTAATTCATCCCAACCATTAACATGATCGGGTAATTCATCCCAACCATTAACATGATCGTGTAATTCATCCCAACCATTAACATGATCGGGTAATTCATCCCAACCATTAACATAATCGAGTAATTTATCCCAACCATTAACATGATCGGGTAATTCATCCCAACCATTAGCATGATCGGGTAATTCATCCCAACCATTAACATAATCGAGTAATTTATCCCAACCATTAACATGATCGGGTAATTCATCCCAACCATTGACATGATTGGGTAATTCATCCCAACCATTAACATGATCGGGTGATTCATCCCAACCATTAACATGATCGGGTGATTCATCCCAACCATTAACATGATCGGGTAATTCATCCCAACCATTAACATGATCGTGTAATTCATCCCAACCATTGACATGATTGGATAACCAATCTTAACCTTTTAATTTGATGTAAGAGGTGTTTGATGCCTGGCCACTTACTGTGTACTACAAAACTATGTACTTCCCCTAGTACCGAACTAGCTTGGCTTGTTAATCTTTACAAAAACAGTGCAATGTGATATTCTGGACGCTGGCTGTTAGCAATTTCGAATGCCTTATCGAGTCTCAGCTGTTTTATCTGTCATTGTTAACAATTGCACGTTTTGAAATTCATCCTGGACTAAATGCTCTCTTGGACTCAGTTCCAAGATAAATCCCACCGTCTTATTTCGAGTTATTTGTAGTCTGTTTTCAGTCCTTTGTTTGGGCAGAGTGCCACGAAGAACTTGAATGGTCTACAAGCAATTGTATAAGAGGAGACAAGACCTAACACCTAAGATGTGAAGTAGCAAATCATGGAAGAGTTAAGGATTATAATGTAATAAAGAGGACGCTTGAGGTGGGTGGGTGTTGTGGATGGCAGGTGGTGGGCGAGTCATGGCACGAAATAAACATCAGTTGCTCCGCATACCTGGCGAGGGCACTCGATGATTCACTTCTCTGGCAACACTTCCTCTGATGCCCTGCCCACCCCTCACGACTGCCCCGCCTTTCCTTCCCTCCCGCCCGCCCACCTACCCTCCTGTCAGCCCACCTGAAGCCCGCCCACCTGCCTATCCCTCCATTTCTGCCTTCCCTTCAGACACCCACCTGCTCGCCCGCTCCTAACTCTTTAGTCCCCAGACACAAGCCCATTTTTCTTTTACTCTCCTGCACAGATCCTTCCCGGCTGCTGGCCCACCCTGCCCCACCGCCGGCTCGCCCACCCTGCCCCACCGCCGGCTCGCCCACCCTGCCCCACCGCCGGCTCGCCCACCCACTAACGTCCTCAGTCACCCACCCCAGCAGAAGTAACGATAACTCTCGCTTACAAAACTGACTTATATGGAAACAAGAAGCAGTAAATTAAACTTCTTGAATAGAAAGTAAGTTACTCAGTGTTGCATTTTGGGGAGACCACGTAAGTTGTCATTTTAACCTTGATAGTGGGGGTACCACGTAAGTTGTCAATTTAACCTTGATTGTGGGGGTACCACGTAAGGTGTCATTGTAACCTTGATTGTGGGGGTACCACGTAAGTTGTCATTTTAACCTTGATTGTGGGGGTACCACGTAAGTTGTCAATTTAACCTTGATTGTGGGGATACCACGTAAGGTGTCATTGTAACCTTGATTGTGGGGGTACCACGTAAGTTGTCATTTTAACCTTGATTGTGGGGGTACCACGTAAGGTGTCATTATAACCTTTATTGTGGGGTACCACGTAAGTTGTCATTGTAACCTTGATTGTGGGGGTACCACGTAAGTTGTCATTGTAACCTTGATTGTGGGGGTACCACGTAAGTTGTCATTTTAACCTTGATTTTGGGGATACCACGTAAGGTGCCATTGTAACCTTGATTTTGGGGATACCACGTAAGGTGTCACTGTAACCTTGATTTTGGGGTACCACGCAAGGTGTCATTGTAACCTTGATTGTGGGGATACCACGTAAGGTGTCATTGTAACCTTGATTTTGGGGCACCACGTAAAGTGTCATTGCAACCTTGATTGATTTTGGGGTACCACGTAAGGTGTCATTGTAACCTTGATTTTGGGGGTACCACGTAAGGTGTCATTGTAACCTTGATTGTGGGGGTACCACGTAAGCTGTCATTTTAACCTTGATTTTGGGGTGCCACGTAAGGTGTCATTGTAACCTTGATTGTGGGGTACCACGTAAGGTGTCATTGTAACCTTGATTGTGGGGGTACCACGTAAGCTGTCATTTTAACCTTGATTTTGGGGATACCACGTAAGGTGTCATTGTAACCTTGATTTTGGGGATACCACGTAAGTTGTCATTGTAACCTTGATTGTGGGGTATCACGTAAGGTGTCATTGTAACCTTGATTTCACGACGTGATTGAAGTACAGCAGTAAGGAAGTAAGTGTTTAATAAGTGTAATTAGAATTGATTTCCTTAAGTAACTGAAACTGATTATTATCATTATTATTATTATTATTATTATTATTATTATTATCATTATTAACACCACGGCCGTGTTCCGCCAAGGAAGGGTGACCCGAAAAACAAAAAAACAACAAAATTCACCCACTCCCTATTTTGGTAGAAAACTGTTGACATCACAGTCAGCTTACTCACCGACCGCAGCATCTACCTTCAATCCCAGAATTTATACATCCTTCTCGTCAACCTATCCCTATTCATAACCTCTGAATAATAACAATGGTCACCCAACATCACCTTTAAATTTCTATGCTCCTAATTCTCTGCTAGATGTTGACACTACACATAGCTCTCAAACACGACGTCTCCGCTGCCTCTAGTCTCTTCTCTGCTGCAACTTTCAAAACCCATACCTCACACCCATGTACAAGTATTGGTAAAACTGTACTCAGGTTAAGTCCTCCCCCCGCCCTTCTTTGCATCCATAGATAACCGTTTATACTTCCTCTCTCCGGTCTGATATACAAGTTATCGTTGAGGATATAAAAAAAAGGCAATACTGTGACTTGAACAATACACACATGACTCGTTCATATGAGACTGAAACTGATAACTTTTCGGTCTGACTTGTACCATTAACTAGACACACTAATTAATGGTCCAAGTCGGACTGAAACGTAGTCAAAAGTTTCAGCCTCCTATATGCGGGTTATTTGCATACAATTGCCTAGGCTTCTCTTAACCTTATCATCTTGCTCCTTTCTAAATTCACTGTTAATTTCCTTCCTTCGCCTATCCTCACAAATTGAACCACCTTCCTTTGTAATTTGTCTTCAGAATCCTCCAAAAGAACTGTGTCATCAGCAAAAAGCAACTGGGATAACCGCCATTTTGTATCAGCTTCAACATCTTACACTCCCACACCACTACCCGACACTCTTGTGATTACTTCCTTTACAACCCCATCTACGAGCATGTTAAGTAACCATTGTGATATCAGGCATCCCTGTCTAGGAGCTAGAAATATAGCATCACCACCGTCACAGCGGCACCACCGTTACAGCGGCACCACCGTCACATGGGCACCACCATCACAGCATCACCACCATCACAGCATCACCACCATCACAGCATCACCACCATCACAGCATCACCACCATCACAGCATCACCACCATCACAGCATCACCACCATCACAGCATCACCACCATCACAGCATCACAGCATCACCACCATCACAGCATCACCACCATCACAGCATCACAGCATCACCACCATCACAGCATCACCACCATCACAGCATCACCACCATCACAGCATCACCACCATCACAGCATCACCACCATCACAGCATCACCACCATCACAGCATCACCACCATCACAGCATCACCACCATCACAGCATCACCACCATCACAGCATCACCACCATCACAGCATCACCACCATCACAGCATCACCACCATCACAGCATCACCACCATCACGGCATCATCACCATCACAGCATCACCACCATCACAGCATCACCACCATCACAACATCACCACCATCACACCATCACCACCATCACAGCATCACCACCATCACAACATCACCACCATCACAGCATCACCACCATCACAGCATCACCACCATCACAGCATCACCACCATCACAGCATCACCACCATCACAGCATCACCACCATCACAGCATCACCACCATCACAGCATCACCACCATCACAACATCACCACCATCACAGCATCACCACCATCACAACATCACCACCATCACAGCATCACCACCATCACAGCATCACCACCATCACAGCATCACCACCATCACAGCATCACCACCATCACAGCATCACCACCATCACAACATCACCACCATCACAGCATCACCACCATCACAACATCACCACCATCACAGCATCGCCACCATCACAGCATCACCACCATCACAGCATCACCACCATCACAGCATCACCACCATCACAGCATCACCACCATCACAGCATCACCACCATCACAACATCACCATCACAGCATCACCACCATCACAGCATCACCACCATCACAGCATCACCACCATCACAGCATCACCACCATCACAGCATCACCACCATCACAGCATCACCACCATCACAACATCACCACCATCACAGCATCACCACCATCACAGCATCACCACCATCACAGCATCACCACCATCACAGCATCACCACCATCACAGCATCACCACCATCACAGCATCACCACCATCACAGCATCACCACCATCACAGCATCACCACCATCACAACATCACCACCATCACAGCATCACCACCATCACAACATCACCACCATCACAGCATCACCACCATCACAGCATCACCACCATCACAGCATCACCACCATCACAGCATCACCACCATCACAGCATCACCACCATCACAACATCACCACCATCACAGCATCACCACCATCACAACATCACCACCATCACAGCATCGCCACCATCACAGCATCACCACCATCACAGCATCACCACCATCACAGCATCACCACCATCACAGCATCACCACCATCACAGCATCACCACCATCACAACATCACCACCATCACAGCATCACCACCATCACAACATCACCACCATCACAGCATCGCCACCATCACAGCATCACCACCATCACAGCATCACCACCATCACAGCATCACCACCATCACAGCATCACCACCATCACAGCATCACCACCATCACAACATCACCACCATCACAGCATCACCACCATCACAGCATCACCACCATCACAGCATCACCACCATCACAGCATCACCACCATCACAGCATCACCACCATCACAACATCACCACCATCACACCATCACCACCATCACAGCATCACCACCATCACAACATCACCACCATCACACCATCACCACCATCACAACATCACCACCATCACAACATCACCACCATCACAGCATCACCACCATCACAACATCACCACCATCACAACATCACCACCATCACAGCATCACCACCATCACAGCATCACCACCATCACAGCATCACCACCATCACAGCATCACCACCATCACAGCATCACCACCATCACAGCATCACCACCATCACAGCATCACCACCATCACAGCATCACCACCATCACAACATCACCACCATCACAGCATCACCACCATCACAGCATCACCACCATCACAGCATCACCACCATCACAGCATCACCACCATCACAGCATCACCACCATCACAGCATCACCACCATCACAGCATCACCACCATCACAGCATCACCACCATCACAACATCACCACCATCACAACATCACCACCATCACAGCATCACCACCATCACAGCATCACCACCATCACAGCATCACCACCATCACAGCATCACCACCATCACAGCATCACCACCATCACAGCATCACCACCATCACAACATCACCACCATCACAGCATCACCACCATCACAGCATCACCACCATCACAACATCACCACCATCACAACATCACCACCATCACAGCATCACCACCATCACAGCATCACCACCATCACAACATCACCACCATCACAGCATCACCACCATCACAGCATCACCACCATCACAGCATCACCACCATCACAACATCACCACCATCACAGCATCACCACCATCACAGCATCACCACCATCACAACATCACCACCATCACAACATCACCACCATCACAGCATCACCACCATCACAGCATCACCACCATCACAGCATCACCACCATCACAGCATCACCACCATCACAGCATCACCACCATCACAGCATCACCACCATCACAACATCACCACCATCACAGCATCACCACCATCACAGCATCACCACCATCACAGCATCACCACCATCACAGCATCACCACCATCACAGCATCACCACCATCACAGCATCACCACCATCACAGCATCACCACCATCACAGCATCACCACCATCACAACATCACCACCATCACAACATCACCACCATCACAACATCACCACCATCACAACATCACCACCATCACAACCTCACCACCATCACAACCTCACCACCATCACAACATCACCACCATCACAGCATCACCACCATCACAGCATCACCACCATCACAACATCACCACCATCACAGCATCACCACCATCACAGCATCACCACCATCACAGCATCACCACCATCACAACATCACCATCACAACATCACCACCATCACAGCATCACCACCATCACAACATCACCACCATCACAGCATCACCACCATCACAACATCACCACCATCACAGCATCACCACCATCACAGCATCACCACCATCACAACATCACCACCATCACAGCATCACCACCATCACAACATCACCACCATCACAGCATCACCACCATCACAACATCACCACCATCACAGCATCACCACCATCACAACATCACCACCATCACAGCATCACCACCATCACAACATCACCACCATCACAGCATCACCACCATCACAGCATCACCACCATCACAGCATCACCACCATCACAACATCACCACCATCACAGCATCACCACCATCACAACATCACCACCATCACAGCATCACCACCATCACAACATCACCACCATCACAGCATCACCACCATCACAGCATCACCACCATCACAGCATCACCACCATCACAACATCACCACCATCACAGCATCACCACCATCACAGCATCACCACCATCACAGCATCACCACCATCACAACATCACCACCATCACAGCATCACCACCATCACAGCATCACCACCATCACAGCATCACCACCATCACAGCATCACCACCATCACAGCATCACCACGATCACAGCATCACCACCATCACAACATCACCACCATCACAGCATCACCACCATCACAGCATCACCACCATCACAGCATCACCACCATCACAACATCACCACCATCACAGCATCACCACCATCACAGCATCACCACCATCACAGCATCACCACCATCACAACATCACCACCATCACAGCATCACCACCATCACAACATCACCACCATCACAGCATCACCACCATCACAACATCACCACCATCACAGCATCACCACCATCACAGCATCACCACCATCACAGCATCACCACCATCACAACATCACCACCATCACAGCATCACCACCATCACAGCATCACCACCATCACAGCATCACCACCATCACAACATCACCACCATCACAGCATCACCACCATCACAGCATCACCACCATCACAGCATCACCACCATCACAGCATCACCACCATCACAGCATCACCACCATCACAGCATCACCACCATCACAACATCACCACCATCACAGCATCACCACCATCACAGCATCACCACCATCACAGCATCACCACCATCACAGCATCACCACCATCACAGCATCACCACCATCACAGCATCACCACCATCACAGCATCACCACCATCACAACATCACCACCATCACAGCATCACCACCATCACAGCATCACCACCATCACAGCATCACCACCATCACAGCATCACCACCATCACAGCATCACCACCATCACAGCATCACCACCATCACAGCATCACCACCATCACAACATCACCACCATCACAGCATCACCACCATCACAGCATCACCACCATCACAACATCACCACCATCACAGCATCACCACCATCACAGCATCACCAACATCACAACATCACCACCATCACAGCATCATCACCATCACAGCATCACAGCATCACAATTTCTTGTTACTAGTGATATACTTTTAATATATAGAATTGGAGCTATTGTCCTCTTCCTCGAATCAAACCTGACACGAGTGTACACGATGCACTCTTGGGTGTACATAGAGTATGTACTTGATTTAAGGTGCAGCAGTTGAGTGTACACAAAGTTGTTATGTGTACACACAGTTGCTGGGTGTACACACAGTTGTTGAGTGCACTCACAGTTGTTTAGTGTACACACAGATGTTGAGTGTACACACAGTTGCTGGGTGTACACACGGTTGATGAGTGCACTCACAGTTGTTTAGTGTACACACAGATGTTGAGTGTACACACAGTTGCTGGGTGTACGCAGAATATTTGAGTGTACAAATTTTTATTGCGTGTACACAGTTGTTGAGCGTATTCACACAGATGTGAGTGCACTCAAAGTTATTGAGTGCATAAACAGTTGTTAAGTGCTCAGTCAGTTTTTAAGTGTACACACATTTGTTGACTATACACACAGTTGTTGAATGCACTCACAGTTGTTTAGTGTACACACAGTTGTTGAGTGCACACACAGTTGTGAGTGCACACAGTCGTTAAGTGTTGACACAGTTGTTGAGTGCACACACAGTTTTTAGTGTACACACAGTTGTTGAGTGTACACACAGTTGTTGAGTGCACACACAGTTGTTGAGTGTACACACAGTTGTTGAGTGCACACGCAGTTATTGAGTGTACACACAGTTGTAGAGTGTACACACAGTTATTGAGTGTATGCACAGCTTTTAGTGTACACACAGTTGTTGAGTGCACACACAGTTGTTGAGTGCACACACAGTTGTTGAGTGCACACACAGTTGTTGAGTACACAAACAGTTGTTGAGTGTACACACAGTTGTTGAGTGTACACACAATTGTTGAGTGCACACAGTTGTTGAGTGTACTTACAGTTATTATGTGTACACACAGTTGTTGAGTGTACACACAGTTATTATTTGTACTCACAGTTGTTGAGTGCACACACAGTTGTTGAGTGCACACACAGTTGTTGAGTGTTCACACAATTGTTGATTGCACAAACAGTTGCTGAGTGCACACATAGCTGTTGAGTGCACACACAGTTGTTGAGTGCACACACAGTTGTTGAGTGCACACAGTTGTTGAGTGTACTTACAGTTATTATGTGTACACACAGTTGTTGAGTGTACACACAGTTATTATTTGTATTCACAGTTGTTGAGTGCACACACAGTTGTTGAGTGCACACACAGTTGTTGAGTGTTCACACAATTGTTGAGTGCACACACAGTTGTTGAGTGCACACATAGCTGTTGAGTGCACACACAGTTGTTGAGTGCACACACAGTTGTTGAGTGCACAAACAGTTGTTGAGTGTTCACACAATTGTTGAGCGCACACACAGTTGTTGAGTGCACACACAGTTATTGAGTGCACATACAGTTGTTGAGAGTTCATGTTCACACAGATGTTGAGTGCACACACAGTTGTTGTGTGTTTATGTTCACACAGTTGTTGAGTGCACAAACAGTTGTTGAGTGTACACACAATTATTATTTGTACACACAGGTGTTGAGTGTACACACAGTTTTTAGTGTACATACAGTTGTTGAGTGCACACACAGCTGTTGAGTGCACACACAGTTTTGAGTACACACACAGTCGTTAAGTGTTGACACAGTTGTTGAGTGCACACACAGTTTTTAGTGTACACACAGTTGTTGAGCGTTCACACAATTGTTGAGTGTACACACGGTTGTTGAATGCACACAAAGTTGTTGAGTGTTCACGTAATTGTTGAGTGCACACACAGTTGTTTAGTGCACACACAGTTGCTGAGTGCACACACAGTTGTTGAGTGCACACACAGTTGTTGAGTGCACACACAGTTGATGAGTATTCACGCAATTGTTGAGTGTACATACAGTTGTTGAGTGCACACACAGTTGTTGAGTGTACACACAGTTGTTTAGTATTCACACAATTGTTGAATGCACACACAGTTGTTGAGTACACACACAGTTGTTGAGTGCACACACAGTTGTTGAGTGTTCACCCAATTGTTGAGTGCACACACAGTTGTTGAGTGCACATACAGTTGTTGAGTGCACACGCAGTTGTTGAGTGTTCATGCTCACACAGATGTTGAGTGCACACACAGTTGTTGAGTGTTTATGTTCACACAGTTGTTGAGTGCATACACAGTTGTTGAGTGTACACACAATTATTATTTGTACACGCAGGTGTTGAGTGCACACACAGTTGTTGATTGCACACACAGTTGTTGAGTGTTCACACAGTTGTCGAGTGTACACACAATTATTATTTGTACACACAGGCGTTGAGTGCACACGCAGTTGTTGAGTGCACACACAGTTATTGAGTGCGCACACAGTCGCTGAGTGTTCACACAGCTGTTGAGTGCACATACAACTGTTGAGTGTGCACACAGTTATTATTGCTACACACAGTTGTTTTGTGTACACACAGTTGTTGAGTGTACACACAGTTATTATGTGTGCACACAGTTGATTAATTTATTTATTTATTTATTTATTTATTTATTTATTTCAAATTTGAGCACACATACAGAGGTACAAAAAAATACAGATAAGAGCAGCATGCCAAAGCCACTTATACTATGCATAGCATTACGGGCTGGCTTAAAATTAACTTAAGATTAACTAAGCAATGATGAAATCAGTGATAAAACATTAATGTAAACAGATTACTATAAAGCACAAGTGAGTATTACAAAGACAGGTCATATGGTTGCATTCAGTTAGGTAGTGATTCTGTTAGGTAGTGTATTTAAAAAATAATAAAGTTAGATTGGGTTTTAGGTTTAACATTTATGTGATATAATTGTGAGAAACATTTAAGATATACAATTTATAAGGTTCAGTTATTCAGTATTTATTTGGTTTTGGGTGAGTAAGTGATCTTTGAGAAGAGACTTGAATTTATAAACAGGTAGTGTTTCTTTTATATTTACAGGTAATGAATTCCAGATTTTAGGGCCTTTTATGTGCATTGAGTTTTTGCATAGTGTGAGATGGACACGAGGAACATCAAAGAGTGATCTGTGCCTTGTGTTATGGTCATGTGTTCTGTTGAGGTTGGCAAGGAGATGTTTGAGGGGAGGGTTAATATCAGAGTTAAGTGTTCTATGTATGTAATAGGTGCAGTAATAAGTATGGATGTTTTGTATGGTGAGTAGGTTTAGTGTATTGAATATTGGTGGAGTGTGCTGCCTGTAGTGAGAATTTGTTATCATTCTAACTGCAGCCTTTTGTTGAGTAATTAGTGGTCTGAGATGGTTAATTGTTGTTGAGCCCCATGCACAAATTCCATAGGTGAGATAGGGGTAAATAAGAGAGTGATATAGGGCCAGGAAGGCTGACTGTGGAACATAGTACCGTATCTTCGATAGTATGCCTACAGTCTTGGAAATTTTCTTAGAAATTTGTTGTATATGTGTATGAAATTTGAGTCTATTATCAAGGTGGATTCCTAAGAATTTTCCCTCTGTTAGTTTTGTGATAGGTGATCCGTTTATCATTATGTTAAGAGGGACATCTGTAGCTCTGTTACCAAACTGAATGAAGTAGGTTTTGTCAATGTTTAGTGTAAGTTTGTTAGTCCTCATCCAGGTAGATATTTTCTGTAATTCGGTATTTACAGTATTGGCTAGCATGACTGGGCTCGGGTGAGAGAAGACGTATGTAGTGTCATCTGCAAATAGTGTGGGTTTGAGTAATTGCGAAGCATTTGGAAGGTCATTTATGTATAGGAGAAAGAGAAGAGGGCCAAGGACACTTCCCTGTGGGACACCAACTGTAATTGGTTGAGCGGAAGAGTTTGCCCCATTTGTGTACACATATTGGCTTCTGTTGCTGAGGTAAGACTTGAGGTAGTTGAGGGAGTGCCCTCTTATACCATAGTGTGACAATTTTATATGGAGCAAGTCATGGTCAACTGTATCAAAAGCTTTACGTAAGTCAATGAAGATCCCCAGTGGGACTTCTTTTTTCTCTATTGCAGTGTATATATGTTCTAGCATGTGTATAATAGCATCATTAGTATTTTTATTAGGCCTGTACACAGAGCTGACACGTCAAAAAATTTTCTTGGTTCTGGTAGAAGGTTCCTGTTCCAAGGAAATGAAACAATCTTCCTTTCCCTGAATCAAATTTCTCTCCTTCCCCAGGCCGGGTGTATGGCTCATACTAGTTTAGCGCCTCCCTGTGTTACAAGGGGGAGCGTTAAACACGTAAGAGGTAATCCAGCTCCAGTCCTTTGGAACGAGAGCTGTTTTTAAGGTCCAGTGGTTGGAGCACAGCTTGGCCTCAGAATGATAAATAACCCAGTGATCATTCTGTGTTGTGTTATGTTGAGTGTATCATTCATGTTGTGTTATGTTGAGTGTATCATTCATGTTGTGTTATGTTGAGTGTATCATTCATGTTGTGTTATGTTGAGTGTATCATTCATGTTGTGTTATGTTGAGTGTATCATTCTTGTTGTGTTATGTTGAGTGTATCATTCATGTTGTGTTATGCTGAGTGTATCATTCATGTTGTGTTATGTTGAGTGTATCATTCATGTTGTGTTATGTTGAGTGTATCATTCATGTTGTGTTATGTTGAGTGTATCATTCATGTTGTGTTATGTTGAGTGTATCATTCATGTTGTGTTATGTTGAGTGTATCATTTATGTTGTGTTATGTTGAGTGTATCATTCTTGTTGTGTTATGTTGAGTGTATCATTCATGTTGTGTTATGTTGAGTGTATCATTCATGTTGTGTTATGTTGAGTGTATCATTCTTGTTGTGTTATGTTGAGTGTATCATTCATGTTGTGTTATGTTGAGTGTATCATTCATGTTGTGTTATGCTGAGTGTATCATTCTTGTTGTGTTATGTTGAGTGTATCATTCATGTTGTGTTATGTTGAGTGTATCATTCATGTTGTGTTATGCTGAGTGTATCATTCATGTTGTGTTATGTTGAGTGTATCATTCATGTTGTGTTATGTTGAGTGTATCATTCTTGTTGTGTTATGTTGAGTGTATCATTCACGTTGTGTTATGTTGAGTGTATCATTCATGTTGTGTTATGTTGAGTGTATCATTCATGTTGTGTTATGTTGAGTGTATCATTCATGTTGTGTTATGTTGAGTGTATCATTCATGTTGTGTTATGTTGAGTGTATCATCTATGATCCACTAGTTTTTGTGTGGTAAAGTCTCAAAAACTTCTTCCACTCCTAGGATATGTAATCCACCCTGTCTCTCTCTCTCTCTCTCTCTCTCTCTCTCTCTCTCTCTCTCTCTCTCTCTCTCTCTCTCTCTCTCTCTCTCTCTCTCTCTCTCTCTCTCTCTCTCTCTCTCTCTCTCTCTCTCTCTCTCTCTCTCTCTCTCTCTCTCTATCTATCAATCTATCTCTATCTCTATATCTCTCTCTATCTATCTATCTAACTATCTATCTATCTTACTATCTATCTATCTATCTATCTAGTTATCTCCCCTGCCTCACTTCTGTTACCTCATCTTAGAACTCGAGCAACTTTTTGAGGTAGGATTTACTGTACCTAAAACAGTAATGGTTGTTGTTTCTGCACTTATTCCTTCTCTGTTTCTTCCTTCCGTTCCTCCCACGTGACGATTTTGTTGGGATTGTTAACCTGAAGGGTTAGAAACCCAGGATAACCCAGTGATGCCACTACCATCAGATTCTCTGTCTTATATCCAGTGGTTCCACTCGTCTGGGGATCGATCCCTGGTCCTTCAGTGTGTGAGAAGAGGAAGCTACTAACTGAGCCATTTCTTGGTAATTTCTTATGATCTCACCTCCCTTACTCAGCCTTATTACCTGGACCTTTACTGTGGTCTTCCTTCTGATGTTTCTATATAGCAACGTTGGTCAGATTTGGCTTGTGATGCAACACAAATTGTGGCTAAGCCTCTCTTCTTATACATATTCATTACTGTCTCTTTTGTTCAGTTTCCTGTTCTCCTTCATTCTATTCTTTCTGTATTTTTGTCATTGTTCTTGAATGTTTGATTTTTGCCTCTCTGCATAGCTGGCAAAATCGTAGGCTCACTCTGTTCTTACCAGTTCTTCTGTTCTTAGCTGTTACTTTCTCCTCTGACTTCCCTGCCTCCCGGCTCTTTCCACCTACATACTTCTTCGTTATCTTTCTTTCTAGTTCTCTTCCCCACTGAACTTCATTCAAGAAATGCCTTACGTCTGCGCAGCATCCAGATATCTTGTCATCTGCCATATTCACTCCCTCCTAGTGTGGTGGGTCCTATCATACATACTCTTAAAGCTATATATTACGCCTGCCTCCATTACGTCTTTATTCAGCTCATTCCACTTTCTGACTAACCTGAGGCTGAAGAAATGCTTCCTGATATCCCTATGGATCATCTGTAACTTTGCCTTCCAGCAGTGTCCTCGTGTGTGTGCAAGAATAATATTTTCCACCCACTTAAGATACACTCTTCACAACTAACTCAAAATCTAGAGAGGACCCTTTTTAGACGACGTTTCGGCCCATCCTGGACCATTATCAATTCATCCTCTGAAGCTGCTTACCTAAATTGTGCTAGATGTGAATTGTGCAAGTTTAGCTTAGGTAAGTTTCTCAAGGTCATATGATGACCTACAGCAGGAGCTTTTGGTCACCATACCGAGGCCTTCCACTGGCTCACCGGTCCACCCCTTTGAAAAACATACTTATGATAACGACCATTAATTATATACCACTGGACAATTTTGCCAGACTCGGTACTGCGACTTTCATTCTTCATTTGATTTACTATCAGTCAACTTCACGTTATTTATGGTAGGAAAATAACTTAAGGAAGAATTACATCATTCTACTGTTGTACTTTTATTTATATTTTAAAATATACAATTAGTTAACAAGAGCAATAATCTCAGAATGGATGGCTTCACAATGGGGAATTTTTTTCAAATTTATATTTGATTTGAGTATGTATACAGCACCACATAGTGACCAATAACCTTAAGGGGAATACACAGACAGAATTATAACAGAAAAATCTAAACGAACAAGTACAAGCCATAAATGATAGAGTTGTTAGTCCAATTACATAGTCGATGACATCATAGTAAAGTTAGATACAATTGGCAAATTTCATTAATTTCTCTGTGACTTGATCCAATCAATCTTCTCGTCACTCATGACATCACCGGAAGCTGCCTAAGCGCGTCAAGACGGGCAAATATTAAAGGAAAAAGAGTTCATGAAAAAATAGCTAGAAGAAGGTAAAAAGTGTAACCAATGAGCCTATTACACTCTTATGCCTCCTGTGCATAGCTGTGTTTTCGAGTGCTACTCGACACTCAAGTCAGTACAACTGAGTGGGATGTCTCTCAGATACAAAATTTTTACTGTTTTAATTCAGTACCTGACAAACCACGGATCGGGTGGGTTTTGAACTCATGGCAAGTGAGTCATAAAACTCCAGGCCAGTACGCAAGCCACTAGACCATGAGTTCAAAACTCACCCGTTCCCAGGTTTGTTTATAGTGGTGAGTCATATCTGACAAGGGATAACTCCGAAATGGTGCAACAACCTTCAGATGGATTTTTCATTATGGAAATATGAATCTATATTTTTTTTTTACGATAGAGGCCTAATAGTAAACAAAAAGAAGTTTCAGTATAGATGCCCTATGCATTATAACAAGTGGTTCACGAGGAGAGGCTGAAGAGAAACTGATCTGAAAGTTATGAAAATGAAATCGAGCAGACGTATTACTTCGAGTAACCGTAGGCGAAGTTTTGTGAGCGTGCCAAGGTGCGAGACTTCACCCTCGACTCGTTGTCGTAAGGATCGACGGACGAGGAACGAACAGTTCTGGTGTACTTGTAGCTGTCAGTGTCTCCGACGCTGTGTTTCCGCATCCTATTGATCATTTTGTTGATATTTTCGCTCAGCTCCTCGGATTCCTGCGCCTTTCGCTGGTCGAACATCTTCTTGGCTGAGCGGAACTTCTTATCATCATCGTCGAAGCTGCTTTTAATAGAGCGTGTAGTGGTGAGCTTGAAATCATCGTCACTCAAACTGAAGTTACGACGTCTCGGCCTTGTAGGAACTTTGAAGTCATAATCATCTTCTAAGCTTAGGAGACGAGAAGGCTTCGGGGGAGCTCTCGGGGGTTTGGAAGACTCGAACTTGCTGGTCTCTTGGTAAGAACTCTTGCGGACCGTGGTGCCTGTACCGGGGATCTTGTAGGAAATTTCATCCCTTTTGACGGTCTTTTTACCCGGGGCATCAAGCGCCTCATTATAGACCACTTCTTCCCACCTCTTAGCACGCGATCCAGTGCCCCTTTCAACTGCATCAGCCTTCTTGAACTGCTTTTCTAGATTCTTTATGCCATCCAAGATGCTCTGTTTTGCCGAAGGATTCAAACCAAAATCAGTATCACTGACTAAGTTCTTACCAACAGAAGTTTTGAATCCATAATCAGAATCGATGAACTTCTTTACTGGGTCTTTGAAATCTAGATCGTCAACGAGTGAAAATCTCCTACGGGGTTCCGGCTTTGCGTCGTCGAGGTCAAACGACAGATTCTTGGCCCGGCCTCGTCCTAACCTCGACGACCGAGGAATATCATCAGGTTCATGATCCCTGGAGGTTCGACTGGCGCTGGAGGAGCGACGATTGACTAAGTTCTTCGACAATGCTGCTTCGTCTTCACCATATGGGAGACCTCGGGCCGTCCCGTAAAATGGCTTACTAGCGAAGCGTTCAGCGTAAGTTGCAGCTTCCGGGGGCTGGACTTTGGAGCGCAGCAGATCACGGTTCTCGATGTAATCGGTCTGGGGATTGTAGTAGCTCTCGCCTACTTTGTAGTTGTAGTCATAGATGCGATAAGGCAGCTTCCTCTTCCACTTCTTTTCATCCATGCTGGCGGCTGCAACGAAACAAGAGAGTACAGTGCAACTATGGGATCTAAAAAAAATTTTCTAAATTAATCTAACGTTAGTTTCATTCGTTTACATACATGTAAATAAACTATCTAACTTACAGTTTTCTGTATGTTAGTATTGCTCTGCAGTAATTTCATCTAACTGTGAATTGGTGAAATAATTATAAGTGAAAAATGTGGCTGATGGTGAGAGTGACGCTGAGATAATATTAATGATGAATAATTGTACCGAGTAAATATATGTATATATATAAATATATATATATATATATATATATATATATATATATATATATATATATATATATATATATATATATATATATATATATATATATATATATATATATATATATATATATATATATATATATTTATATTCAGGGAAACCGGCAGGCCGGACTTGAGTCCTGGAGATGGGAAGTACAGTGCCTGCACTCTGAAGGAGGGGTGTTAATGTTGCAATTTAAAAACTGTAGTGTAAAGCATCCTTCTGGCAAGACAGTGATGGAGTGAATGATGGTGAAATTTTGTCTTTTTCGGGCCACCCTGCCTTGGTGGGAATCGGCCAGTGTGTTAATAAATAATATATATATATATATATACATACATATTTATGACAGCATGTAAAAAATTGTGACATCAACCGAGAAAAAAAATAGCCACACTTTATCTAGAGTGAAAAATAATATGTAGTGAGGATGGAGAGCAATATTTGATGATCAAGTTGCAATGAGTGTATGACACAGTCTGGACGACTGTGACTAACTTGCTAGACCGAGTGTGACTAACTTGCTGGAACAAGCTGGACCAAATGTAATTACCTTAATGAAACAAGGAGGTCGACTGACTACCTTCCTGACGAGTGAGCACTGACTCTAACATAAGTACTGACTCTAAAATGAGGAATGGCTCAACAATGGAGCCGTCCCATAACTCGAAGTGCAGACATTATATTTCCTCACTGTTAGACTCTTAGGAAGAGAGACGTGTGGATAATTGACATTCCCTCACCACTGAGTTACACGAAGCGATGATACAGAATATTTTTCCAGGTAACCGGAAAATACGTAGTGATGACGGTATGCAATACTACGCAGTGGCTGGCGAATAGGAAGGCAGTGACACGTTATGTCATGCAATGCTGCATTCTGATTGGCTAATACATGATAAAATACAAAACTGTGTTTGTGATTGGTAACAACTGGGCAGGTTTCAAACCTGTCGACTACACACATTCGCTGTTCACCAGCGGTAAAGAAACGTTATACCAGTTGTTGCACCTCTCATTGTATATACACTGAGAGGTATATACACCTCTCGGTGTATATAAACACTAAGACATACACTCCTCTCGAAGTAAATACACCTCAAGATACATATCTCTCAGTGAATATACACTGAGATATACACTGATCTCGATGTATATACACTGAGTTCTCTCGAGGTATATACACTAAAGGATGCACTCCTTTCTGTGTATATATACTGAGAGTACCATGCAAAATGCAATAGATATAGTAAGTAAAGGCAGTTGCAAGGTGGTTGTAGTAGCTAGATAGTGGTAGTTACAAGGTAGTGGTAGTTGTAAGGTAGTGGTAGTTGTAAGGTAGTGGTAGTTGTAAGGTAGTGGTAGTTGTAAGGTAGTGGTAGTTGCAAGGTAGTGGTAGTTGTAAGGTAGTGGTAGTTGCAAGGTAGTGGTAGTTGCAAGGTAGTGGTAGTTGTAAGGTAGTGGTAGTTGTAAGGTAGTGGTAGTTGTAAGGTAGTGGTAGTTGTAAGGTAGTGGTAGTTGTAAGGTAGTGGTAGTTGCAAGGTAGTGGTAGTTGTAAGGTAGTGGTAGTTGCAAGGTAGTGGTAGTTGCAAGGTAGTGGTAGTTGCAAGGTAGTGGTAGTTGTAAGGTAGTGGTAGTTGTAAGGTAGTGGTAGTTGTAAGGTAGTGGTAGTTGTAAGGTAGTGGTAGTTGCAAGGTAGTGGTAGTTGTAAGGTAGTGGTAGTTGTAAGGTAGTGGTAGTTGTAAGGTAGTGGTAGTTGTAAGGTAGTGGTAGTTGTAAGGTAGTGGTAGTTGTAAGGTAGTGGTAGTTGTAAGGTAGTGGTAGTTGTAAGGTAGTGGTAGTTGTAAGGTAGTGGTAGTTACATCAGAGTAATTATTTTTTTACTATATGAGAGAGAGAGAGAGAGAGAGAGAGAGAGAGAGAGAGAGAGAGAGAGAGAGAGAGAGAGAGAGAGAGAGAGAGAGAGAGAGAGAGAGAGAGACAGACAGACAGACGTGTGATACGTGTTTGGGGAGAACGGGGCTGGTGTATGAGAGGTGTGGTGTATGAGGTGTTGTATGGGAGGTGGGGTGTATGAGAGGTAGTGTATGCGTGGTGGGAGTGTATGAGAGGTGGTGTTTTGGAGGTGGGGTGTATGAGAGGTGGTGTTTTGGAGGTGGGGTGTATGAGAGGTGGTGTTTTGGAGGTGGGATGTATGAGAGGTGGTGTTTTGGAGGTGGGGTGTATGAGAGGTGGTGTTTTGGAGGTGGGAGTGTATGAGAGGTGGTGTTTTGGAGGTGGGATGTATGAGAGGTGGTGTTTTGGAGGTGGGGTGTATGAGAGGTGGTGTTTTGGAGGTGGGGTGTATGAGAGGTGGTGTTTTGGAGGTGGGGTGTATGAGAGGTGGTGTCTTGGAGGTGGGGTGTATGAGAGGTGGTGTTTTGGAGGTGGGGTGTATGAGAGGTGGTGTTTTTGGAGGTGGGATGTATGAGAGGTGGTGTTTTGGAGGTGGGGTGTATGAGAGGTGGTGTTTTGGAGGTGGGGTGTATGAGAGGTGGTGTTTTGGAGGTGGGGTGTATGAGAGGTGGTGTCTTGGAGGTGGGGTGTATGAGAGGTGGTGTTTTGGAGGTGGGGTGTATGAGAGGTGGTGTTTTGGAGGTGGGATGTATGAGAGGTGGTGTTTTGGAGGTGGGGTGTATGAGAGGTGGTGTTTTGGAGGTGGGGTGTATGAGAGGTGGTGTTTTGGAGGTGGGATGTATGAGAGGTGGTGTTTTGGAGGTGGGGTGTATGAGAGGTGGTGTTTTGGAGGTGGGGTGTATGAGAGGTGGGGTGTATGGGAAATGGGGTGTATGAGAGGTGGAGTGTATGGGAGGTGGAGTGTATGGGAGGTGGGGTGAATGGGAGGAGGGTGTATGAGAGGTGGGATGTATGAGAGGTGGGGGTGTATGAGAGGTGGGATGTATGAGAGGTGGGGGTGTATGAGAGGTGGAGTACATGAGAGATGGGGGTGTATGAGAGTTGGGATGTATGAGGTAGGGTGTATGAGAGTTGGGGTGACTCAGAACAGAAAAGGGGGGTAGTAAGAAACAGGTTACAATACAGTGTCAAGGTGCCAGAGAGAGGTGCCGGTTAAATGAGTACCACTGTCTGTATGCCAGGTACCTGCAGGTAGTGCCAGGTACCTAGATGTACAGTGCCATGTACCTAGATTTACAGTACCAGGTAATTTGATGTACTGTGCCAGGTACCTAGATGTCCAGTGCCAGGTACCTAGATGTAGAGTGCCATTTGTTTAGGAGTACAGTGCCAGGAACATAGATGTACAGTGCCAGGTACCTAGATGTACAGTGCCAGGCACCTAGATGCACAGTGCTAGGTACCTAGATGTTCAGTGCCAGGTACAAAGATGTACAGTGCCAGGTACCTAGATGTACAGTGCCAGGTACCTAGATGTATTGTGCTAGGTACCTAGATGTTCAGTGCCGGGTACAAAGACGTACAGTGCCAGGTACCTAGATGTACAGTGCCATTTGTTTAGGAGTACAGTGCCAGGAACATAGATGTACAGTGCCAGGTACCTAGATGTACAGTGCCAGGCACCTAGATGTACAGTGCCAAGCACCTACATGTACAGTGCCAGGCACCTAGATGTACAGTGCCAAGCACCTACATGTACAGTGCCAGGCACCTAGATGTACAGTGCCAGGACACATACATGTAGAGTGCCAGATGTTAAAGGGTACAGTCAGTCCACATCTCATGTCAACCCATATCGATAATAATAATATTAATTATAATAATAACAATATTAGTAATAATAATAACAATAACAACAACAGCATCAACAACAGCAGCATCAACAACAGCAGCAGCAACAACAGCATCAACAACAACAGCATCAACAACAACAGCATCAACAACAGCAGCAGCAACAACAGCATCAACAACAACAGCATCAACAACAGCAGCAGCAACAACCACAACAACAACAATAAAAATAATAATAGTTATTATTATTTTTATAAATATTACTCTCGGGTAAGAGCTAAACCCGTATGGGACATGAGGGCTCCGGGAAAATGGGAGGCAATTAGGTTTGATTCGAAGAAGGAGATTGTGGCTCCAGTTTCTTGGAATAAAATCAGTCATTGCACCAGCAGTCATAACACCAGCAGTCATAACACCAGCAGTCATAACACCAGCAGTCATAACACCAGCAGTCATAACACCAGCAGTCATAACACCAGCAGTCATAACACCAGCAGTCATAACACCAGCAGTCATAACACCAGCAGTCATAACACCAGCAGTCATAACACCAGCAGCCTTAACACCAGCATTCTTAACACCAGCAGTCATAACATCAGCAGCCATAACACCAGCAGTCATAACATCAGCAGCCATAACACCAGCAGTCATAACACCAGCAGTCATAACACCAGCAGTCATAACACCAGCAGCCTTAACACCAGCAGCCATAACACCAGCAGTCATAACACCAGCAGCCTTAACACCAGCAGTCATACCACCAGCAGCCATAACACCAGCAGTCATAACACCAGCAGTCATAACACCAGCAGTCATAACACCAGCAGTCATAACACCAGCAGTCATAACACCAGCAGTCATAACACCAGCAGTCATAACACCAGCAGTCATAACACCAGCAGTCATAACACCAGCAGTCATAACACCAGCAGCCTTAACACCAGCAGTCATAACACCAGCAGTCATAATATCAGCAGTCTTAACACCAGCAGTCATACCACCAGCAGTCATAACATCAGCAGCCATAACACCAGCAGTCATAAGACCAGCAGTCATAACACCAGCAGTCATAACACCAGCAGTCATTACACCAGCAGCCATAACACCAGCAGTCATAACACCAGCAGTCTTAACACCAGCAGTTATAACACCAGCAGTCATAACATCAGCGGTCATAACACCAGCAGTCATAACACCAGCAGTCATAACACCAGCAGTCATAACATCAACAGCCATAACACCAGCAGTCATAACACCAGCAGTCATAACTCCAGCAGTCATAACACCAGCAGTCATTACACCAGCAGCCATAACACCAGCAGTCATAACACCAGCAGTCTTAACACCAGCAGTTATAACACCAGCAGTCATAACATCAGCGGTCATAACACCAGCAGTCATAACACCAGCAGTCATAACACCAGCAGTCATAACATCAGCAGCCATAACACCAGCAGCCATAACACAAGCAGTCATAACACCAGCAGCCATAACACCAGCAGTCATAACACCAGCAGTCATAACACCAGCAGTCATAACACCAGCAGTCTTAACTCCAGCATCCTTAACACCAGCAGTCATAACACCAGCATTCATAACACCAGCAGTCATAACACCAGCAGTCATAACACCAGCAGTCATAACACCAGCAGTCTTAACACCAGCATTCTTAACACCAGCAGCCATAACACCAGCAGTCTTAACACGAGCATTGTTAACACAAGCAGTCATAACACCAGCATTCTTATCACCAGCAATCATAACACCAGCATTCTTAACACCAGCAGTCATAACACCAGCAATCATAACACCAGCAGTTATAACACCAGAAGTCTTAACACCAGCAGTTATAACACCAGCAGTCATAACATCAGCAGTCATAACACCAGCAGTCATAACACCAGCAGTCATAACACCAACAGTCATAACATCAGCAGTCATAACACCAGCAGTTATAACACCAGCAGTCATAACACCAGCAGTCATAACACCAACAGTCTTAACACCAGCAGTCATAACACCAGCAGTCATAACACCAGCAGTCATAACATCAGCAGTTATAACACCAGCAGTTATAACACCAGCAGTCATAACACCTGCAGTCATAACATCAGCAGTCATAACACCAGCAGTCATAACACCAGCAGTCATAACATCTGCAGTCATAACAACAGCAGTCATAACACCAGCAGTCTTAACACAAGCAGTCATAACACCAGCAGTCATAACACCAGCAGTCTTAACATCAGCAGCCATAACACCAGCAGTCATAACACCAGCAGTCATAACACCAGCAGCCTTAACACCAGCAGTCATAGCACCAGCAGTCATAACACCAGCAGTCATAACACCAGCAGTCATAACACCAGCAGTCTTAACACCAGCAGTCATAACACCAGCAGTCATAACACCAGCAGTCATAACACCAGCAGTCATAACACCTGCAGTCATAACACCAGCAGTTATAACACCAGCAGTCTTAACACCAGCAGTCATAACACCAGCAGTCATAACACCAGCAGTCTTAACACCAGCAGTTATAACACCAGCAGTCATAACACCAGCAGTCATAACACCAGCAGTCTTAACACCAGCAGTCTTAACACCAGCAGTTATAACACCAGCAGTTTTAACACCAGCAGTCATAACACCAGCAGTCATAACACCAGCAGTCTTAACATCAGCAGCCATAACACCAGCAGTCATAACACCAGCAGTCATAACACAAGCAGCCTTAACACCAGCAGTCATAACACCAGCAGTCATAACATCAGCAGTCTTAACACCAGCAGTCATAACACTAGCAGTCATAACATCAGCAGCCATAACACCAGCAGTCATAACACCAGCAGTCTTAACACCAGCAGTCATAACACCAGCAGTCGTAACACCAGCAGCCATAACACCAGCAGTCATAACACCAGCAGTCTTAAGACCAGCAGTTATAACACCAGCAGTCATAACATCAGCGGTCATAACACCAGCAGTCATAACACCAGCAGTCATAACACCAGCAGTCATAACATCAGCAGCCATAACACCAGCAGTCATAACACCAGCAGTCATTACACCAGCAACCATAACACCAGCAGTCATAACACCAGCAGTCTTAACACCAGCAGCTATAACACCAGCAGTCATAACATCAGCGGTCATAACACCAGCAGTCATAACACCAGCAGTCATAACACCAGCAGTCATAACATCAGCAGCCATAACACCAGCAGCCATAACACCAGCAGTCATAACACCAGCAGCCATAACACCAGCAGTCATAACACCAGCAGTCATAACACCAGCAGTCATAACACCAGCAGTCTTAACACCAGCATTCTTAACACCAGCAGTCATAACACCAGCAGTCATAACACCAGCAGTCATAACACCAGCAGTCATAACACCAGCAGTCATAACACCAGCAGTCTTAACACCAGCATTCTTAACACCAGCAGCCATAACACCAGCAGTCTTAACACGAGCATTGTTAACACAAGCAGTCATAACACCAGCATTCTTAACATCAGCAGTCATAACACCAGCATTCTTAACACCAGCAGTCATAACACCAGCAATCATAACACCAGCAGTTATAACAAAAGCAGTCTTAACACCAGCAGTTATAACACCAGCAGTCATAACATCAGCAATCATAACACCAGCAGTCATAACACCAGCAGTCATAACACCAGCAGTAATAACATCAGCAGTCATAACACCAGCAGTTATAACACCAGCAGTCATAACACCAGCAGTCATAACACCAGCAGTCTTAACACCAGCAGTCATAACACCAGCAGTCATAACACCAGCAGTCATAACATCAGCAGTTATAACACCAGCAGTTATAACACCAGCAGTCATAACACCTGCAGTCATAACATCAGCAGTCATAACACCAGCAGTCATAACACCAGCAGTCATAACACCTGCAGTCATAACACCAGCAGTCATAACACCAGCAGTCTTAACACCAGCAGTCATAACACCAGCAGTCATAACACCAGCAGTCTTAACATCAGCAGTCATAACACCAGCAGTCATAACACCAGCAGTCTTAACACCAGCAGTCATAACACCAGCAGTCATAACACCAGCAGTCTTAACACCAGCAGTTATAATACCAGCAGTCATAACACCAGCAGTCATAACACCAACAATCTTAACACCAGCAGTCTTAACACCAGGAGTTATAGCACCAACAGTCATAACACCAGCAGTCATAACACCAGCAGTCATAACACCAGCAGTCTTAACATCAGCAGCCATAACACCAGCAGTCATAACACCAGCAGTCATAACACCAGCAGCCTTAACACCAGCAGTCATAGCACCAGCAGTCATAACACCAGCAGTTATAACACCAGCAGTCTTAACACCAGCAGTTATAACACCAGCAGTCATAACACCAGCAGTCATAACACCAGCAGTCTTAACACCAGCAGTCATAACACCAGCAGTCATAACACCAGCAGTCATAACACCAGCAGTCATAACACCTGCAGTCATAACACCAGCAGTTATAACACCAGCAGTCTTAACACCAGCAGTCATAACACCAGCAGTCATAACACCAGCAGTCTTAACACCAGCAGTTATAACACCAGCAGTCATAACACCAGCAGTCAAAACACCAGCAGTCTTAACACCAGCAGTCTTAATACCAGCAGTTATAACACCAGCAGTCTTAACGGCAGCAGTCACAACACCAGCAGTCATACCACCAGCAGTCTTAACATTAGCAGCCATAACACCAGCAGTCATAACACCAGCAGTCATAACACCAGCAGCCTGAACACCAGCAGTCATAGCACCAGCAGTTATAACACCAGCAGTCTTAGCACCAGCAGTTATAACACCAGCAGTCATAACATCAGCAGTCATAACACCAGCAGTTATAACACCAGCAGTCTTAACAACAGCAGTTATAACACCAGCAGTCTTAACACCAGCAGTCATAACACCAGCAGACATAACACCAGCAGTCATGACACCAGCAATCATAACACCAGGAGTTATAACACCAGCAGTCTTAACACCAGCAGTCATAACACCAGCAGTCATAACACCAGCAGTCATAACACCTGCAGTCAAAACACCAACATTCATAACACCAGCAATCATAACACCTGCAGTCATAACACCAGCAGTTAAAACACCAGCAACCATAACACCAGCATTCATAACACCAGCAGTCATAACACCAGCAGCCATTACACCAGCAATCATAACACCAGCAGCCATAACACCAGCATTCATAACACCAGCAGTCATAACACAAACAGATGTAAGACCAGCGATCATAATTCCAACCGTCATATCACCAGCAGTTATCACACCAGTGATAACACTGGTCACACAACCTGTGGTCATCACACCAGTGATAACACTGGTCACACAACCTGTGGTCATCACACCAGTGATAACACTGGTCACACAACCTGTGGTCATCACACCAGTGATAACACTGGTCACACAACCTGTGGTCATCACACCAGTGATAACACTGGTCACACAACCAGTGGTCATCACACCAGTGGTGACACTGGTCACACAACCTGTGGTCATCACACCAGTGATACCACTGGTCAGTGATCAACAGTGATAACACTGGTCACACAACCTGTGGTCATCACACCAGTGATAACACTGGTCACACAACCTGTGGTCATCACACGAGTGATAACACTGGTCACACAACCAGTGGTCATCACACCAAAACACTGTCATGTGGTCATCCCACCAGTGATAACACTGACAGTGGTCATCGCAGATGTGTGGTCGATTTCTCTGACAGTTATCAAATGATAACAGTATCAGTCATATCACTAAGATTCATAACACCAGGAGACATCACAACCGGTATCACACCGGCAACAATAGTAGTTGTCACGCCAGCAGGTATCATACCAACAACACCGCTAAAAAAAAAACAGTATTCATCACTACAGCAACTCCAGAAATCATCATACCAGTCATCACACCTGCAACACCAGAAGTTATCACACAAATAATCATAAAGTAACACCAGAAGTTATCACATAACACCACCTTTCTGCACGTAACACCAGCATTCATAACACCAGCAGTCATAACACCAGCAGTATTAACACTATCACACCAGCAACATGAGTAGTAATACAAGGAGTCATCACACCAGCAGACAACATTCTAGAATCACCAATCATCGCAAGTACAGTCATCGCAGCAACATCACCAGTAATCAACACCAGTAACACCAGCAGTCGTCTTACCAGAAAAACGGGGACATCACACTAGCAACTCCAACTGTCATCACACCAGCAACACCAGTACTTATGACATAAGCAAACCTAGCAGTCATTACACCAGCAACATTATCAGTCATCACGTAAGTCAGCAACACCTAGCGGTCATCACACCAGTAGTCATCAAACTAGAAACACCAGTCATCACACAAGCAACACCATCAGTCACCACACAAACAACACCAGCAGTCACATACCAGCAACTCCATTAGTCATCACACAAGTAACACCATTAGTTATCAGACAGGCAACACCAGTAATCATCACACAGCAGTCACTACACCAACAATCATCACACAGCAGTCACCACACCAGCAATCATCACACAGCAGTCACCACACCAGCAATCATCACACAGCAGTCACTACACCAACAATCATCACACAGCAGTCACTACACCAACAATCATCACACAGCAGTCACTACACCAACAATCATCACACAGCAGTCACTACACCAACAATCATCACACAGCAGTCACTACACCAACAATCATCACACAGCAGTCACCACACCAGCAATCATCACACAGCAGTCACTACACCAACAATCATCACACAGTAGTCACTACACCAACAATCATCACACAGCAGTCACCACACCAGCAATCATCACACAGCAGTCACTACACCAACAATCATCACACAGCAGTCACTACACCAACAATCATCACACAGCAGTCACTACACCAACAATCATCACACAGCAGTCACTACACCAACAATCATCACACAGCAGTCACTACACCAACAATCATCACACAGCAGTCACCACACCAGCAATCATCACACAGCAGTCACTACACCAACAATCATCACACAGCAGTCACTACACCAACAATCATCACACAGCAGTCACCACACCAGCAATCATCACACAGCAGTCACTACACCAACAATCATCACACAGCAGTCACTACACCAACAATCATCACACAGCAGTCACTACACCAACAATCATCACACAGCAGTCACTACACCAACAATCATCACACAGCAGTCACTACACCAACAATCATCACACAGCAGTCACTACACCAACAATCATCACACAGCAGTCACTACACCAACAATCATCACACAGCAGTCACTACACCAACAATCATCACACAGCAGTCACTACACCAACAATCATCACACAGCAGTCACTACACCAACAATCATCACACAGCAGTCACTACACCAACAATCATCACACAGCAGTCACTACACCAACAATCATCACACAGCAGTCACTACACCAACAATCATCACACAGCAGTCACTACACCAACAATCATCACACAGCAGTCACTACACCAACAATCATCACACAGCAGTCACTACACCAACAATCATCACACAGCAGTCACTACACCAACAATCATCACACAGCAGTCACTACACCAACAATCATCACACAGCAGTCACTACACCAACAATCATCACACAGCAGTCACTACACCAACAATCATCACACAGCAGTCACTACACCAACAATCATCACACAGCAGTCACTACACCAACAATCATCACACAGCAGTCACTACACCAACAATCATCACACAGCAGTCACTACACCAACAATCATCACACAGCAGTCACTACACCAACAATCATCACACAGCAGTCACTACACCAACAATCATCACACAGCAGTCACTACACCAACAATCATCACACAGCAGTCACTACACCAACAATCATCACACAGCAGTCACTACACCAACAAACATCACAACAATCACCATACCAGCAATACCATCAGTTACCATAACAACTGCAGTAGCAGTCACCACTCCAGGAAGGCAACGAGAGTGTGGACTGGTATATGAGGGTGTGGACTGGTATACAAGAATGTGGACTGGTATATGAGGGTGTGGACTGGTATATGAAGGTGTGGACTGGTATATGAGGGTGTTGACTGGTATATGAGGGTGTGGACTGGTATATGAGGGTGTGGACTGGTATATGAGAATGTGGACTGGTATATGAGCGTGTGAACTGGTATATGAGGGTGTGGACTGGTAATATGAGGGTGTGGACTGATATATGAGGGTGTGGACTGGTATATGAGGGTGTGGACTGGTATATGAGGGTGTGGACTGGTATATGAAGGTGTTGACTGGTATATGAGAGTGTGGACTGGTATATGAGGGTGTGGACTGGTATATGAGGGTGTGGACTGGTATATGAAGGTGTTGACTGGTATATGAGAGTGTGGACTGGTATATGAGGGTGTGGACTGGTATATGAGAATGTGGACTGGTATATGAGCGTGTGAACTGGTATATGAGGGTGTGGACTGGTAATATGAGGGTGTGGACTGATATATGAGGGTGTGGACTGGTATATGAGGGTGTGGACTGGTATATGAGGGTGTGGACTGGTATATGAGAATGTGGACTGGTATATGAGGGTGTGGACTGGTATATGAGGGTGTGGACTGGTATATGAGAGTGTGGACTGGTATATGAGGGTGTGGACTGGTATATGAGGGTGTGGACTGGTATATGAGGGTGTGGACTGGTATATGAGGGTGTGGACTGGTATATGAGGGTGTGGACTGGTATATGAGGGTGTGGACTGGTATATGAGAGTGTGGACTGGTATATGAGGGTGTGGACTGGTATATGAGGGTGTGGACTGGTATATGAGGGTGTGGACTGGTATATGAGAATGTGGACTGGTATATGAGGGTGTGGACTGGTATATGAGGGTGTGGGATGGTATATAGAATGTGGACTGGTATATGAGGGTGTGGGATGGTATATAGAATGTAGACTGGTATATGATTGTACACAATCCTGGGCATGATTTAACACAAACATGGGCATGATTGTACACACACACCTCCATGACTGTTCACTAGTATGATTATTCGTTTCACAAAATTGGGTTGTAGAGGAGTGCCAGGTAGTGTTATTGTTGTGATGATTGTGTTGTAGAGGAGTGCCAGGTAGTGTTATTTTTGTGATGATTGTGTTGCAGAGGAGTGCCAGGTAGTGTTATTGTTGTGATGATTGTGTTGCAGAGGAGTGCAGGTAGTGTTATTGTTGTGATGATTGTGTTGTAGAGGAGTGCCAGGTAGTGTTATTGTTGTGATGATTGTGTTGTAGATGAGTGCCAAGTAGTGTTATTGTTGTGATGATTGTGTTGTAGAGGAGTGCCAGGTAGTGTTATTGTTGTGATGATTGTGTTGTAGATGAGTGCCAAGTAGTGTTATTGTTGTGATGATTGTGTTGTAGAGGAGTGCCAAGTAGTGTTATTGTTGTGATGATTGTGTTGTAGAGGAGTGCCAGGTAGTGTTATTGTTGTGATGATTGTGTTGTAGAGGAGTGCCAAGTAGTGTTACTGTTGTGATGATTGTTTTGTAGAGGAGTGCCAGGTAGTGTTATTGTTGTGATGATTGTGTTGTAGAGGAGTGCCAAGTAATGTCATTGTTGTGATGATTGTGTTGTAGAGGAGTGCCAGGTAGTGTTATTGTTGTGATGATTGTGTTGTAGAGGAGTGCCAAGTAGTGTTACTGTTGTGATGATTGTTTTGTAGAGGAGTGCCAGGTAGTGTTATTGTTGTGATGATTGTGTTGTAGAGGAGTGCCAAGTAGTGTCATTGTTGTGATGATTGTGTTGTAGAGGAGTGCCAAGTAGTGTCAGTGTTGTGATGATTGTGTTGTAGAGGAGTGCCAAGTAGTGTCAGTGTTGTGATGATTGTGTTGTAGAGGAGTGCCAGGTAGTGTTATTGTTGTGATGATTGTGTTGTAGAGGAGTGCCAGGTAGTGTTATTGTTGTGATGATTGTTTTGTAGATGAGTGCCAAGTAGTGTTATTGTTGTGATGATTGTGTTGTAGAGGAGTGCCAAGTAGTGTTATTCTTGTGATGATTGTGTTGTAGAGGAGTGCCAAGTAGTGTTATTGTTGTGATGATTGTGTTGTAGAGGAGTGCCAAGTAGTGTTATTCTTGTGATGATTGTGTTGTAGAGGAGTGCCAAGTAGTGTTATTGTTGTGATGATTGTGTTGTAGAGGAGTGCCAGGTAGTGTTATTGTTGTGATGATTGTGCTGTAGAGGAGTGCCAGGTAGTGTTATTGTTGTGATGATTGTGTTGTAGAGGAGTGCCAGGTAGTGTTATTGTTGTGATGATTGTGCTGTAGAGGAGTGCCAGGTAGTGTTATTGTTGTGATGATTGTGTTGTAGAGGAGTGCCAGGTAGTGTTATTGTTGTGATGATTGTTTTGTAGATGAGTGCCAAGTAGTGTTATTGTTGTGATGATTGTGTTGTAGAGGAGTGCCAAGTAGTGTTATTCTTGTGATGATTGTGTTGTAGAGGAGTGCCAAGTAGTGTTATTGTTGTGATGATTGTGTTGTAGAGGAGTGCCAAGTAGTGTTATTCTTGTGATGATTGTGTTGTAGAGGAGTGCCAAGTAGTGTTATTGTTGTGATGATTGTGTTGTAGAGGAGTGCCAGGTAGTGTTATTGTTGTGATGATTGTGCTGTAGAGGAGTGCCAGGTAGTGTTATTGTTGTGATGATTGTTTTGTAGATGAGTGCCAAGTAGTGTTATTGTTGTGATGATTGTGTTGTAGAGGAGTGCCAAGTAGTGTTATTCTTGTGATGATTGTGTTGTAGAGGAGTGCCAAGTAGTGTTATTGTTGTAATGATTGTGTTGTAGAGGAGTGCCAGGTAGTGTTATTGTTGTGATGATTGTGTTGTAGAGGAGTGCCAGGTAGTGTTATTGTTGTGATGATTGTGTTGTAGAGGAGTGCCAGGTAGTGTTATTGTTGTGATGATTGTGTTGTAGAGGAGTGCCAGGTAGTGTTATTGTTGTGATGATTGTGCTGTAGAGGAGTGCCAGGTAGTGTTATTGTTGTGATGATTGTGTTGTAGAGGAGTGCCAGGTAGTGTTATTGTTGTGATGATTGTGCTGTAGAGGAGTGGCAGGTAGTGTTATTGTTGTGATGATTGTGTTGTAGAGGAGTGCCAGGTAGTGTTATTGTTGTGATGATTGTGCTGTAGAGGAGTGCCAGGTAGTGTTATTGTTGTGATGATTGTGTTGTAGAGGAGTGCCAGGTAGTGTTATTGTTGTGATGATTGTGCTGTAGAGGAGTGCCAGGTAGTGTTATTGTTGTGATGATTGTGTTGTAGAGGAGTGCCAGGTAGTGTTATTGTTGTGATGATTGTTTTGTAGATGAGTGCCAAGTAGTGTTATTGTTGTGATGATTGTGTTGTAGAGGAGTGCCAGGTAGTGTTATTGTTGTGATGATTGTGTTGTAGAGGAGTGCCAGGTAGTGTCAGTGTAGTGATGATTGTGTTGTAGAAGAGTGCCAGGTAGTGTCAGTGTTGTGATGATTGTGTTGTAGAGGAGTGCCAGGTAATGTCGGTGTTGTGATGAATGTGTTGTACAGAAGTGCCAGATAGTGTCAGTGTTGTGATGACTGTGTTGTAGATGAGTGCCAGGTAGTGTCAGTGTTGTGATGAATGTGTTGTACAGAAGTGCCAGATAGTGTCAGTGTTGTGATGATTGTGTTGTAGATGAGTGCCAGGTAGTGTCAGTGTTGTGATGATTGTGTTGTAGATGAGTGCCAGGTAGTGTCAGTGTTGTGATGATTGTGTTGTAGATGAGTGCCAGGTAGTGTCAGTGTTATGATGATTGTGTTGTAGAGGAGTGCAACAGTGCCAGGTAGTATCAGTGATGCCAGTGCCATGGGAACTTTGCGAATAATTAGGACAATTTTCACTAACAGAAATTGTTAGGTGAGTGTACGACGTCTGGGAGAATCTCAAGTACAGTACAAATTTTTATTTTGTCGACGTTTTACTCAGTGTAGATCATAATACAATCAAACTAAGGCTCAACGTGGAGCTTTATAAAGTCAATTATGGGAACGTGTTCACAATGTACTTGTGTTTCTCTAAAGTTTTTATAGTACACCCTTGTATATACGCCAGCACGGGCCAATAGGCCTGTTACAATTATCATTTTTCCCCTTGGTTGCAGACACGGACCTGTGTGTACAGATGTATGATTATGCAAAGACAAAAGTGAAATTTAGACTGATCAATAATACAAAGGAACTCACATGCAGATAATGAAAAGATCAATATTTCTGGGCTTGACAATGAGTGTGGTGAGTGGCGACCTCATTGTGACACACAGACATGCAATACTTATTTCGTTTTCGGGTCTTTATGTTGCCTCATAAGTGCCATTTATGGACATGACTACACAGGGCATGACTGTATACAAGGATAGGCATGACTGTACACACGGGTAGGCATCGCTAGAGGGCTGGGAGAGGAAGAGGAGGAGGAGGCAGGGGTAAGAACACAGGCTCCGAGGAACCATATTGGGCCATGTTTGACATGTACCAGAATAGATCTGGCAAACCGGCGACCTGGCGCTCCTGGCAAGAGCCAAGATGCACGCATCTGCCCTTTCTCTCTCTCTCTCTCTCTCTCTCTCTCTCTCTCTCTCTCTCTCTCTCTCTCTCTCTCTCTCTCTCTCTCTCTCTCTCTCTCTCTCTCTCTCTCTCTCTCTCTCTCTCTCTCTCTCTCTCTCTCTCTCTCTCTCTCTCTCTCTCTCTCTCTCTCTCTCTCTCTCTCTCTTTCTCTCTTTCTCTCTTTCTCCCTTTCTCGCTTCTTTACACAAAATCCACTCACACAAACGCAAACAGCCACTCAAAGAAACCACACTAACACAGGCTCAGACACACACTCTCGTCCACATAATATGGAGTCAAGAGCTCTGTGTATACACTTCAGCTCAGGAACTATTCGTGCATTTCATTGACCATTTGGTACGAAAGAGAAAGATGTGACGGTGGCAGTGCGTGCAGGAGAAGCAAGAAATGCAGAGGTAGAGCATTACAGAGGTACTGTATTACAGAAATAGATCATTACAGATGTAAATTATTAGTGATAGAGCATTACAGTGGTAGAGCATTACAGTGGTAGAGCATTACATTGGTAGAGAATTACAGTGATAAAGCACTACAATGAACCTACTGGACGTATGTCACCAACGTGAGGGCGGGCGGGGATGGGCGGGGGGAGGCGGAGCTAGCCACTCTAGATAATCCGTCGGACTTTGGAGATGTGGAGGGAGGAGAGACCAGGCAGCCGCTCGCGCAGAGGCTTCTCCGGGATGTACTTGACGTCAACTTCGCCGATTGAGGACTTCTTTTCATAGGAGATGTTGTATTTTTCCTTTCTGGCCAGCTCATACTCGGACCAGACGCTGGTGTTGCGAGAGTACACCCTGGGAGCCCCGGGACGGTCGAAGTGCATACCAACCAAGCACACGTTGCGAGAAGCCATGGTTTACGAGATGCTGCAAGAGACATGTCTGCCGTCAGCCCGGAGGCTGCAGCAACGTAGCAGCAGTGCAGCACTAGATTCTTGTGGAAAAGGTGGTAAAAAAGGAGGGGAGAGGAGAGGGAAATGTGAAAGAGGAAATGGGAATGGATAAGAAAAGGAGGAACTGCAATAGTGAGTGGGACGCGTCACACCGCCAGCACAGAGTCCACTGTTTAACACATTTCCAGAGTTTCTTTATATTTACAGTTTGTGTTTGCAAAAAAAAAATCAAATGCTATATGTGCATTTTAATAATTAGAGGAGCAATTATATAAAAAAAATCCGCTAGTTACTGCTAGGAAAAGTTATCACTGTTCGGAATAGACATACATAATTATTAACATTTTTCGATTCGAAGACTGAAGAGGTGGTGCAGTGGGTGAGGATCATGCAGGGTAGGGACGGACACTCGGTAGTGTCTCATTGTTTCGTGTTTATCATAATTGGCGACAAACTTTGATTGAGATTGGCCTCGATTTCTGTATGATCCACAAGAGTGTTGTCGTCACTTAGAGAAAACTACACCAATGATGTAGCTAACGCTCTTCGTATGTTTCATTAACATCCCAAGGCACAATCACAGTAGCTGCTCTTCACAGAATGGGTCTATTTTTGGTACGTTAATGGTAAGTATCCTCTCCACAGGGAAATTATTTAATGGTACCATGGTTGGTACTCGTACAGTGTGGCATCACTGGTACAATCATGATAGCTCTTTCTCTCGTGATGATGACCTTAAATGTCACAAATGCAGTATTTTTTTCCTTGTAGGACAGTGAACTTTCGTTTGCTAACTGTTCTTCATTGATAGACTGCTTCTCGAGGCAAAACTGATAGCTTTTCTTCATAGCAGACTTCACTACATCCCCTTTTTATCACATAGTTTACTTTATTTTAATCTTAGCTACTATCATCAAAGTTTAGCGTCAATTATGTCCTCCAGTCAATCATCCAAGTCCATTTTGCTGATGCGTTCGAGGATGTCTTGGGAGGAAGGTAATTTCTTCATCATATCCACCACAGACGTGTCGTCATCATCAATCTCTAGATCAGCGATTACCTTGCGACTACTACGACCAGTGGCACTCGAAGACGACCCAGCGGATGACAAACTAGAAAACCGGTCTGCCTTCTTTTCCGTTGAGGATTTAAAGGAGTAATCATCCTTCTTCCTGTCTAACTTTGGTGACAGAGTCAATGGTTTTCGTTCTATCCTGGGCAGTTCGAACTCCACCGACCTAGACGGTAGCTTGTAATCGTTGGTGTGGTCTGACCTTGATTTGTAATCGTCAGTGCTGCGTTCTGACTTGAATTTGTAGTCATCAGTACCGACTTCAGTTTTCAGTTTATAATCCTCGCCCAGACCTCCCGTGCCGTTCATCCGAGAGGTCCTCTGGGATTTGAAGGTATAAGAGGCTTCATCAGGAGTACCATCAGCGACAGATCGTGAGGTTCTCTCGGATTTATAAGTTTCAAAGTCGCCGAGGCCACTGCCAGTGGTGCGGGTTGCAGAGTCACTTCTCGTAGAGACTGCAGAGGATGAGGCATAACCTGTTTTAGTATCACTAGGCATGCCCAGTTCTGCCCTCAATCTTTTAAGCCTCTCCAGTCGTTCTTCGATGCTGAAATTGTCTTTAGAAGAATCATAGGTTGGAAGACCTTCCAAGCGGCTTGTGAAACTAATCTCTGCCGACGAGCGATCAGTGTCATGGTGAGATCTAAATCCCTCTGGAGGGGAAGGAGGGACAGGAGGACGGGATGATGGAGACCCGCGCCTGATAGGACCAGCTCGTAGGTGAGGGTAGAACTCTATCTTGTCTGTGTCTATAGACCTCGCCCTTGCAGCTTTAGCGGCCGCCTCTTCTTTTTCAGAGAGGTAATGTTTATAAGACTCTTGGTAAAAGCGTTCAGCATCTCGGATGTTACATTCGTACACTTTGGGTTTGGGACGCTTCCAGTAGCGGTTGACCTTCGGAGGGCGATAATTATCCATAGTGATGCAGAAGGAGCCGGAGCCGAGCTGGAAGAGAGACGCGATGTTCAGAGACGGCTGCTACCCGTACTGTATCCTAGCTGGTGCCACCACCACAGCAGCCGCGGCAACACACGCACCAGCACCGCCCACCACCCCGCTACGATACTAGCGCCACGTGTGGGGTAGGTAGAAGGGGGCGGCAGACACCAGCAGCACTGCTCTGGCTCTTGCTTACTCTCATCTACACCAAAACTGCTCAGGAGGCTGTGGTTGCCAGCACTCCTGACTCACCGGGGCAATGAACAATGTGTGAGCACAACCACCCCCGCCACCCACCCACTTCATCACCACTCCACAAAAACAGCCTCTTTACCAGAGAAATGCCGATAAACAGGAGTATTGAGCCTCTATGACTCCAGAATTACCCCATACTCCTTTTGCACTTCATATTAAATTAGTGTCTGCGTTGCAATCCCCCGTATCAACAGTCACCATAGCAGTTCCACTCACGTCGTAGCCTCAGACAGGAACAGACTTAGCTGAACTGCGACTGAAAACTCCCACTAGCGGCTAAATAGCATTTCTCTCTCGCTTTTAGGAGTAGTTGAAACTAGATGCTAGATCTAGTCCCTTCTGCTCCTTCCGTTAAATAACCCACATGGGTTTAGTAGCCTCCATGGATACGTATTGGTTGCTTGCTTAATGGGCTATAAAACCTATCGACTACACGAGGGTCATTAAGGCTTCGTGGAACCTATTCACCGCCAGACAAAAACACTTTAATCACGATGCGCTGAGAAAGCTGCATCTCTTGGGGCTTTTATCATTTGACAGGTATTTTTGCCCAGGTCTTCTGTTGTATATCACTGTTACTGAGAAGAGAACATATAAAGTTACGACTTTCTAAGTGGTGTATTACGGTCACTCTAGAGTCAGGAAGTGCCAGAGTTTGGTCACATGTTGACACTCCTAAAATAATGACCCACAATGTGAAGGTCGTTGTGGGGAGGGAAGTGCAAATGATGTCGATGACTTACCAGTTGTGATAGTAGTTTTAGGGTAACCGTAGTTGTGGTAGTTGTGATTATGGTGAAGGTAGTTTTGGGGGAACTTGTGGTGGTCGTGGTAATTTTGGGGAAGTTGTAGTGTTAGTAGAGGGGCAGCTGTTGTGGGGGTGTGAGGTTAGTCGTGGGAGTATGGGGGGGGGGGTTAGATATGGTAGGAGAATGAGAGTAATTGTGGTTGTTGTGGTGGTGGTGATGGTGGTGGTCTGGCAGTAGTAGTGGTAGCTGGGGTAACGAGAGCTAATAATAGCAAAACAATTCTTAAATGCTGTAAGTTTTGGGATCCAAGGTTACCATTCCCCAATGCGCTCGCCCCCAGTAGCAGTACTGGGACCCATGACCATCCCCAGTAGCAGTACTGGGACCCATCACCATCACCAGTAGGAGTACTGGGATCCAAGATCACCCCCAGTACGCTCTCCACCAGTACATAAAAGCAAAACACATTTTATTCTCGTTTTGGTAATCAATCTAGAAAGCCCAACGACGGAAGAGATACCTGTTAATCCTTTTATAAATATGCAAATTAGAGCAATCTATTATTTAACGGTCCGGAAGTACAGACAACAGGGAAACAGAAATCGATCCTGAAAGAGTAGATTCTCCTCGGATCAATGATCCGGAGGGTTAGTAACCCAGGATGACCCAATAAAGCCACGCCCTCAGGACAAACAATGTTAGGTAAAAGGAGATAGGTGCAACTAATGTGACATTTTATTGTGGCAACGTTTCGCTCTCCAGGAGCTTTATCAAGCTTGACAAAGCTCCTGGAGAGCGAAACGTTGCCATTATTATTAAAAGCATTATGCTATTTTTTATTTTGTCGTAACATTAGCCAGACAATGTAACCCAACCTTCTAAAAATTCACGTAAATTCTCGTAAATTCACGAAAATTCACGTAACTTGAACTATTCCATTATATGTCAGTAAGTTTATTTAGGTGCAGCTACACGTAAGTACAATTATCATACATAGTAACATATGTGTACGTTAACCTAGGATAGCTCCCCCTCCAAAAAGTCAGACAAAGTGAGTTATTACCACTGAGGTCCTCTTCAGATGATTACTTACACCTAAAACACTTCCGCATTTTATGTAAGAGGGAAGACGAATTATTGAAGAAGTCCCTTCCATCTTTTCCCTGCTACATTATGGCTTCTTATTGTCTTGGCACTGTGCTAGCGGGCATAACACTCAAAGTTATTTTTGCCCGGCTAACAAGCGTGGTCCAGCAACTCTTGCCAAGTTTACCACCGTTTTCTCTACCTTCGTTTTCTCTGAAGAGTTTCATTTTACCGTTTTCTGTTATGCCCTAAGCCTCACGTTTTCTTTATATCCTGTGAAAGTCTCGTTTTCTTTGAGGAGTAAATGTTATAATGTCGTATAAATGTCGTTTTGAAGGTGGACAAATTGATGCAGAGGGTTGACTAGTGAGCCAGAAGAAGGCGTCGCTCACACAACCAGAACCAACATTGCGGATCATCGTATGACAAAAATGGACATTCCTCTTTTTTTTGTCTCAAGCAAAATAGAATACAAAATTGTTATAATCTTCAGTTTGAAGACTATACGTCAGAGCATTATTTCAGTCAAATATTTAAAGCTGAGCACGAAAATAGAGAAGAGTTTTAATTTAAGAAATAAATTATTTTACAATGTGTGGTATTACACTGGAAGAATCAGTTTCTGAAGGGGATACGGTCTCAGATTAAATAATTTCTGAAGGGGGATACAGTCTCTGATTAAATAATTTTTGAAGGAATGTATTCTCAGATTAAATAATTTCTGAAGGGGATGCAGTCTCAGATTAAATAATTTCTGAAGGGGGATACAGTCTCAGATTAAATAATTTCTGAAGGGGATACGGTCTCAGATTAAATAATTTCTGAAGGGGGATACAGTCTCTGATTAAATAATTTTTGAAGGAATGTATTCTCAGATTAAATAATTTCTGAGAGAATGTATTCTCAGATTAAATAATTTCGTTTGGTAATTAGTTTATGATAATTCATGGCGTAGGTAAAGAAATATCACAATACTTGGGAACATAAGTACAAAAGTGTACAAGTAGGAGACAGGAATAAATAAAAGATAAGTAAATATAGCGACGAAGACCCGTGTTGGAAACACTTGTCCTGTTTCCTGACAAACCTTACTTAACCTGACCTATTTGTAACCAAGGATTAATAGTTGGTTACAGTGATACCCATAATTTTTAAAGGGGTGGACCAGTAAGCCAGCGGAAGGCCTCGGTCAGGTGATCAAAAGCTTCAGCGGCACACTTATCCTGTTTCCTGACTATACTGAACCTTGTAACCAAGAATGAACTCAAGTTAGATTTTACAATTGAGTTGAAGAATCATTTATTCTTTGTGCAAGGATTCCATGCTGTTGCTGTGTCAGAGGACAATGATTCCATCGAAGGATGGAGTACCAGTAAGTTGACAGATGCTGCATGCCTACTACAGTTCCATTAGTCTGGTTCTACCACTTCTTCACTACCAGAGTTAAGTTAGGCAAAATTCCTCGGGAAACAGGACCAAGTGTTTCCTGACCCGCCACTGGAGCTTTTAGTCATCTGACCGAGGCCTTCCGCTGGCTTCCCCGTTCACTCTTTAAAGATTAATATCAGCAATGATTTTTTTTAACTCAAAAGTTGTGGTGCTACCAGAGTGACCCCTACCATCCTTGTAAGGGCTAGAGGATGTCTCTACAACTTAACTGCTAAATCTCTGGCCATTTTATGGGCCTGACCTACTTCATTAATGGGCCTCACCAACATGTGACCATGCCTGCTACTGCTGCACCACTTCACACTCTTCTCTTGCTCCACTATAAAAGGCTCCGTTCTCAGGTCTCTGTATTAAGTTGACACAACTGATGAGAGAAACGTCTTTCATTAAAGGTTCCCAAGTGTTACTCATGTGTGTTATACCTTTAATCTGTAGATACAGAGGCCAGTAGGCCTATTGCTGTGCTCCTCTATTCTCGTTTCCGGTCAAATATTAATGGTATACGAAACTGAGATTTCTTCAGTATAAAAACAGAGAAGCCTTAATTACTGGACACAACACTAGTAGTGAGTTAGATAGGGGTGATCAGTCCTTCAGTCTTAAAGGAGCAATTTTGAGGTGGTCAGTCCCACAGCCTTGGTAAGTCTTCAGCTCCATGGCTTCGATCAACCATTAAATATGACTGAGAAAAAAGTTGAATTTGAGGGACTAGTTAATATGGACTGATATGCTTAAGCCAGTGCTCCTCAATTTCATGTTTTAACTTCCACTAGTGGGCCCTTTCTCCTCTGACGCTATCTCCAACTTCTGCACCTGATATATGCTTCAATTATAATAGGCTTTATTCCCATGCCTCAGCTGTACAGTGAAGCCGTGTAAGAGAACACTTACTAAGGCTGAGGGACTGACTATCTCAGACTTACATAGGAAGTCATCACCTTATATCTACCTCTCCAGTAATTCTGCGATCTCCAGTATTTTAGTCACCTATGTATTTCGACTGGAGAATGCTGAATAGGCGAAACGTCTCAGCAATATGCAACTTAACTGTTGCATATTCTTTACTCATCTCCTAAGTTCAATGAAGCACAACGAAACTCACTAAGACAAGATGAATAAACTCATACCTATCAGTGTACGAGTATGTACCAGATGACGCCACAATAACGAACAGAATGCTAACGGAAGATTATATATTGTGTCACGTGAATAACCAGGTAAGTACAGATTTAAGTTCCACACCGGTAAATGCAAAACTACGAAATTATCAAGAGTAGTGGTCTCCAGCAGACCCCAGCAGGTGCGCGGGGGTCAGGATGCTTGTGTTCAGTAGGTCGCCAGTAACACGCAGCTCCACCAGTCACCACTCAACAGGTAGATTTTAAATCAGTTTATCAATTTTCATTTGTAGTATATTCAAGCAAGAAAGTGAGTGTCTATACAGTGTGAGTTGACCGTAACGAGACAATAGCTGTGAATAATCTTACCTGTTATATGGTTTAGATTTTATGGCAGATTTTTTAGACTAAATACTGGAATATATATATATATATATATATATATATATATATATATATATATATATATATATATATATATATATATATAATATATATATATATATATATATATATATATATATATATATATATATATATATATATATATATATATACATATATATATATATATATATATATATATATATATATATATATATATATATATATATATATATATATATATATATATATATATATATATATATATATATATATATATATATATATATATATATATATATATATATATATATATATATATATATATATATATATATATATATATATATAATGTTATTTATTTAAACTTTAACTTTGATTCTTTTTTAAATGGAAATCAAGGCACTCTGAAATGATCAAGGCAAATTTCTTGGGTCATCCGCCATCAGCAGAGTACCACCAACCCATAGATCAAATGGATGTTGTTTGGATTGCTCGCTCGGTTAGGTTCTTTGGTGGTTGAGTCTGGCCAGCAACTGGATGGGTAGCATAGCATAGAATGCTACTTAATTATGCAGCACCTACTGACTCAGCTCTGTTGTGTAATTACCGTATCCAGAACCGTGCATTACGCTGGGTGCTGGGAATGTAGTGGGATGACTATACCACAAGCGAGTCACTCCACCTCAGGACTGGCATACCAGCTTTGAATGTGTCCTGGAAAACACTGCGACAAGTCGACAGACTTGAGACACACCACGACTATTGGTCTTCTTACCTTGATAACTCTATCAGACGTCGTCACAATCTTGTAAATCTCTCCAGAGCTCTTTACCACCCTGTTCCTCCTCTTTGCTACACTTAATCTTCCAACAATCTTGCTCCTCTAAATGCATTCTTCGTGCTCTTTTTCTTGCATTTTTTCTCGCTATAATATCTTAAAGCAATTACTATCTTTGCTTTCTCAATCTTATATCTCTCCAACTTATCTTTAACAGCCATGGCCGTGGAGGGGCGTTCACTGGGCGTTCATTTAAGCGGCTTCCCAAGTGTTGTTTGGGGCCACCAAAACATCCGACCTTCGCCGAAATTGCGCGAGCAGTCTTGCAGTAGCTGGGAGTTGTAAGACGGCGAACAGCAGCACATGACGTACAGAAATGTCCTATTAATGATTTACAATGCCTTACTCTTGGGTTTAGCCACGACTCTTTTCCTTTTTCTCTATTCTTTTCCTCTCCCCACCTATTCCTCAACTATTCCCGCTTCCCCCTCGCCCCTAGTGGGCGAGAGGGAAGTGGGGATAGTTGAAGAGTTCCTTCAGTTCAGTAATTGACAAGCTTCAGCTCCCGGGCTCGCCTTTAAACACTGAATTTGCTCACAGGTGTCATAGCTTGAGGATTGAGTATAGCTTCTGTTTCCGCTATATTGTTCTGTAACCCGTCCCGTCGTCTTAAGTTGCTGCGACACTGTCACAGTAATTTATCACGTTCTTGGAAGTTATTTGGTATTAAGTATCCAACTGTTTTAATTTTTAAGGTTTAAGTAATTAGATATTACAAGGACACCAGTAGAAATGATGCTTGGTCTGACTTTCTTGGGTTATCCTAGGTAATCTACACATATGCTGCTATTTATGATAATTTATATAACTGTATTTATGTGTACCTGTACCTAAATAAACTTGCTGTGGCCCGTCTGTTACCTCTCTTGCTAAATAGGATTTGTTTGTTTATTTATATAAATCATTTTGTATGTCATGATCATGTCTCCTCTCTTTCTCGTATTTTCTAGCATCCTAAGCTCCGGTTCCCACAGTCTTTTCGTCACGGCCTTCGTGGATAAGTAGTGTTGTGTGACACTTGACACTGTGGAAGGCTGCCCTGCCTGTTTTGTGCAGGTCACGACGGTACGATAAGTATAGACTAACATGATACCATTGCCAGCAAATTAGTTTAAGTGTAATGAGAAATTTTAAGGTTTTATCAGAGGTACTTAAGAGATGAAGATTTCTTTAATAGTTGATGATAATGAACTTCTCGGCATTGTTTTGTCTGTAGAGTTTGTGTCCACTTAAAGACCGGAGTGAAGGTTAATGTTCTCACTGAGTGCCAGTTCCTCTCCGAGGTCCGCCACGGATGCCATTAGAACAAACGCTAAACATTTCTACACACAGCCTCGTTTAATCCACGAGATAGTTCCAATTCCTGATGTGTTCAGCGGCACCTGGGTGTGCGGTAGCCAGAGCGCTCGCCACACACCCAGGGAACCACAGCCTCCACCAGGAGGGACGTGTTCTCACGTCTCCTAACACCTTTTATTCATGTTAGTGAGCAGTAAATAGATACCTGGGGCTTAATTGACTGAACTGAGGGAAAAAAAACCTATAAACGACCTTAAGATAAAAAAAAGCACATTTACTGGGTTATCCTGGGTTAGTGACTCCACGGGGTTGGAAACCCAGGCTTGAGCGAAGCCTAACTAGACTTACTGCTACTACACTTGTATAGTTCTTGTGTATAAAATGCAAATATTTGTAAAAAATTTAACGTATGATTGGCTTCAGAAACAGCGTAAATTTAACATCAAAAGAACAAACACTACATCACATTATGCCAAGATTTGAATGCTATGTTTATTCTTGTAAGAAATTTAAATGAGTTTAATGAAGAGGGTCTCATTGTGAAGTCGAAATGTATGTTATTCAGCTTATGTTTATTGTCATTTTGTGGGTTAGAATATTCCATTAACCAGTAAATGTTACGATTTTGGGAAGTATTTTAAGGGTTTTGAATAATGGTAGTTATTGTAACGCCTCGAAATGCTGTGTTATTATCCAGCTGAGAGTTGTAACATAACACTTAAATTATGATACGTGGAGACAATATGATCAGTTGCTGTTTTAATAGATGGAAAACCAACACTGGTACACCAGTGGTTGTTCAGTGATACCCAACACTGGTACACCAGTTGTTGTTCAGTGATACCCAACACTGGTACACCTGTTGTTGTTTAGTGATACCCAACACTGGTACACCAGTTGTTGTTTAGTGATACCCAACACTGGTATACCAGTTGTTGTTCAGTGATTCCCAACACTGGCACACCAGTTGTTGTTTAGTGATACCCAACACTGGTACACCAGTTGTTGTTCAGTGATACCCAACACTGGTACACCAGTTGTTGTTCAGTGATTCCCAACACTGGCACACCAGTTGTTGTTTAGTGATACCCAACACTGGTACACCAGTTGTTGTTCAGTGATACCCAACACTGGTACACCAGTTGTTGTTCAGTGATACCCAACACTGGTACACCTGTTGTTGTTCAGTGATTCCCAACACTGGTACACCAGTTGTTGTTCAGTGATTCCCAACACTGGTACACCAGTTGTTGTTCAGTGATTCCCAACACTGGTACACCAGTTGTTGTTTAGTGATACCCAACACTGGTACACCAGTTGTTGTTCAGTGATACCCAACACTGGTACACCTGTTGTTGTTTAGTGATACCCAACACTGGTACACCAGTGGTAGTTGAATGACACCCAACACTGGCACACCAGTGGTAGTTGAATGACACCCAACACTGGCACACCAGTGGTAGTTGAATGACACCCAACACTGGCACACCAGTGGTTTAGGTCATATTTGACCTAAAACATAAACCATGAAAAGTGCATCTCGTGCCCTGGAAATCACGAACCTCGGGCCACCTTGGCCCCCTCCGCTGTCACATACGACACGCTGAGGGGGCCACACCTTTGGTGGCCACCAGGGTATTGTGTCCAAGGCTAGTACTACTCTGGCACCGTTGCAGCAGTGGTCACCAGCAGCAACCCACCCAGGCTCACCCAATAGCCACTCGCGACACTATTTTTGTCCATGAATATTTTGTTGGTGAGAGGCAGCAACCCAGCCTCTGGCCGAGGGTCAGGTGTCTAGTGTCTGGCCACACCCCTCACCGCCGATATATATATATATATATATATATATATATATATATATATATATATATATATATATATATATATATATATATATATATATATATATATATATATATATATATATATATATATATATATATATATATATATATATATATATATATATATATATATATATATATATATATATATATATATATATATAGGTTGGTAGACAGCAACCACCCAGGGAAGTACTACCGTCCTGCCAGATGACTGTGAAACAAAAACCTGTAACTGTTTTGCATGATGGTAGGATTGCTGGTTTCTTTTTCTGTCTCATAAACACGCTAAGATAACAGGGATATCTTGCTACTCCTACTTACACTTTGGTCACACTTCACAGACACGCACATGCATATATATATATATACATACATCTAGGTTTTTCTCCTTTTTCTAAATAGCTCTTGTTCTTTTTTTATTTCTTCTATTGTCCATGGGGAAGTGGAAAAGAATCTTTCCTCCGTAAGCCATGCGTGTCGTATGAGGCGACTAAAATGCCGGGAGCAATGGGCTAGTAACCCCTTCTCCTGTATACAATTACTAAAAAAGAGAAGAAGAAAAACTTTATAAAACTGGGTTGCTTAAATGTGCGTGGATGTAGTGCGGATGACAAGAAACAGATGATTGCTGATGTTATGAAAGAAAAGAAGTTGGATGTCCTGGCCCTAAGCGAAACAAAGCTGAAGGGGGTAGGAGAGTTTCAGTGGGGGGAAATAAATGGGATTAAATCTGGAGTATCTGAGAGAGTTAGAGCAAAGGAAGGGGTAGCAGTAATGTTAAATGATCAGTTATGGAAGGAGAAAAGAGAATATGAATGTGTAAATTCAAGAATTATGTGGATTAAAGTAAAGGTTGGATGCGAGAAGTGGGTCATAATAAGCGTGTATGCACCTGGAGAAGAGAGGAATGCAGAGGAGAGAGAGAGATTTTGGGAGATGTTAAGTGAATGTATAGGAGCATTTGAACCAAGTGAGAGAGTAATTGTGGTAGGGGACTTGAATGCTAAAGTAGGAGAAACTTTTAGAGAGGGTGTGGTAGGTAAGTTTGGGGTGCCAGGTGTAAATGATAATGGGAGCCCTTTGATTGAACTTTGTATAGAAAGGGGTTTAGTTATAGGTAATACATATTTTAAGAAAAAGAGGATAAATAAGTATACACGATATGATGTAGGGCGAAATGACAGTAGTTTGTTGGATTATGTATTGGTAGATAAAAGACTGTTGAGTAGACTTCAGGATGTACATGTTTATAGAGGGGCCACAGATATATCAGATCACTTTCTAGTTGTAGCTACACTGAGAGTAAAAGGTAGATGGGATACAAGGAGAATAGAAGCATCAGGGAAGAGAGAGGTGAAGGTTTATAAACTAAAAGAGGAGGCAGTTAGGGTAAGATATAAACAGCTATTGGAGGATAGATGGGCTAATGAGAGCATAGGCAATGGGGTCGAAGAGGTATGGGGTAGGTTTAAAAATGTAGTGTTAGAGTGCTCAGCAGAAGTTTGTGGTTACAGGAAAGTGGGTGCAGGAGGGAAGAGGAGCGATTGGTGGAATGATGATGTAAAGAGAGTAGTAAGGGAGAAAAAGTTAGCATATGAGAAGTTTTTACAAAGTAGAAGTGATGCAAGGAGGGAAGAGTATATGGAGAAAAAGAGAGAAGTTAAGAGAGTGGTGAAGCAATGTAAAAAGAGAGCAAATGAGAGAGTGGGTGAGATGTTATCAACAAATTTTGTTGAAAATAAGAAAAAGTTTTGGAGTGAGATTAACAAGTTAAGAAAGCCTAGAGAACAAATGGATTTGTCAGTTAAAAATAGGAGAGGAGAGTTATTAAATGGAGAGTTAGAGGTATTGGGAAGATGGAAGGAATATTTTGAGGAATTGTTAAATGTTGATGAAGATAGGGAAGCTGTGATTTCGTGTATAGGGCAAGGAGGAATAACATCTTGTAGGAGTGAGGAAGAGCCAGTTGTGAGTGTGGGGGAAGTTCGTGAGGCAGTAGGTAAAATGAAAGGGGGTAAGGCAGCCGGGATTGATGGGATAAAGATAGAAATGTTAAAAGCAGGTGGGGATATAGTTTTGGAGTGGTTGGTGCAATTATTTAATAAATGTATGGAAGAGGGTAAGGTACCTAGGGATTGGCAGAGAGCATGCATAGTTCCTTTGTATAAAGGCAAAGGGGATAAAAGAGAGTGCAAAAATTATAGGGGGATAAGTCTGTTGAGTGTACCTGGTAAAGTGTATGGTAGAGTTATAATTGAAAGAATTAAGAGTAAGACGGAGAATAGGATAGCAGATGAACAAGGAGGCTTTAGGAAAGGTAGGGGGTGTGTGGACCAGGTGTTTACAGTGAAACATATAAGTGAACAGTATTTGGATAAGGCTAAAGAGGTGTTTGTGGCATTTATGGATTTGGAAAAGGCGTATGACAGGGTGGATAGGGGGGCAATGTGGCAGATGTTGCAAGTGTATGGTGTAGGAGGTAGGTTACTGAAAGCAGTGAAGAGTTTTTACGAGGATAGTGAGGCTCAAGTTAGAGTATGTAGGAAAGAGGGAAATTTTTTCCCAGTAAAAGTAGGCCTTAGACAAGGATGTGTGATGTCACCGTGGTTGTTTAATATATTTATAGATGGGGTTGTAAGAGAAGTAAATGCGAGGGTCTTGGCAAGAGGCGTGGAGTTAAAAGATAAAGAATCACACACAAAGTGGGAGTTGTCACAGCTGCTCTTTGCTGATGACACTGTGCTCTTGGGAGATTCTGAAGAGAAGTTGCAGAGATTGGTGGATGAATTTGGTAGGGTGTGCAAAAGAAGGAAATTAAAGGTGAATACAGGAAAGAGTAAGGTTATGAGGATAACAAAAAGATTAGGTGATGAAAGATTGAATATCAGATTGGAGGGAGAGAGTATGGAGGAGGTGAACGTATTCAGATATTTGGGAGTGGACGTGTCAGCGGATGGGTCTATGAAAGATGAGGTGAATCATAGAATTGATGAGGGAAAAAGAGTGAGTGGTGCACTTAGGAGTCTGTGGAGACAAAGAACTTTGTCCTTGGAGGCAAAGAGGGGAATGTATGAGAGTATAGTTTTACCAACGCTCTTATATGGGTGTGAAGCGTGGGTGATGAATGTTGCAGCGAGGAGAAGGCTGGAGGCAGTGGAGATGTCATGTCTGAGGGCAATGTGTGGTGTGAATATAATGCAGAGAATTCGTAGTTTGGAAGTTAGGAGGAGGTGCGGGATTACCAAAACTGTTGTCCAGAGGGCTGAGGAAGGGTTGTTGAGGTGGTTCGGACATGTAGAGAGAATGGAGCGAAACAGAATGACTTCAAGAGTGTATCAGTCTGTAGTGGAAGGAAGGCGGGGTAGGGGTCGGCCTAGGAAGGGTTGGAGGGAGGGGGTAAAGGAGGTTTTGTGTGCGAGGGGCTTGGACTTCCAGCAGGCATGCGTGAGCGTGTTTGATAGGAGTGAATGGAGACAAATGGTTTTTAATACTTGACGTGCTGTTGGAGTGTGAGCAAAGTAACATTTATGAAGGGATTCAGGGAAACCGGCAGGCCGGACTTGAGTCCTGGAGATGGGAAGTACAGTGCCTGCACTCTGAAGGAGGGGTGTTAATGTTGCAGTTTAAAAACTGTAGTGTAAAGCACCCTTCTGGCAAGACAGTGATGGAGTGAATGATGGTGAAAGTTTTTCTTTTTCGGGCCACCCTGCCTTGGTGGGAATCGGCCGGTGTGATAATATAATATAATATATATATATATATATAATATATATATATATATATATATATATATATATTATATATGTGTGAGTGTGTGTGTGTGTGTGTGTGTGTGTGTGTGTGTGTGTGTGTGTGTGTGTGTGTGTGTGTGTGTGTGTGTGTGTGTGAGTGTGTGTGGATTTCACATTGTTTTGAATAATTTATTGTGTAAGACAAAGAACTTTAAACATTCCTTAAATCACATAGGCCTATGATTTCTCTACATATCGCCTTCAGTCTCGTGAACACTGAAGATAGTATATTTATTTATTTATTTATTTAGTAATTTGAGCACACATACAGAGGTACAAAAAATACAGGTAAGAGCAGCATGCCAAAGCCACTTATATGCATAGCATTACGGGCTGGCTTAAAATTAACTTAAGATTAACTAAGCAATGATGAAATCAGTGATAAAACATTATTGTAAACAGATAACTATAAAGCACAAATGAGTATTACAAAGACAGGTCATATGGTTGCATGCATTGCTCTACATTCAGTCGTATGGAGTATTCTGTTAGGTAGTGTATATTTAAAAAAATAATAAAGTTAGATTGGGTCCTAGGTTTAACATTTGTGTGATATAATTGTGAGTAACATATAGGATATACAATTTATAAGGTTCAGTTATTCAGTATTTATTTGGTTTTGGGTGAGTAAGTGATCTTTGAGAAGAGACTTGAATTTATAAACAGGTAGTGTTTCTTTTATATTTACAGGTAATGAATTCCAGATTTTAGGGCCTTTTATGTGCATTGAGTTTTTGCATAGCGTGAGATGGACACGAGGAACATCAAAGAGTGATCTGTGCCTTGTGTTATGGTCATGTGTTCTGTTGAGGTTGGCAAGGAGATGTTTGAGGGGAGGGTTAATATCAGAGTTAAGTGTTCTATGTATGTAATAGGTGCAATAATAAGTATGGATGTTTTGTATGGTGAGTAGGTTGAGTGTTTTGAATATTGGTGGAGTGTGCTGCCTGTAGTGAGAATTTGTTATCATTTTAACTGCAGCCTTTTGTTGGGTAATTAGTGGTCTGAGATGGTTAATTGTTGTTGAGCCCCATGCACAAATTCCATAGGTGAGATAGGGGTAAATAAGAGAGTGATAAAGGGCCAGGAGGGCTGACTGTGGAGCATAGTACCGTATCTTCGATAGTATGCCTACAGTCTTGGAAATTTTCTTAGAAATTTGTTGTATATGTGTATGAAATTTGAGTCTATTATCAAGGTGGATTCCTAAGAATTTTCCCTCTGTTAGCTTTGTGATAGGTGATCTGTTTATCGTTATGTTAAGAGGGACATCTGTAGCTCTGTAACCAAACTGAATGAAGTAGGTTTTGTCAATGTTTAGTGTAAGTTTGTTAGTCCTCATCCAGGTAGATATTTTCTGTAATTCGGTGTTTACAGTATTGGCTAGCATGACTGGGCTCGGTTGAGAGAAGACGTATGTGGTGTCATCTGCAAAAAGTGTGGGTTTGAGTAATTGCGAAGCATATATATAAATCTTACTGAAACATCTTACCATACATAACACAGTAATCTTTTCTGTGTGCTTGTTATACCAAGCATTTTGGGTAAATTAGGTCAATTTTGTCCCAGGATGCGACCCACACCAGTCCACTAACACCCAGGTACCTGTTTTACTGATAGGTGAACATGGACAGTAGGTACCTTAAGGAAACACGTCATAATGTTTCCACCCGTACCGGGGATCGATCCCCAGACCTCACTGTGTGCACCAGCATTCGAGCTACGGGCGAAACTTTGTAATTACCGACAAGAAAAATAAGCAGCGTTTAATGTCTTGTTTTAAATGTGTCTGAAAGTAGTTGAACTCTTAAAGATTATGGTGTCCTGTGGCTTGGTTGGCAGTGCATTCGCTTCGCACACTGAGTGTCCGTGGTTCAATCCCCGGCATAGTGGAAGCGTTGGGCAAGTTTCCTTACACCTGTTGTCTCTGTTCACCTAGCAGTAAGTAGGCACGGGAGCTAGTCGAATGGTGTGGGTGGCATCCTGGGTACAAGATTGAAGGACCACAACTGACTTTCTTGGGTTACCCTGGGTAGCTAACCCACCCTACCCTAGGTTACAATAAACCCAACAAATCTACCCTAGGTTACAATAACCCAACAAATCTACCCTAGGTTACAATAACCCAACAAATCTACCCTAGGTTACAATAAACCCAACAAATCTACCCTAGGTTACAATAAACCCAACAAATCTACCCTAGGTTACAATAAACCCAACAAATCTACCCTAGGTTACAATAACCCAACAAATCTACCCTAGGTTACAATAAACCCAACAAATCTACCCTAGGTTACAATAACCCAACAAATCTACCCTAGGTTACAATAAACCCAACAAATCTACCCTAGGTTACAATAAACCCAACAAATCTACCCTAGGTTACAATAAACCCAACAAATCTACCCTAGGTTACAATAAACCCAACAAATCTACCCTAGGTTACAATAAACCCAACAAATCTACCCTAGGTTACAATAAACCCAACAAATCTACCCTAGGTTACAATAAACCCAACAAATCCACCCTAGATTACAATAAACCCAACAAATCTACCATAGGTTACAATAAACCCAACAAATCTACCCTAGGTTGCAATAAACCCAACAAATCTATCCTAGGTTACAATAAACCCAACAAATCTACCCTAGGTTGCAATAAACCCAACAAATCTATCCTAGGTTACAATAAACCCAACAAATCTACCCTAGGTTACAATAAACCCAACAAATCTACCCTAGGTTACAATAAACCCAACAAATCTACCCTAGGTCACAATAAACCCAACAAATCTACCCTAGGTTACAATAAACCCAACAAATCTACCCTAGGTTACAATAAATCCAACAAATCTACCCTAGGTTACAATAAACCCAACAAATCTACCCTAGGTTACAATAAACCCAACAAATCTCATCTTACGGTATTTCTATTTTTGTGAATGAGAGACTACTGTAAGTGCTAGTGTAACAGCAGTTACCAGCAAACTACTACCTACTACCTAACAAAATTTACGAAAGAGAGCGTTAAATCAGAATAAATTCATGCAGTTAATGGAACAAATATTTCATTCTTCACGAAAATCTGACCACAATGGAAATAAGTCACTGACTTTTTTTTGGGTTACCCAAGGTAAACAAACCATACCACCTCCGGGGATCGAACTCGTGGCGAGTGAGTCGTAAAACTCCAAGCCAGCGCGTAAGTTTTACGGCTCACTCGCCACGAGTTCCATCCCTGCCCGTGGTATGGTTACGTTTGCAGTCGTGTCATTACGATTTCGTAAATCGTTACCCTAGGTAATTTATTTAGTATACGTTACTGTATGATAATTATACGTATGTGGATTTGTACCTATATACACTTAATTAATCCTGCCAGAAATGCTCGGTCATGTTAGTGGCTTTCTTTGTACCTAACAAGACTTAATTGTAAATCACGCATTGTGACCTTTGAAAAGAAATAAACATTTGTATTTGTGTTTTCTTTCAATATGACAAGAACATCACAGAAAATGTGACCACCTCAGACGGACGGGTGACTGCCCTAGTTTGTAGCTACACCGTCTTAAAGAATATAAACAACATTCATGTTAATGCAATTATCTATGCGATACAACTCACTATTTTGGTTCACTAAACGCTGTGATTCATGCCAGATTAATGTCGTTAGGTACCAAGCACTCGGCCAGTTTAATGTCGTTAAGTACCAAGCACTTAGGCAATTTAATGTCTGTTGTTTCTCAAGAATGGCATTTCACTGAAAAAAAACAAGCTAATTAGGAATTCCCCCAGCATCCACCAAAAGAGGGATTTACTGTATATTTTGTATGCACCGTGATACAGTTTATTTAGCATAGAGAATGAGTGGTGCAGCCACAGGGGATAGGGTGGTTCTTGGTGGGGGGCGGCTCTCCCTACCTTTGCTTCCTCCAGAGGCAAATACTTTTTATTATTTCTCAGTAAGTGGCTAATTTTCGCTCTACTATAGACCAGTGACCATAAAAGCAAGATAGTTTAAGAAATTTCACATACGTACCGAAAATGGAAGAAATCGCTATAATCGCAAGATGTGTGTAGACACATGAAAGAGCTCAGGTGTTTGTCCTATTTTCACTGTGGTATTTTTACATACTGAAAATCATATATTTTTAATACGAATTCTTTAATATTTTTTTTCAGAGTTTTATCATATATAAGCCTCACCCAAGATTGAAATCCTGGCTACATTCGCCCCCAGAATGAAATCCGGCTACGTTAGCCCCCAGAATGAAATCTTGGCTACGTCCGCCCCCAGAATGAAATCCTGGCTATGTCAGCCACCAGAATGAAATCCCGGCTACATTCGCCCCCAGAATGAAATCCGGCTACGTTAGCCCCCAGAATGAAATCCTGGCTACATCCGCCCCCCAGAATGAAATCCTGGCTATGTCAGCCACCAGAATGAAATCCCGGCTACATCCGCCCCCAGAATGAAATCCCAGCAACATCAGCCTCCAGAATGAAATTTCGGCTATGTCCATCCTCAGAATGAAATCCTGGCTACGTCCACCCCCAGAAAAAAATCCCGGCTATGTCCGCCCCCAGAATGAAATCCCGGCTACGTTCGCCCCAGAATGAAATCTCAACTACATCCTCCCCCAGAATGAAATCCCAGCTATGTTCGCCCCCAGAATGAAATCCCGTCTACGTCTGTCCCCAGAATAAAATCCCGGCTATGTTTGCCCCCAGAATAAAATCCCGGTTACGTTCATCCCCAGAATGAAATCCCGTCTACGTCTGTCCCCAGAATGAAATCCCGGCTATGTTTGCCCCCAGAATAAAATCCCGGTTACGTTCATCCCCAGAATGAAATCCCGGCTATGTCTGCTCCCAGAATGAAATCCCGGCTACGTCCACCACCAAAATGAAATTTCAGCTACATCCGCCTCCAGAATGAAATCCCAGCTACGTTCGCCACCAGAATGAAATTTTGGCTACGTTTGTCCTTAGAATGAAATCCCGGCTACGTTTGCTCCCCGAATGAAATCCCAGCTACGTTCGCCACCAGAATGAAATTTCGGCTACGTCCGCCCCCAGAATGAAATCCTGGCTATGTCCGCCCCCAGAATGAAATCCTGGCTACGTCCGCCCTCAGAATGAAATTCCGGCTATGTCCGCCCCCAGAATGAAATTTCGGATGTGCTGCTGCAGCCAAATAATTAACTGGAGATTAGTTTAATTCAGCACAGGTATTCTGTGAGTGGGACGGAAATCTAATGTTGTCTCTACTTATTTGAGTTCATGTAATCACGCAGTTGACTGATCGAATAATGAAATCTTGGCAGCTAATGGTGACGTTGTCACATAAAATATCCGTGAAACACCATTGTTGTAGCAGGAAACAACGTTAAGTGAGGCAAGACAGTGGTCTGTATTGAGTACATAATTACATTTTTGTAAATAGTGATCAAAATTTTGAAGATGGTGTTTATAATCCAGTTTTAAATTATTTTGCAAAATGCTCCTCGGAAAATCTTGACCGAGATGTTTCTTGACAATTTTCATCCCTGAAAAAGCTTGTTCACAACTGTCTGTGTTGTCAGAGACTCTGAACATACCTGCAACAGACTTCTGTAGGGTGACAAATGCATCAGGTAGACTTGTAAAAAAATTCAACAGACTGACTTCTTTGTAGATGTCTCTGAGAGTATCATTGGCCTACAGATCACTAAGTTCTGCCTGGAATATTTCACTTGAGTTCACTGGTGACGCCTCAGACGGATGATGAAGCATTCGTATCGCTTTCCCAAGTTTCAGGGAATCACCAGGTTATTTCTTAAGTTATTTTAAAGGCGCTTTAGTTGTTTACAATGTCCTACAGCAAGGATGTGTGAACTTCTTGCCTTTTACGGTGACAGTTATTTATAGAAGCTAAAGTGGAAAATTTTGCCTTCATTGACCTGCTTCACATATCTTTCCATCAAAGACTTTCATCTCAGCATACATGGCAGACACCAGTTTTCCGTGTCTCTGTCTCCTTCACATCAAACTATCCTAATGTTCTGTTATATTGCTCAAGAAAGTCAATTCCCAAATCCCTTCCCTACTCAGTGAGAAAAATGTCGTTTACAAAATGCAAAGTCAAAATCTTTTGATGTCCTAACTAGTACTACTCACCTACGCTACTTCACAATGGTATATCACATTCCCATAGTCTACCTGTATCTCGGACAAGTATTTCAGATCATGACCGTGAATTATATTCAAGCATGACCCAACAACATCACATTATCGAGCCGGAGAATCCTACTGCACAGAGTCGGCTAGTGAATAATATGGTGAAATTACATTGAGAGTTTAGCATTTAATATTAATATATTTCCATTAATTCTTGCAACTACTCCACTTTTACTTTCACCCACATTCACTTGACCATCGGTTGCAACACTTCACAGTCTGACCCAACTAAAGTGAAGCTTGCACGCTGCTGCAATCACAGTTCTGAATGTATTGTCTGCAGTAGCAGTATCTGTCATACTCTGCAATGTACACAACTCCGTAATTTCAAAGTTAGATTGTCTGCCTTTAATAAAAATTAGAAGTAGAGCTGTGCTTAGAATGTTGTTACTCACGTCTAGTGAGGAAGATAAATGTTTACACTTCACACTGCAGTATATAGACTTCTACGAGATCACCAACTGGTCTGGCATTTGTAGACGTAGTTAAACTTACATTCCCGATATAAGGAACCTTTTCAAGGCCCCTCTTTATGCCAGTAATGCTCTGCGTAACAATGGGCTCTCTGCATGCGCAACCAAATGCCACCCATTACCGTACAGACCTTTGACTTATGCTTGACTACTTTCCCTGGGCACTTCTTCAGAAACTCCCCATCAGGGAATGTGCTGCTACACTCACCAATTAATTAAGCTACGTGAAAGCTAATCCGCAGTGGACGTTCATTTAAAGCCGTTACTTTGTTGAGTGGGTGAGATGTTATCAACAAATTTTGTTGAAAATAAGAAAAAGTTTTGGAGTGAGATTAACAAGTTAAGAAAGCCTAGAGAACAAATGGATTTGTCAGTTAAAAATAGGAGAGGAGAGTTATTAAATGGAGAGTTAGAGGTATTGGGAAGATGGAAGGAATATTTTGAGGAATTGTTAAATGTTGATGAAGATAGGGAAGCTGTGATTTCGTGTATAGGGCAAGGAGGAATAACATCTTGTAGGAGTGAGGAAGAGCCAGTTGTGAGTGTGGGGGAAGTTCGTGAGGCAGTAGGTAAAATGAAAGGGGGTAAGGCAGCCGGGATTGATGGGATAAAGATAGAAATGTTAAAAGCAGGTGGGGATATAGTTTTGGAGTGGTTGGTGCAATTGTTTAATAAATGTATGGAAGAGGGTAAGGTACCTAGGGATTGGCAGAGAGCATGCATAGTTCCTTTGTATAAAGGCAAAGGGGATAAAAGAGAGTGCAAAAATTATAGGGGGATAAGTCTGTTGAGTGTACCTGGTAAAGTGTATGGTAGAGTTATAATTGAAAGAATTAAGAGTAAGACGGAGAATAGGATAGCAGATGAACAAGGAGGCTTTAGGAAAGGTAGGGGGTGTGTGGACCAGGTGTTTACAGTGAAACATATAAGTGAACAGTATTTAGATAAGGCTAAAGAGGTCTTTGTGGCATTTATGGATTTGGAAAAGGCGTATGACAGGGTGGATAGGGGGGCAATGTGGCAGATGTTGCAAGTGTATGGTGTAGGAGGTAGGTTACTGAAAGCAGTGAAGAGTTTTTACGAGGATAGTGAGGCTCAAGTTAGAGTATGTAGGAAAGAGGGAAATTTTTTCCCAGTAAAAGTAGGCCTTAGACAGGGATGTGTGATGTCACCGTGGTTGTTTAATATATTTATAGATGGGGTTGTAAGAGAAGTAAATGCGAGGGTCTTGGCAAGAGGCGTGGAGTTAAAAGATAAAGAATCACACACAAAGTGGGAGTTGTCACAGCTGCTCTTTGCTGATGACACTGTGCTCTTGGGAGATTCTGAAGAGAAGTTGCAGAGATTGGTGGATGAATTTGGTAGGGTGTGCAAAAGAAGAAAATTAAAGGTGAATACAGGAAAGAGTAAGGTTATGAGGATAACAAAAAGATTAGGTGATGAAAGATTGAATATCAGATTGGAGGGAGAGAGTATGGAGGAGGTGAACGTATTCAGATATTTGGGAGTGGACGTGTCAGCGGATGGGTCTATGAAAGATGAGGTGAATCATAGAATTGATGAGGGAAAAAGAGTGAGTGGTGCACTTAGGAGTCTGTGGAGACAAAGAACTTTGTCCTTGGAGGCAAAGAGGGGAATGTATGAGAGTATAGTTTTACCAACGCTCTTATATGGGTGTGAAGCGTGGGTGATGAATGTTGCAGCGAGGAGAAGGCTGGAGGCAGTGGAGATGTCATGTCTGAGGGCAATGTGTGGTGTGAATATAATGCAGAGAATTCGTAGTTTGGAAGTTAGGAGGAGGTGCGGGATTACCAAAACTATTGTCCAGAGGGCTGAGGAAGGGTTGTTGAGGTGGTTCGGACATGTAGAGAGAATGGAGCGAAACAGAATGACTTCAAGAGTGTATCAGTCTGTAGTGGAAGGAAGGCGGGGTAGGGGTCGGCCTAGGAAGGGTTGGAGGGAGGGGGTAAAGGAGGTTTTGTGTGCGAGGGGCTTGGACTTCCAGCAGGCATGCTTGAGCGTGTTTGATAGGAGTGAATGGAGACAAATGGTTTTTAATACTTGACGTGCTGTTGGAGTGTGAGCAAAGTAACATTTATGAAGGGATTCAGGGAAACCGGCAGGCCGGACTTGAGTCCTGGAGATGGGAAGTACAGTGCCTGCACTCTGAAGGAGGGGTGTTAATGTTGCAGTTTAAAAACTGTAGTGTAAAGCACCCTTCTGGCAAGACAGTGATGGAGTGAATGATGGTGAAAGTTTTTCTTTTTCGGGCCACCCTGCCTTGGTGGGAATCGGCCGGTGTGATAATAAAAAAAAAACTTTGTTGTTACATATGTCGTGCCGAATAGGTAAAAACTTGCGATTTTGGCTTAAATAGCAATTCTCTTCTTGCCGAATAAGGCAACCGAAAATTTGTGTATGCAATAATTTTGCAAAAATAATTCTGAACTTAACGAAAAAATATACTTCATTGTGCTTGTTTATTATTAAATTATTGTAAACTTATCTAAAATATTTAATTGGATTAGGCTAAATTAAATTGCGCTTGCAATAATAAGGTTAGGTAAATTTCCTAAGGTTCATTCGGTACAAAATTATAAATTTTTACATTAACATAAATACAAAAAATATCTTTAAACGTATAAGAGAAAATTTTAGAAAGGACTTAATTTTAAATGAGTTCTTGCTAACTGATCAATTTTACCTATTCGGCACGACATACATATCTCTTCAGCGAACTGATTTTTTTTTAATCTCGCTGACCCTGGAAACAATAATTAATAGTTCTTCTTAACACTGTAATTCTTACAAACAGAAACACTTTTATTGGATATCAGGCAACTGGCTTTGTCAGTGCATAACCCACCAGTCCATTTCCTGTTGAACATACGGAGATCTTCTCTTCGTTTTTTCTTATTTAAAGCAAAGGTTTTTGTTATGGTCATTTTCAACAGCAGCTTAACAAAAGATTATAAGCACGTTAGTGCTTTCATTGATATCTTAACTGAGCCTCTTAACTTACAAAGTGCCTTCCATCCTACGCTATGTCTTCTTGTTATTTGCACTGGTTCCGTGTTACCAGTGCGCGTCTCTTAAGTGTATAACTGGTTAATGATATTAGTCGGACCGAAGCGTCGTCGTAACCTTCTCTCTCCTATGTGCGGATTATCCGTGTATTGTTCCAGTCACAGTATTGTTCCAGTCACAGTATTGTTCCAGTCACAGTATTGTTCCAGTCACAGTATTGTTCCAGTCACAGTATTGTTCCAGTCACAGTATTGTTCCAGTCACAGTATTGTTCCAGTCACAGTATTGTTCCAGTCACAGTATTGTTCCAGTCACAGTATTGTTCCAGTCACAGTATTGTTCCAGTCACAGTATTGTTTCAGTCACAGTATTGTTCCAGTCACAGTATTGTTCCAGTCACAGTATTGTGCCTTCTCGTTCTTCTTCCTTAATTGTTCTCTCAGCCATCACAGTTTAATACAACTATTCACAGAACCTCATGCATACAGTGGGCCAGATAGCTAGAGCAGTGTGGCGGCTGTGGTTGCATGACAGCAGACAGCTAGAGCCGTGTACTGACTGTAGTTGCATGACAGCAGACAGCTAGAGCCGTGTACTGACTGTAGTTGCATGACAGCCGACACCTAGAGCCGTGTGTTGGTCGTGGTTGCATGACAGCAGACAGCTAGAGCCGTGTACTGACTGTAGTTGCATGACAGCAGACAGCTAGAGCCGTGTACTGACTGTAGTTGCATGAGAGCAGACAGCTAGAGCCGTGTACTGACTGTAGTTGCATGACAGCAGACACCTAGAGCCGTGTGTTGGCCGTGGTTGCATGACAGCAGACAGCTAGAGCCGTGTACTGACTGTAGTTGCATGACAGCAGACAGGTAGAGCCGTGTGCTGACTGTAGTTGCATGACAGCTAGAGCCGTGTGCTGGCTGTAGTTGCATGACAGCAGACAGGTAGAGCCGTGTGCTGACTGTAGTTGCATGGCAGCAGACAGCTAGAACCGTGTGCTGACTGTAGTTGCATAACAGCTAGAGCCGTGTGTTGGCCGTGGTTGCATGACAGCAGACAGCTAGAGCCGTGTGCTGGCTGTAGTTGTATGACAGATAGAGCCGTGTGTTGGCCGTGGTTGCATGACAGCAGACAGCTAGAGCCGTGTGCTGGCTGTGGTTGCATAACAGCAGACAGCTAGAGCCGTGTGCTGACTATAGTTGCATGACAGCTAGAGCCGTGTGTTGGCCGTGGTTGCATGACAGCAGACAGCTAGAGCCGTGTGGTGGCTGTGGTTGCATGATAGCAGACAACTAGAGCCGTGTGTTGACTGTAGTTGCATGACAGCTAGAGCCGTGTGTTGGCCGTGGTTGCATGACAGCAGACAGCTAGAGCCGTGTGGTGGCTGTGGTTGCATGACAGCAGACAGCTAGAGCCGTGTGGTGGCTGTAATTGCATGACAGCAGACAGCTAGAGCTGTGTGCTGGCTGTGGTTGCATGACAGCAGACAGCTAGAGCCGTGTGGTGGCTGTGGTTGCATGACAGCAGACAGCTAGAGCCGTGTGCTGGTTGTGGTTGCATGACAGCAGACAGCTAGAGCCGTGTGCTCTCTGTGGTTGCATGACAGCAGACAGCTAGAGCTGTGTGCTGGCTGTGGTTGCATGACAGCAGACAGCTAGAGCCGTGTGGTGGCTGTAGTTGCATGACAGCAGACAGCTAGAGCCGTGTGCTCTCTGTGGTTGCATGACAGCAGACAGCTAGAGCCGTGTGGTGGCTGTGGTTGCATGACAGCAGACATCCAGAGCCGTGTGGTGGCTGTGGTTGCATGACAGCAGACATCCAGAGCCGTGTGGTGGCTGTGGTTGCATGACAGCAGACATCCAGAGCCGTGTGGTGGCTGTGGTTGCATGACAGCAGACATCCAGAGCCGTGTGGTGGCTGTGGTTGCATGACAGCAGACAGCTAGAGCCGTGTGGTGGCTGTAGTTCCATGACAGCAGACAGCTAGAGCCGTGTGCTCTCTGTGGTTGCATGACAGCAGACAGCTAGAGCCGTGTGCTGGCCGTGGTTGCATGACAGCAGACATCTAGAGCCGTGTGGTGGCTGTGGTTGCATGACAACAGACATCTAGAGCCATGTGGTGGCTGTGGTTGCATGACAACAGACATCTAGAGCCGTGTGGTGGCTGTGGTTGCATGACAGTGTCATCTGTATGTGATCTTGTAAGTTGTAACAAACCTTGACCGGCAACTGATGTGGTCATCGCAGTAATACGATAATTGTAGATATCGAGCCAAAATATACTTAAATCTGTAATATGTTACCACATTTTAATCTAAGATAAAACTGCTTTCACGTCAAATTTATTGTCAACATATATATACCTTATTTAGTGTGGATTTTTTCTGGAAAATGTTGTCTTGCTTTACTTATCGTATTAGTTATAGTGCACGGGAGAGCCAGAGCTTTCTTCCACCTGCAGCTCACAAGACTGCCACTCCCATGAGCGCCCCCTGGGGCGGGGAAGATGGCAGACCAGAGGCCTAGCTTCTCCCTACGAGCCCCGTGAGAACGGAAAATGGGGCTAGGCCTGGGGACAGTTGGTACCAGAAGATGAGGAGGTACTTGTACCTCCTCCCATGGTAGACATAGGTCTTAGACACTCCCAAGACAGGAAACCAAGGCCTGGTCACCATCTGGAAAAGATCCGGGCCGGGAGAGTACCGGCGAATCAAGAAGTTATAGTGTCGTAATTATGTTTGTTTTCTAATAGTTCAAAGGGTAGCATTAGGCTTTCTCTGTGGTCATCAGTCTGCTCAGGTTGATGACCCCTGATGTACATTACGAAGATGGAGTCCAGAAATGATACATGTCACTGGTCCCCGTTCTGATTTCACTCAATTTATACACATTTTTTTTAGTTAGCCTCTATCCACGAGAGAAATTTTCTACCATTACCATGTGGTGCCACTTTCTTTAAAAGTCTTCTATTAAAAGTCTTGCTGAACACTAAAAATACACAGCACTGCATCTTTTTCACTGACTAAAATGTTTCACTGGAGAAAATCAGTAAATTTGTGAGGTACGAACAGCCATTTGCGAATCCGTGTTGAGATTCATTAAAGAAATTATGCTCATCAACGTGACTTCTTATTATATTGGCAATTAGTGATTCTACTAATTTGTCTACTGTTGACGTCAAGCTTTATTTTGGGTGGCAATTTGATGATATGAAAACATAAGTCCTGATCTGAAGATAGGAACTGTAATAGCCATCTTCCATAACACTGTTTCGCAGAGATATATTGAGCAAGTTAGTTGGCGGCTCACTAAGTGCCGTCTGTCTTGCACTCATTAAGTCCCCTTGACAACAGGTTAGGTTAGCATGACTCACGAAATCGTAATGACACGATTGCAAACAAACCATACCACGGGCGGGGATAGAACCCGCGGGTTCTATCCCCGCCCGTGGTATGATTAGGTTAGGTTAGGTAAGGTTCGTCAGGAAACAGGACAAGTGTTTCCTGTCGCGGGTCTTAGTCAAATGATGACCCACAGCTGGAGCTCTGGGTCATCTGACCGAGGACTTCCGCTCAGACCTCAGCAACACAACTGTCCTCAAAAATTTGTTAAGTTATACCACGAATTAAGGAAAGATCCTGGACTTCACCTTACGAAAGCAAACAAAGCAAATGCGATAGTAATTATGGACAAGGTAGATTATAGTGGAAAAATAAACATTATATTAGGAGACAGGGAAACTCAGGCACCTCTTAAAGTGTTACACCAGTGTAAGTTTGAGTGGAAGACTTTCACATCGACATGCTAGTCCAAACCAGGGAACACTCGAGGCGTTTTTTATCTTTTTATGATAATTTATTCTTGTGCAGCACTGCCTTCTGACCTCGCTAGAGATATTTAGAATGTTATGACTCTTCAGAATTAATAGTAATATAAAGTTTTTTTTATTATTATTTTAGCCATCGTGAAGAAATAACTCTCGTATACCTGGCTTGTAGCGTTTCAGAAGATGAAATTAGTCTTCCGTGATGAGAAACATGACGATTGTTGCCGGGATTCAGTAAACAAGCGAAGGTGAGAGTTCGACCCAAACTTACTAGTTGCATCAATGATGTAATGGTTAAAGTCACTGTTCTACTGATAGCTATGACAGTCTGGATGTGAGTAGTGTGGGATCGAATCCTTCAAGTCGTATCCATGGAGTCATATCTAAACACCTCTGGTGAGACTGGCTTGTGGTACTGAACAAGATGAAACTAACCTATTACTGAAAAGAAACACAAGTATTTCTGTATTTCGATTAGCATGTGGTGTCAGCCTTCGACCCAAGCTTACTTAGTGCTGCTCGTGGTCAGCCTGGCTGAACGTGTAGGTTCGCAGATCAGTGTAAATTCTTGTTCCACTTGCCACAGAGAAACTGAGATATAACACAAGTTTACACTATCATATTAATGATGGAAGACAATACCGACAAGTTAATATATAAGCCGCAAGTTCAATATTCGGGTATCTTTATTGCCAAGACGTTTCGCGTAAACAGCAGGATTTTCAGTGGAATTTAGGCGAATATAAAACGAGCCAGTAGAAGTAGTAATTATGAGGTGATCAGTCCCTCAAGCTTAAAGTAGAAGCATGCAACAGGGCCTTATATACGAGCAGAAGTGAGGTGTAGCAGCTGAAGGTAACCTCACAAGTGAGCGGCGACGACTAAACAGTTGCTTAACAAAGGAGTTGTAGAATACCTTCCCTTACCCAGGATACCATGATGTTGCTGTGTTAGACAAGTATCATAGCAACAGTATACCATACCGACAACTTGTCAATATTGTATACCATCAGTATGACACTGGTATATGGTACAAGTCTTCTAAAAGTCCTTTTCCAAGCAACTGGCTTAACCTACTTCAACTAGTCGGCCTCGCTCACCTGTGAGGTTACCTTCAGCTGCTACACCTCACTTCTGCTCCTATATATGGTCTCGCTGCATGAGTCTGCTTTATGTTTGGGACTGACCTCCTCGTACCAAGACTGAGAGACTGACCATCTCCAACCAAAGATAAGGGACTGACCACCTCCTACCAGGGCTGAGGGACTGACCACCTCCTACCAGGGCTAAGGGACTAATAACCTCGAAATTACTTCTATTGCTTCTTGTTTTATATTCGACTCTATACAGTCGACTGAAGAAGCCTGCTGTGTAGTCTAAACGTTTCGTCAATAAACATACGCAAATATTGCATAAGTGTCTCAGGAACTCATCAGTGTAAGCTGCCCTTGAGCGGGTAATATAATATTTTTATATTTCACAAAGTCAGAATAGCACAAGTGGTTAACGCACTGGCCTCGGTGTTTCAAGACACTCGCCACAGGTTTAAACCCCACCCGTTCCCTGATTTATTTTTATGCTTTCTTTTGTATACAATTGATATACAATACCGTCAAAATGAAGAATTAGACACATGTGTAACATCTGGGTATTTTTATTTATAGACGTTTCGCCAACTAATGGCTTTATCAGTATAATACAAGGACATAATGTGAAGAATTATATACAGAAGATAAGGTAATCAGTCCCTCAGCCTGGAGACGATGTAATCAGTCCATGAATTGATTACATCGAATCCAGGCTGAGGGACTGTTTACCTCAATCTCCTGATCTATTCTTCGTTGTAGTGGACTGATGAAGCCACTGTGTGGCGAAACGTTTCCTCAATAAAGACACCCAAGTTTTGCACATGTGTCTAATTAATCATTGTAAAGGTGGGTGATAATCTGGTGGTGGCGGGAGACACCCAGCATCTGCTCCAACATTGTTCACACATTCTACTGTGAGTTTCATCTCTATCTACCACACATCCGCTACACTTTATTCTGGACCTTCAAACTTTGTCTTCAACATATAGTTAATTTTTATGAAGTGGTTTTGATTTCTCTACTTTCTTGTTCGCCTGTCAACACCCCCCCCCCAACACCCCCCCAACACCCCCCCAACACCCCCCCAACACCCCCCCAACACCCCCCCCCACACCATTTTCACTATTTTCTTTCGTTATCGTAAACTCACTTTTCCAGTACAGTGGTATATTCTGAGGTGTTCTGAGGTGTTCTAAGGTGTTCTGAGGTGTTCTGAGGTGTTCTGAGGTGTTCTGAGGTGTTCTGAGGTGTTTTGAGGTGTTCTGAGGTGTTCTGATGAACTCTTAGAAGCTCTAAGGTATTCTGTGGTGCTCTGGTGAACTCTTAGGAGCTGAGGTGTTTTTAGGTGTTCTGAGGTGTTCTGAGGTGTTCTGAGGTGTTCTGAGGTGTTTTTAGGTGTTCTGAGGTGTTCTGAGGTGTTCTGAGGTGTTTTTTAGGTGTTCTGAGGTGTTCTGAGGTGTTCTGAGGTGTTCTGTGTTCTGATGTGTTCTGAGGTGTTCTTAGGTGTTCTGTACTGTTCTGATAAACTCTTAGGAGCTCTTAGGTATTCTGGGGTGCTCTGGTGAACTGAGGTATTGTGAGGTGTTCTAAGGTGTTCTGAGGTGTTCTGAGGTGTTCTGAGGTGTTCTGAGGTGTTCTGAGGTGTTTTTAGGTGTTCTGAGGTGTTCTGAGGTGTTCTGAGGTGTTCTGAGGTGTTTTTAGGTGTTCTGAGGTGTTCTGAGGTGTTCTGAGGTGTTCTGAGGTGTTTTTAGGTGTTCTGAGGTGTTCTGAGGTGTTCTGAGGTGTTCTGAGGTGTTCTGAGGTGTTCTGAGGTGTTCTGAGGTGTTCTGAGGTGTTCTGAGGTGTTCTGAGGTGTTCTGAGGTGTTCTGAGGTGTTTTTAGGTGTTCTGAGGTGTTCTGAGGTGTTCTGAGGTGTTTTTAGGTGTTCTGAGGTGTTCTGAGGTGTTCTGAGGTGTTCTGAGGTGTTCTGAGGTGTTCTGAGGTGGTCTGAGGTGTTCTGAGGTGTTCTGAGGTGTTCTGAGGTGTTTTTAGGTGTTTTTAGGTGTTCTGAGGTGTTCTGAGGTGTTCTGAGGTGTTCTGAGGTGTTCTGAGGTGTTCTGAGGTGTTTTTAGGTGTTCTGAGGTGTTCTGAGGTGTTCTGAGGTGTTCTGAGGTGTTCTGAAGTGTTCTGAGGTGTTTTTAGGTGTTCTGAGGTGTTCTGAGGTGTTCTGAGGTGTTCTGAGGTGTTCTGAGGTGTTCTGAAGTGTTCTGAGGTGCTCTGATGAACTCTTAGAAGCTCTAAGGTATTCTGTGGTGCTCTGATGAACTCTTAGGAGCTCTTAGGTGTTCTGTACTGTTCTGATAAACTCTTAGGAGCTCTTAGGTATTCTGGGGTGCTCTGGTGAACTCTTAGCAGCTCTGAGGTGTTCTGTGGTGCTCTGATGAACTCTTAGCAACTCTGAGGTGTTCTGTGGTGCTCTGGTGAACGCTTAGGAGCTCTGAGGTGTTCTGTGCTGTTCTGATGAACTCTTAGGAGCTCTTAGGTATTCTGGGGTGCTCTGGTGAACTCTTAGCAGCTTTGAGGTGTTCTGGTGTGCTCTGATGAACTCTTAAAAGCTCCGAGGTGTTCTATAGTGCTCTGGTGAACTCTTAGGAGCTCTGAGGTGTTCTATGGTGCTCTGGTGAACTCTTAGGAGCTCTGAGGTATTATGTGGCGCTCTGATGAACTCTTAGGAGCTCTGAGGTGTTCTGTAGTGCTCTGATGAACTCTTAGGAGCTCTGAGGTGTTCTGATGATCTCTTATGGGCTCTTAGGTATTCTGTGCTGCTCTGATGAACTCTTAGGAGCTCTGAGGTGTTCTGTTGTGCTCTTATTGTCTATAATGTTGATAATTCCTGGTCATCCGTTTGAGGAAGTGGTACGGATGTAGCTAGCTAATCTCACATAGTTACGATGGTAAATTCCACAGGGATGGAAAACCTGACCTGAAACATACATAAATCACCAAGGTGTGTTTATGAGGGTTAAGTCACAGCTCCTGGCCTCGTTTCTTAGCTACTATTAATCGGATTTACTGGTTTTTTGGGGATTCCTGGACCTTATCACAACTATTCATGAAACTGTGTAGAGTATTTGCTTCCAATGCCCTTTTTTTAAATCCACTTAATGACCACCCTGAGGCTTAAAATATATTTTCTGATAATCTTATTGTTCATCTTGGTGAGGGGCTCATGATCCAAGGAATTGGATCCACTTTCTTTCTTGGTTTCCATTCCCTAGGTGCTGTATGATTCTTGTGAGATTAGCACTTCTCTAACTATAATAATACTACTATTACTACTACTACTACTACTACTATTATTACTACTACTACTACTACTATTACTACTGCTACTACTACTATTACTACTACTACTACTACTACTACTACTACTACTACTAACTACTACTGCTACTACTACTACTGCTACTACTACTACTACTACTACTACTATTACTACTACTACTACTACTACTACTACTACTGCTACTACTACTACTACTACTACTATTACTACTACTACTACTACTACTACTACTACTACTACTACTACTAATAATAATAATAATAATAATAATAATAATAATAATAATAATAATAATAATAATAACAATAATAATAATAATAATAAAAATGGGTCATCTTCGCGTTCAGATGCTGTCTGTGTATCCTAGCTCCCTCTTCTTCCATGTCAAGCAGCCTGTACCTATCCTCTATATTTAGACCTTTGAGTATTTTCTATGTCTTGATCATATCCCCTGGTCTTCCTTTCTCCTTGTATTTTAAGGAGTTAGCAAAGTGTTCAGTTGTCCATCTTCAGGGACACTGTTACTGCGACCCGCTGGTTCTCTGGTCTTCAGGGACACTGTTACTGCGACCCGCTGGTTCTCTGGTCTTCAGGGACACTGTTACTGCGACCCGCTGGTTCTCTGGTCTTCAGGGACACTGTTACTGCGACCCGCTGGTTCTCTGGTCTTCAGGGACACTGTTACTGCGACCCGCTGGTTCTCTGGTCTTCAGGGACACTGTTACTGCGACCCGCTGGTTCTCTGGTCTTCAGGGACACTGTTACTGCGACCCGCTGGTTCTCTGGTTTGTGATCTATTTGATGCTACAGAAATAGAGGTGGAGACATTTTGTAGATTGAGCTTTTAGTGGAACAACGCTTCCCTGTGCAGAACTTAAGGCTCAATACTAAGCTTCAGTACTGTCAGTAGTACGTTATAGAGAACCTACAGGAGCAGAGCCATGCTTGTGGTGCTCCTCTTGGAACCCATTCCAGTGTGCACTCACCTAATTGTAGTTGCAGGGGTTGAGTCATAGCTCCTTCCCCCCGCCTCTTCACTGGTCGCTACTAGATCCACTCTCTTCCTACTCCATGAGCTTTATCATACCACTTCTTAAAGCTATGTATGGATCCTGCCTCCACTACATCACTTCCAAGACTATTCCACTTCCTGACAATTCTATGACTGAAGAAATACTTCCTAACATCCCTGTGACTCATCTGAGTCAGATGAGTATGTGTGTGTGTATGTGTGTTTATGTGTGGTGTTTTTCTGTGCTTGCTTGAGCAGTTAATGCCAGTATAAACACAAACGAATGGCAGCAAGTAATTTAGTTTGTTATTTAAGACTATGGATTTTGGTTGGGTTATTGTACCAAGATGAGGACGTAATGGCGATTAACTTTCCCAGGTCTTCATATTCTCATTCCTATTTCCTAAAATTCCTTGTGTAAGATAAGTGAACTGTTGATATAAATCCAGATGTACTCCTGCAAATCCTTTTGGGGTCTAGTACCTAGGCCTTTTGCGTATCCATACTCTCCACAGGATTTATATGGGGTGCACAATAAACTAACCACTTCGGTGGCAAATTCTAATTCAATCATTCGTATATCAGAGAGCAACATTTGCTACTAGCTTGTCTGGTCTCATAGAGAATCCAGTAAAACTTCCAGGAATTTTCCAGTTGGTTTCTGTCGAGTGTAGCTCGTAGTAATTTGAAGCTGGCGTGCTGAAGCAAGCCTTAGTGTTTCTTAAAGCATTCCAGCAACAGAAGCTACACTCAGTTTTTCACGGATGAAGTCGTCTTGTTTGACCTTCGTTCAAACACAAAAGTTCCTACAACGAAGATCAGTAGTAAAAGCTTTGTGACTCCCCGCTCACTCCACTGTTAATAAAAAAAATCCAGTGACACTAAACATTTCCCAAAATAGGGTGCGAATACGGTGGAAAATAACCGCACTGGAGACTTAAAATAATGATTTCGCCCACGAACTGCCGAAGACTCGTGGCTGGACTTTGAAAGGAAGGAAGGAAGGATAGTGTTGGGGAGGAGGGAAAGTACTGGTACACTGCTGCTCCCGGCGCTATGGTGGTCAACACTGGGTCAACATCCTCAATATCGTTTTTTTTTTCAAATATATGTCAAGAGACACTAAATATATTATCACTATTGATCACTAAGGTGAGTATATGATCACACTATCGACTAGAAGGGCTGCCTTGCCTGCTGTGTCGGGGAAGGAGAGGCTTGAGAGTAGTCACACCACCTCGGTAGCTGGGGACGGTCTACCAGGACCCACCAGTGGCTGCAGGCTTAATACTCCTGATGCCAGTGACTCACCTCCCCAACAATCCCCCGGGGGTATGTAAGTACGTGTGTGCGTATCTCCGGGTGGGAGTGTGTGGACGCGGGGGCACGCGCGCGCGCGTGTGTGTGTGTGTGCGCGCAGGTGACACTAGACTTGGGGCAGGTTGCCGGGCATGATACCCGTAATGGCTGTGATGGTCGTGCTGGTGGTTGGCTGCTGGCTGGCCCGCTCCTGTGGCAGGTAATGTGAGGGCTGCCGCTCTTCTTTCTGCAGACTCCAGCTAAAACAACACCAGCAAGGACTTCTGTCATTCCCATGAACACCAAGAATGTTCAGCCAGGATAACTTGTACACCTCGGTGAATATCGTGTGTTTCCGGAGATAGAGTTAAGGAATAATGCGTAGGTCGAGTAGGGAGTTGGATCCACTCACGTAAGGGATGGAGGGCGAGGGATACACTCTTATAAAGAATGGAGGGTGAGGGATACACTCTTATAAAGAATGGAGGGTGAGGGATACACTCTTATAAAGAATGAACGGCGAGGGATGTACTCATGCAAGTGACGGAAGGGTAAGGAATTCAATCATATAAGTGACGGGGCTGATACATGCACTCATGTAAGGGATGGGGGATGATGCATGTACTCAAGGAAAGGAACAAGGAATGATAGATTCATTCCAGTAACGGACGGCTGATGACAGATGCATCAGAGCCATTCCTATAAGGGACAAGTTAGGTATGAGATACATTCATACATAACTTCACAGAGACAACAAACCAGCGGACTCTTGAGCTTTCTGCTCAAGTAAATGACAACAGTAGGTTGATCAGTCCTGTACACCATGTTAATTTAGTACCTGTTGAAGTTTCAGGTTTCTGTAATCTGTATACTAACCTCGTGATGCTGCTCAAGTGCTCAAACCCAAACGACTGTCACTGTAAACTGTCATTTGTAACCCTCGCACTCGTCAAAATTCACCTTATACCTATCCACCCGAAGTTGGGTGGGGTTTCTGATGTGTGCTTAGGGACAGACGGTCACTTCTTCTGGTAGACAGGTCCGACTTTTCCCACAAGTGTTCTTGCCTGATTAATAACCCAGAATCTCTTTCGGTACAATTGGTGGGGATATTTTCCCTTTCGGCTGAATTGCGCACATTCCTGGCCGATGACGATTTATGGACAAGGATTTCGGAACATGAAAAACATACTTTGAATATACTTTTATATGGATTTATGCAATGTAAAAGCAATTCAATATTGATAACAGTGATAGTTTTGATTTGTTATATAACGTTTGAAGCGTTATAACGTTTTAACGCTTAGTAAACGCAATAAAACAAAAACCTTAAACTTGAAACTTTACAAGTTGCATCTAATGCCTTGTATCTAGAGCGTTTATCTTTGGATGTTTGACTGCTAATGCTGTGAGCCACCTGCCCGCCTACACCACTAGTGAGCCACCTGCCCGCCTACACCACTAGTGAGCCACCTGCCCGCCTACACCACTAGTGAGCCACCTGCCCGCCTGCACCACTAGTGAGCCACCTGCCCGCCTGCACCACTAGTGAGCCACCTGCCCGCCTACACCACTAGTGAGCCACCTGCCCGCCTACACCACTAGTGAGCCACCTGCCCGCCTGCACCACTAGTGAGCCACCTGCCCGCCTGCACCACTAGTGAGCCACCTGCCCGCCTACACCACTAGTGAGCCACCTGCCCGCCTACACCACTAGTGAGCCACCTGCCCGCCTACTAGTGAGCCACCTGCCCGCCTACACCACTAGTGAGCCACCTGCCCGCCTGCACCACTAGTGAGCCACCTGCCCGCCTGCACCACTAGTGAGCCACCTGCCCGCCTACACCACTAGCCTACACCCTACTAGTGAGCCACCTGCCCGCCTACACCACTAGTGAGCCACCTGCCCGCCTACACCACTAGTGAGCCACCTGCCCGCCTGCACCACTAGTGAGCCACCTGCCCGCCTACACCACTAGCCACCTGCCCGCCTGCACCACTAGTGAGCCACCTGCCCGCCTACACCACTAGTGAGCCACCTGCCCGCCTACACCACTAGCCTACACCACTAGTGAGCCACCTGCCCGCCTGCACCACTAGTGAGCCCGCCTGCACCTGCCCGCCCGCCTGCACCACTAGTGAGCCACCTGCCCGCCTACCTGCCCGCCTACACCACTAGTGAGCCACCTGCCCGCCTACACCACTAGTGAGCCACCTGCCCGCCTACACCACTAGTGAGCCACCTGCCCGCCTACACCACTAGTGAGCCACCTGCCCGCCTGCACCACTAGTGAGCCACCTGCCCGCCTACACCACTAGTGAGCCACCTGCCCGCCTACACCACTAGTGAGCCACCTGCCCGCCTACACCACTAGTGAGCCACCTGCCCGCCTACACCACTAGTGAGCCACCTGCCCGCCTACACCACTAGTGAGCCACCTGCCCGCCTGCACTACAAGTGAGCCACCTGCCCGCCTGCACTACCAGTGAGCCACCTGCCCGCCTGCACTACCAGTGAGCCACCTGCCCGCCTGCACTACCAGTGAGCCACCTGCCCGCCTGCACTACCAGTGAGCCACCTGCCCGCCTGCAATACCAGTGAGCCACCTGCCCGCCTGCACCACCAGTGAGCCACCTGCCTGTCTGCATAACCAGTGAGCCACCTGCCCACCTGCATTACCAGTGAGCCACCTGCCCGCCTACACCACTAGTGAGCCACCTGCCTGCCCACACCACCAGTTAGCCACCTGCCCCCCAGCACCACTAGTAAACCACCTGCCTCCCCTGGACCACCAGTGAGCCACCTGCGAACTAACAGCTAGTCTTCCACTGCCTGCATGACACCTGCGCCACCTTCAAGCCAGCTACTAGACGTGTAACCACCTGTGCAAGCGGTTGATTCCATCTCACCTCACCATTACCCACTCTCTTAATATTTCTTATCGGCACTATCCATGATGAGCGAAACACTGCCTGTAGAGGAGGCCTTATTACTGCAATGTTTCGCCACAAATTTTCTTTATCAGTTGCGCTGAACGTTGTACGAGAGAGAAAGAGAGAGAGAGAGAGGGAGAGAGAGAGAGAGAGAGAGAGAGAGAGAGAGAGAGAGAGAGAGAGAGAGAGAGAGAGAGAGAGAGAGAGAGAGAGAGAAACTGAACGTCCCTCCAAGTACATTTACAGACATTACTGGCGTTTCTCCAGGCAAAGGATTAGGACATTCTGCTACTAATTGACCTTCACGTTTAATTCATTTCCAAGGTTGAATATCTCATCATTTATCTCTTATCTTTGTGCCTAAATTACAAAAAGATAATTGTCTCTGTATTCAAAGAATTCACTCATTTAGAGGTGTAGTTCTACGTGTTAATAATGTTATAGTGTTTAATGTGTACAATTACAGCAGGCAAACAATAGTATAGTGTTAATATAAGTGCAGGAGGGTCCCGCATATACAGCACCCTCAAGAGGGCCCCGCATATGCAGCACCCCCAGGAGGGCCCCGCATATACAGCGCCTATTTTCGGCGTTCCACGTTTAATTTACCTTTCAATTGAGCCGTTGTTCCACCCCCGTTGACAGCCACCTCCGAGTGGAACATAATGAGCAATGGCTCAGTTGGAAGCCAACGAAAACATGGAACAACGAAAAGAAGGAGCTGTATATGTGGTTCCCTCCTGTAGTTAACGCCTGTAAACACCCGTTTATTTGCTATGTGTGAGGCTATGACAGTGTCATCCTGCTTGTCCCTGTTGACGCCATTACGCCTGCTTTGTTTGGGTGCTTCGTGAAGCCGGCCGGCTGTCGAGCCAGATAGGGGAGGCTGTGTCAAGCCCACGGTCGTTATGTCTCCGTCACACCGTGACAGGGATGCATGCCAGCAGCCCACCTCAACACTGCAATAACAACTAAATATACACTCACACTCATCACAGCAGGGAAATAAGAATACTGTCTCATGCCAGCAGGAGAATAATAAGAATATTATCCCACGTCAGAAGGGATATACATCAAGAATATTTCTTGACGTCAGCAGGGAAATAACGTGAGTATTGCATAACGTCAGAGAGGTGTATTTTTTTCACTTCTTGAGAATAACACACAAAATATATGCACACACACACATGCATACATACATATATAAAATTACACACACACACACACACACACACACACACACACACACACACACATACACAAACGTTTGCAACAAAACTAGTTCCGTAGCTAAGGGGCGTGTCTTAGGAGGAGAGGTTAAGGGAAATCGATCTGACGACATTGGAGAACAGGAGAGATAGGGGGGATATGGTAACGATGTATAAAATGCTGAGAGGAATTGACAAGGTGGATAGGGACAGGTTGTTACAGAGATGGGACACAGCAACAAGGGGTCACAATTGGAAGTTGAAGTCTCGAATGAATCACAGGGATGTTAGGAAGTTCTTTCAGTCACAGAGTTGTCAGGAAGTGGAACAATCTGGAGAGCGATGTAGTGGAGGCAGTAGTCATGCATAGCTTTAAGAAAAGGTATAATAAAGCTCATGGAGCAAGGAGAGAGTGGACCTATTAGCGACCAGTCGAGAGGCGGGGCCAAGAGTTATGAATCGACCCCTGCAATTCCCCCCCCCCACACACAGACTGAGGATAGTGAAGTACACAGAGGCAAAATAATGCTGTCTAACTGACCCTTACATTAGAAACCAGTGCAGGATCTTTTCTCATAATCCCCCACCCCCATACCACAGTTTCTAACCCCTCTTCTCCTTGTTCCCCATCGACCCTCACCCAAACCAATCACGGTATTGTGCCTTTTTTGTTACCCACAGTCCCACCCTAACAATCAGCCCTACCCTCACTCATAACCTCCACCCTCCCCTGCACCCACTTCTTCCCTAATAGACGGCCATAAACCAGGAGAACAGGACAACGCAAATGGGTAATTAAACGTGTGGTATAGTAAAGCAGATGGATAACAAATAAGAGCGAACAATGAAAAGAGTGAATAGTTGAGGTATCTCCAGACACAGTAGCAAGAAAAGAGACTAAGCTCACAGACGTGATTGCAGATGCAGTTTTCCCATTAAGAGGGACACTAATAACAGGGGTTCCAAGGTGATAATAGCAGCGATTTACAACCCATCACTCAACAGCAGGAGACCAAGACACAAATATGAGGACAACAACAGAGCAATGGTAACGATATTAACAGAGGTTGCTAGAAGAGAGAGAGAGAGAGAGAGAGAGAGAGAGAGAGAGAGAGAGAGAGAGAGAGAGAGAGAGAGAGAGAGAGAGAGAGAGAGAGAGAGAGAGAGAGAGAGAGAGAGAGAGAGAGAGAGCACAAGGAAGGAGGTACCAGGAGAAAGACAGAGTGAAGAATTCAGGCAGTTTCTCAGTGTTGGCTGTGAGGTGTCTAGTGAGCAGTGACACTGCTTGTGTATTATCTCCCATAAAGTTTGTACAATCAAGGAATTGTGTTCAACGCTTAACAGAATTGTTTTCTGCGTTTTAAAGAATTGTCTGAGCGTGTTCGTCCATGTTAATTTATCTAGTAATTCCTCTGTTATTTTTACTTGTGTTTTCTTGTAAGACTTGAGTGTTAAACTTGAGGTTGTTATATAACGTTATCAAGTCCCAGTTAGCGTTTACTGACGAGAACGTACCTATTACAACAGCTGTGTAAGGTATATTTTAATAAGACTGCTATTCTTTGACCATCACCACCACTACCACCACTACCACCACTTACACCACTACCACCACTACCACCACTACCACCACTTACACCACTACCGCCACTTACACCACTACCAACACTACCACCACTACCACCACTACCACCACTACCACCACTTACACCACTACCACCACTACCACCACTACCACCACTTACACCACTACCACCACTACCACCACCACCACCACTTACACCACTACCACCACTACCACCACTACCACCACTTACACCACTACCACCACTACCACCACTTACACCACTACCACCACTACCACCACCACCACCACTTACACCACTACCACCACTACCACCACCACCACCACTTACACCACTACCACCACTACCACCACTTACTACCACCACTACCACCACTCACCACCACACCACCACTCACCACCACACCACCACTCACACCACTACCACCACTACCACCACTTACATCACTACCACCACTACCACCACCACCACCACTTACACCACTACCACCACTACCACCACTTACACCACTACCACCACTACCACCACTACCACCACTTACACCACTACCACCACTACCACCACTACCACCACTACCACCACTACCACCACTACCACCACTTACACCACTACCACCACTACCACCACCACCACCACTTACACCACTACCACCACTTACACCACTACCACCACTACCACCACTACCACCACTTACATCACTACCACCACTACCACCACCACCACCACCACTTACACCACTACCACCACTTACACCACTATCACCACTGCCACCACTTACACCACTACCACCACTACCACCACTACCACCACTACCACCACTTACACCACTACCTCCACTACCACCACTACCACCACTACCACCACTTACACCACTACCACCACTACCACCACTACCACCACTACCACCACTTACACCACTACCACCACTACCACCACTACCACCACTACCACCACTACCACCACTTACACCACTACCACCACTACCACCACTTACACCACTACCACCACTACCACCACTACCACCACTACCACCACTTACACCACTACCACCACTACCACCACTACCACCACTTACACCACTACCACCACTACCACCACTACCACCACTACCACCACTTACACCACTACCACCACTACCACCACTACCACCACTACCACCACTACCACCACTTACACCACTACCACCACTACCACCACCACCACCACTTACACCACTACCACCACTACC
>NC_091305.1:41723536-41788536 GCF_038502225.1 Cherax quadricarinatus
GTTAATGATTTCACCAAGACAGCCATCATGCAGAAGAGATAACAGGTAAATATATATATGCATATATATATATATATACATATGCATATGCATATATATATATATATATATATATATATATATATATATATATATATATATATATATATATATATATATATATATATATATATATATATATATATATATATATATATATATATATATATATATATATATATATATATATATATATATATATATATATATATATATATATATATATATATAGTGGGACCCATAGCCTGGGAGAAGTGGATAAAAAGGCTTCAAGGAAGAATATTTGGATTTCTTCCTGAAGCCGTTTGAATATTCCACTTCCTCTACCACACCATCTTTTCATTTTTTTTATCAATAGGTATATTTTATTACATAATATGGTACAAAAGGTTTAAGAGATACATTGTTGATATAGAGATGGCATATACAGTACATGAGATGTGAGAGATACATGTCTAGTACATATTGTTACATGTTAGTCACTAATTATAATGTGAAAATCTCATTCAGCTCTTCATAACTGGGGTGTGTGCCCAAAATACAGCAAGCATTACCCCTCTGAACAGCAGCGCTGAGTCGCTGGAACAGAAGACTAGCTGCCCTGGGATCCTTAGTTACCCTGATGAGTCTTTTGCCTAGCTCCTTAAGGAATTTAGATGCATTCTTTCCTCATGAGCCAAGGGTCTCTGAGCCTATGGGAACCAACATATAATGCTGGGCAAGTTCTCCATATTTTCTAGACTTTTGGGACTTCCTGAAGCTGGCGGCTGCCTCTCCTTCCTCCCTGGTGTATTGTAGATAGGTATCAGCCAAGGTAGATGCACACATGTAGTTCCACACCACCTGCATACCATCTGTCCAAGCTTGAAGTGTGATACCATCTGGACGCTTCTGGCTGCCATCAGATCTGCATAGTTGGGGTGGCTCCCTTACTGCTGGGCATCCGGGTGTTGTGAGGCTCCTCACGATAATGTTATTAACCTCCTCATGTCTTGCAATCTTTCCCTCGGATTTACGGCACACAAGACCATGGTACCAAATCGGTCTGCTGCTTCACTGCCACAAATACACCTGTGTTCGGCGAGAATAGGGGCGGCAACTCTAAGGGCAACATCAATGCGGATGGTCTGTGAGTCGAGGCGTGTGCCAAGGCTGGAGTTGGGAACAGCCAACAGAAAGTCCCCTGCATGAGGAGCTCTCACCGCCAGGAGGTGGGCTCTATCCTTCCCTGACACACTCTGAAGCATTGTTGAAACTATTTTCTCCACTATCGGGCCATCCCAGTGCGACTGTTTGTAGTTGTTGGGGGGAGCAGGTCTGGTTTCAGAGCCTGTTAGATTATCCCAGATCATGGCTCCGTCAATGAACTTTTGGTCCTGGGCTCCAATCTTGTCCCTAAGATGTTCAGGGAGAATCGCTGCTACAAGCCCTCTGGATGCAATACATGAGGACAGAAAAACAGGTAGCGCAATCTGTGATGACTCGCGGACACCAGTGCCTCTTAGTCTGACTGGAAGTGTAGCTTGGTTCCACTGCCCGTCTTCTAGAGCAAGGTTAAGTACTTTCGTAAAAATCTGCCTCAGTATACTGTCATATTCGTGCAGTATAGGGTTATCATATGAAGCTGCACATCTTAGGAAATATGTCAACCTGGGCAGACTCAAGCACTTTGTGAGAAGGTACAAGGCATCGTGGGTGTCCAGATTGCCTATTCGTTGTTCCATTCTCATCAATTCTTCCAATTTCTTCCTGAGAATTGTCTCAATGGCATCGCTTTCCAGAGATGCTCCTAGCAAGACGCTATTTGTAGGGGCAATGACTGCTGCTCCTGGTAGTTTGGATCTCACTGCATTTATCACTTGTTGACTGACTGAGATGATTTTACATTTTAATGGATTCAGGATGAGACCCATTTCCTGTCATCACTTGTGTAAGATCACCTAAGAGGGACTCCTTTGTACCTATATATATATATATATATATATATATATATATATATATATATATATATATATATATATATATATATATATATATATATATATATATATATATATATATATATATATATATATATATATATATATATATATATATATATATATATATATATATATATATATATATATATATATATATATATATATATATATATATATATATATATGTCGTGCCGAATATGTAAAACTGGTCAATTAGCAAGAACTCATTTAAAATTAAGTCCTTTCTAAAATTTTCTCTTATATGTTTAAAGATATATTTTTTTCATTAATGCTAATGCAAAAAATTTTAATTTTGCACCAAAAGTATCTTAGAAAACTTACCTAACCTTATTATAACAAGAGCAATTTATTTCAGCCTAACCCAACTAAATATATTTTAAATACGCTTACAGTAATTTAATACTAAACAAACACAATCAAATATATTTTTTTCGTTAGGTTCAGAATGATTTTGGCGAAATTGTTGCATACACAAATTTTCACTTGTCCTATATGGCAAGATGAGCGTTGCTATTTAAGCCAAGATCGCAAGCTCTGCCTATTCGGCACGACATATATATATATATATGTCGTGACGAATAGATAAAACTTGCGATTTTGCTTAAATAGCAATGCTCTTCTTGCCGAATAAGGCAAGCGAAATTTTGTGTTTGCAATAATTTCGCAAAAATCATTCTGAACCTAACGAAAATATATTTCATTGTGTTTGTTTATTATTAAAATATTGTAAACTTATCTAAAATATATTTAGTTTGATTAGGCTAAATTAAATTGCGCTTATTATAATAAGGTTAGGTAAGTTTTCTAAGGTTCTTTTGGTATAAAATTATTAATTATTATATTAATGTAAATGAAAAAAATATGTATCTTTAAACGTATAAGAGAAAATTTTAGAAAGGACTTAAGCGTAACCCAAAACCAACCCTTCACGCTGACTTTCAGCATATAAGGCGCAGGGTGATTTTCCAAAACTTTAGTTGGGAGAAACACACCGTTTGTGCCGGAAAATATTGTATAATATAATACCTATGATTGTTAGGCAACATATCATGTGATTCTGACAGACATTAAAACTCAGATTCGTGATCATGTCAACAACGTCTTATAATAACGTTATTTTTCTCTCATAATCTACCTTGTCAATAATAACTAACGCATTTGTTCTGTCCTCAAAGTTTTAAGTTATTCCACGAATTAAGGAAAGATCCTGGACTTAACCTTATGAAAGTAGACAAAGCAAATGAGTTAGTAATTATGGACAAGATAGATTATAATGGATAACAGATATGACATTAGAAAACAAGGACACTCAGGCGCCTCTTAAAACAACCAGTCTGGTTTATGAACGAAATAAAAAGTACAATAATGATGGCTGGTGTTATCAAGTGTGGGTCTCCTCAAATTCTTTCTTATACTACTTGCAATATTTATTCCTAATTCACTTCTCTGTCTTCATTATCATTCTTTTTACTTGAAATATATTCACTGATGCTTCGAAGAACCGTAATTCTGCGGTTCAGAGAACTGTTCTTCAGTCTATGTTCTTCTGAACACCCTTAAATGTTCACTCTTGTTTGTCACCTTGTTCTTTCGTTCACTCTCAACTCCGCTTTCTTTTAGGCCATAATTTTCCCTCTTTTGTTTCTTTCTTCCGTCTTCTACCTCCTCCTCCTCCTGCCTGTTGTTCCTCACTCTCTAGTTCTCTCTCATTCTATTACTTTGATACTCCATTCTTGTCTAGTTCCCCTTTCACCATATTTCTCATTTCTGCGTATATCACACTAGTCCACCCAGCATCACCCACCTCACCCTAGTCCACCCAGCATCACCCACCTCACCCTAGTTCACCAAGCATCACCCACCTCACCCTAGTTCACCAAGCATCACCCACCTCACCCTAGTTCACCAAGCATCACCCACCTCACCCTAGTTCACCCAGTATCACCCACCTCACCCTAGTCCACCCAGCATCACCCACCTCACCCTAGTTCACCAAGCATCACCCACCTCACCCTAGTTCACCAAGCATCACCCACCTCACCCTAGTTCACCAAGCATCACCCACCTCACCCTAGTTCACCCAGTATCACCCACCTCACCCTAGTTCACCCAGCATCACCCACCTCACCTTAGTTCACCCAGCACCACCCACCTCACCCTAGTCCACCCAGCATCACCCACCTCACCCTAGTCCACCCAGCATCACCCACCTCACCCTAGTTCACCAAGCATCACCCACCTCACCCTAGTTCACCCAGGATCACCCACCTCACCCTAGTTCACCCAGCACCACCCACCTCACCCTAGTCCACCCAGCATCACCCACCTCACCCTAGTCCACCCAGCATCACCCACCTCACCCTAGACCACCCAGCATCACCCACCTCACCCTAGTCCACCCAGCATCACCCACCTCACCCTAGTCCACCCAGCATCACCCACCTCACCCTAGTCCACCCAGCATCACCCAACTCACCCTAGTTCACCCAGCATCACCCAACTCACCCTAGTCCACCCGGCATCACCCACCTCACCCTAGTTCACCAAGCATCACCCACCTCACCCTAGTCCACCCAGCATCACCCACCTCACCCTAGTCCACCCAGCATCACCCACCTCACCCTAGTCCACCCAGCATCACCCACCTCACCCTAGTCCACCCAGCATCACCCACCTCACCATAGTCCACCCAGCATCACCCACCTCACCCTAGTCCACCCGGCATCACCCACCTCACCCTAGTTCACCAAGCATCACCCACCTCACCCTAGTCCACCCAGCATCACCCACCTCACCCTAGTCCACCCAGCATCACCCACCTCACCCTAGTCCACCCAGCATCACCCACCTCACCCTAGCCCACCCAGAATCACCCAACTCACCCTAGTCCACCCAGCATCACCCACCTCACCCTAGTTAACCAAGCATCACCCACCTTACCCTAGTTCACACAGCATCACCCACCTCACCCTAGTCCACCCATCATCACCCACCTCACCATAGTCCACCCAGCATCACCCACCTCACCCTAGTCCACCCGGCATCACCCACATCACCCTAGTTCACCAAGCATCACCCAACTCACCCTACTCCACCCAGCATCACCCACCTCACCCTAGTCCACCCAGCATCACCCACCTCACCCTAGTCCACCCAGCATCACTCACCTCACCCTAGTCCACCCAGCATCACCCACCTCACCCTAGTCCACCCAGCATCACCCACCTCACCCTAGTCCACCCTGCATCACCCACCTCACCCTAGTCAACCCAGCATCACCCACCTCACCCTAGTCAACCCAGCATCATCCACCTCACCCTAGACCACCCAGCATCACCCACCTCACCCTAGTCCACCCAGCATCACCCACCTCACACTAGTCCACCCAGCATCACCCACCTCACCCTACGACACCCTGCATCACCCACCTCTCCCTACTTCACCATGCATCACCCATCTCACCCTACTTCACCCTGCATCACCCACCTCACTCTACTTCACCCTGCATCACCCACCTCACCCTAGTCCACCCAGCATCACCCGCCTCACCCTAGTCCACCCTGCATCACCCACCTCACCCTACTTCACCCTGCATCACCCACCTCACCCTAGTCCACCCAGCATCACCCACCTCACCATAGTTCACCCAGCATCACCCACCTCACCCTAGTTCACCCAGCATCACCCACCTCACCCTAGTTCACTCAGCATCACCCACCTCACCCTAGTCCACCCAGCATCACCCACCTCACTCTAGTTCACCCAGCATCACCCACCTCACCCTAGTTCACCCTGCATCACCCACCTCACCCTAGTTCACGCTGCATCACCCACCTCACCCTAGTCCACCCAGCATCACCCACCTCACCCTAGTCCACCCTGCATCACCCACCTCACCCTACTTCACCCTGCATCACCCACCTCACCCTAGTCCACCCACCATCACCCACCTCACCCTAATTCACCCAGCATCACCCACCTCACCCTAGTCCACCCAGCATCACCCACCTCACCCTACTTCACCCTGCATCACCCACCTCACCCTAGTTCACCCAGCATCACCCACCTCACCCTAGTCCACCCAGCATCACCCACCTCACCCTAGTTCACCCTGCATCACCCACCTCGCCCTAGTCCACCCAGCATCACCCACCTCACCCTAGTTCACCAAGCATCACCCACCTCACCCTAGTCCACCCTGCATCACCCACCTCGCCCTAGTCCACCCAGCATCACCCACTTCACCCTAGTTCACCCTGCATCACCCACATCACCCTAGTAAACCCAGCATCACCCACCTCACCCTAGCTCACCCTGCATCACCCACCTCACCCTAGTTCACCCAGCATCACCCACCTCACCCTAGTCCACCCTGCATCACCCACCTCACCCTACTTCACCCTGCATCACCCACCTCACCCTAGTCCACCCAGCATCACCCACCTCACCCTAGTGCACCCAACATCACCCACCTCACCCTAGTCCACCCTGCATCACCCACCTCACCCTAGTCAACCCAGCATCACCCACCTCACCCTAGTCAACCCAGCATCACCCACCTCACCCTAGTCCACCCAGCATCACCCACCTCACCCAAGTCCACCCAGCATCACCCACCTCACCCTAGTCCACCCAGCGTCACCCTCCTCACCCTAGTCCACCCAGCATCACCCACCTCGCCCTAGTCCACCCAGCATCACCCACTTCACCCTAGTTCACCCTGCATCATCCACCTCACCCTAGTCCACCCAGCATCACCCACCTCACCCTAGCTCACCCTGCATCACCCACCTCACCCTAGTTCACCCAGCATCACCCACCTCACATTAGTCCACCCTGCATCACCCACCTCACCCTACTTCACCCTGCATCACCCACCTCACCCTAGTCCACCCAGCATCACCCACCTCACCCTAGTGCACCCAACATCACCCACCTCACCCTAGTCCACCCTGCATCACCCACCTCACCCTAGTCAACCCAGCATCACCCACCTCACCCTAGTCCACCCAGCATCACCCACCTCACCCAAGTCCACCCAGCATCACCCACCTCACCCTAGTCCACCCAGCATCACCCTCCTCACCCTAGTCCACCCAGCATCACCCACCTCACCCTAGTCCACCCAGCATCACCCACCTCACACTAGTCCACCCAGCATCACCCACCTCACCCTAGTCCACCCAGCATCACCCTCCTCACCCTAGTCCACCCAGCATCACCCACCTCACCCTAGTCCACCCAGCATCACCCACCTCACACTAGTCCACTCAGCATCACCCACCTCACACTAGTCCACCCTGCATCACCCACCTCACCCTACTTCACCCTGCATCACCCACCTCGCCCTACTTCACCCTGCATAACCCACCTCACCCTACTTCACCCTGCATCACCCACCTCACCCTAGTCCACCCAGCATCACCCGCCTCACCCTAGTCCACCCTGCATCACCCACCTCACCCTACTTCACCCTGCATCACCCAACTCACCCTAGTCCACCCAGCATCACCCACCTCACCCTAGTTCACCCAGCATCACCCATCTCACCCTAGTTCACCCAGCATCACCCACTTCACCCTAGTTCACCCAGCATCACCCACCTCACCCTAGTTCACCCTGCATCACCCACCTCACCCTAGCTCACCCTGCATCACCCACCTCACCCTAGTCCACCCAGCATCACCCACCTAACCCTAGTCCACCCAGCATCACCCACCTCACCCTAGTTCACCCAGCATCACCCACCTCACCTTAGTCCACCCAGCATCACCCACCTCACCCTACTTCACCCTGCATCACCCACCTCACCCTAGTTCACCCAGCATCACCCACCTCACCCTAGTCCACCCAGCATCACCCACCTCACCCTAGTTCACCCAGCATCACCCACCTCGCCCTAGTCCACCCAGCATCACCCACCTCACCCTAGTTCACCAAGCATCACCCACCTCACCCTAGTCCACCCTGCATCACCCACCTCACCCTAGTCCACCCAGCATCACCCACCTCACCCTAGCTCACCCTGCATCACCCACCTCACCCTAGTTCACCCAGCATCACCCACCTCACCCTAGTCCACCCTGCATCACCCACATCACCCTACTTCACCCTGCATCACCCACCTCACCCTAGTCCACCCAGCATCACCCACCTCACCCTAGTTCACCCAGCATCACCCACCTCACCCTAGTCCACCCAGCATCACCCACCTCACCCTAGTTCACCCTGCATCACCCACCTCACCCTAGTCCACCCAGCATCACCCACCTCACCCTAGTTCACCCAGCATCACCCACCTCTCCCTAGTCCACCCTGCATCATCCACCTCACCCTAGTCCTCCCAGCATCACCCACCTCACCCTAGTTCACCCAGCATCACCCACCTCACCGTAGTCCTCCCAGCATCACCCACCTCACCCTAGTTCACCCTGCATCACCCACCTCACCCTAGTCCTCCCAGCATCACCCACCTCAACCTAGTTCACCCTGGATCACCCACCTCACCCTAGTCCACCCAGCATCACCCACCTCACCCTAGTCCACCCAGCATAACCCACCTCACCCTGGTCCACCCAGCATCACCCACCTCACCCTAGTCCACCCAGCATCACCCACCTCACCCTAGTCCACCCAGCATCACCCACCTCACCCTAGTCCACCCAGCATCACCCACCTCACCCTAGTCCACCCAGCATCACCTACCTCACCCTAGTCCACCCAGCATCACCCACCTCACCCTAGTCCACCCTGCATCACCCACCTCACCCTAGTCCACCCAGCATCACCCACCTCACCCTAGTCCACCCAGCATCACCCAGCATCACCCACCTCACCCTAGTCCACCCAGCATCACCCACCTTACCCTGGTCCACCCAGCATCACCAACCTCACCCTAGTCCACCCAGCATCACCCAGCATCACCCACCTCACCCTAGTCCACCCAGCATCACCCACCTCACCCTAGTCCACCCAGCATCACCCAGCATCACCCACCTCACCCTAGTCCACCCAGCATCACCCACCTCACCCTAGTCCACCCAGCATCACCCAGCATCACCCACCTCACCCTAGTCCACCCAGCATCACCCACCTCACCCTAGTCCACCCAGCATCACCCAGCATCACCCACCTCACCCTAGTCCACCCAGCATCACCCACCTCACCCTAGCTCCGACACAGCACCTGGCGTCACGTGATCCTAACACAGTGCTGACGTCACAGCACTTGGCGTCACGTGATCATAACACAGTGCTGACGTCACAGCACCTGGGGTCACGTGATCATAACACAGTGCTTACGTCATAGCACCTGGGGTCACGTGATCATAACACAGTGCTTACGTCATAGCACCTGGGGTCACGTGATCATAACACAGTGCTGACGTCACAACACCTGGCGTCATGTGATCATAACACAGTGCTGACGTCACAACACCTGGCGTCACGTGATCACAACACAGTGATGACGTCACAGCACCTGGGGTCACGTGATCATAACACAGTGCTTACGTCATAGCACCTGGGGTCACGTGATCATAACACAGTGCTGACGTCATAGCACCTGGCGTTACGTGATCATAACACAGTGCTGACGTCACAACACCTGTCGTCATGTGATCATAACACAGTGCTGACGTCACAACACCTGGCGTCACGTGATCATAACACAGTGCTGACGTCACAACACCTGGCGTCACGTGATCATAACACAGTGCTGACGTCACAACACCTGGCATCACATGATCATAACACAGTGCTTACGTCACAACACCTGGCGTTACGTGATCATAACACAGTGCTGACGTCACAACACCTGGCGTTACGTGATCATAACACAGTGCTGACGTCACAACACCTGGCATCACATGATCATAACACAGTGCTGACGTCACAACACCTGGCGTTACGTGATCATAACAGTGCTGACGTCACAACACCTGGCGTCACGTGATCATAACACAGTGCTGACGTCACAACACCTGGCGTTACGTGATCATAACACAGTGCTGACGTCACAGCACCTGGCATCACGTGATCACAACACAGTGCTGACGTCAAAACACCTGGCATCACGTGATCATAACACAGTGCTGACGTCACAACACCTGGCGTCACGTGATCATAACACAGTGCTGACGTCACAACACCTGGCGTTACGTGATCATAACACAGTGCTGACGTCACAACACCTGGCGTTACGTGATCATAACACAGTGCTGAAGTCACAACACCTGGCGTTACGTGATCATAACACAGTGCTGACGTCACAACACCTGGCGTCACGTGATCATAACACAGTGCTGACGTCACAACACCTGGCGTCACGTGATCATAACACAGTGCTGACGTCACAACACCTGGCGTCACGTGATCATAACACAGTGCTGACGTCACAACACCTGGCGTCACGTGATCATAATACAGTGCTGACGTCACAACACCTGGCTTCACGTGATCATAACACAGTGCTGACGTCACAACACCTGGCGTCACGTGATCATAACACAGTGCTGACGTCACAACACCTGGCGTCACGTGATCATAACACAGTGCTGACGTCACAACACCTGGCGTCACGTGATCATAACACAGTGCTGACGTCACAACACCTGGCGTCACGTGATCATAACACAGTGCTGACGTCACAACACCTGGCGTCACGTGATCATAACACAGTGCTGACGTCACAACACCTGGCGTCACGTGATCATAACACAGTGCTGACGTCACAACACCTGGCGTCACGTGATCATAACACAGTGCTGACGTCACAACACCTGGCGTCACGTGATCATAACAAAGTGCTGACGTCACAACACCTGGCGTCACGTGATCATAACACAGTGCTGACGTCACAACACCTGGCGTCACGTGATCATAACAAAGTGCTGACGTCACAACACCTGGCGTCACGTGATCATAACACAGTGCTGACGTCACAACACCTGGCGTCACGTGATCATAACACAGTGCTGACGTCACAACACCTGGCGTCATGTGATCATAACACAGTGCTGACGTCACAACACCTGGCGTCACGTGATCATAACACAGTGCTGACGTCACAACACCTGGCGTCACGTGATCATAACACAGTGCTGACGTCACAACACCTGGCATCACATGATCATAACACAGTGCTGACGTCACAACACCTGGCATCACGTGATCATAACACAGTGCTGACGTCACAACACCTGGCAAAACAAATGAACCTCTGCATCCGACTTATTATTTACGTCAGCTCCCATTTCATGTTTTTAACGCGATGTTGATCTGTATTCAACAACTTCATTAATCTGAAGAATTTTCCAAACGGAGTTTTTAAATTGCTGTTTCTCTGATGTTTTTTTCAATGATGTGAGGTGTTTTAGACAGTGTGATATACCTGAAAGGTATATGTCTCTAAGTGGGTATATATTCGTAATTTAATCCCTATTTTTTAAAGGTATGTAAGTAACATACAGCCTTAAGGTCCCTCGTTTAGTTGACTGCCTTTAAAACTAATCAACTAATCAATCACGCGGTATTTTGGATCAACTGCTCTGTGTTTGATGGTGTTTTAATTGTATATGGGACGGCTGTTTTATTTACTAATCCTTTAGCTTGTGTTTGTATTGTTTTTTTCTGATTCTAAAGTTATATTTTACTTTTTAGTACAAGTTTGTGTCTCTCAGGAAAGATTTATCTCTTGTGTCGTACGGTGCAAATTATGAAGGGTTTTTCGTTTTTCTTGTTATCTCACATTTATTATTCGGCCATACATGTGAGGAACTGTATCGAAGGCCTTCTTGCAGTCCAAGAAAATGCAGTCTACCAACCCCTCTCTCTCGTGTCTTATTGCAGTTATCTTGCCATAGAACTCCAGTAGGTTTGTGACACAGGATTTTCCTTCCCTTTATTTAGTTTTCTGTATTATTTTTCTCTTCCTCTGTGTCCTCCGTATGTTACCCTGGGATTCTCGACTCTCAGGTGTTTCCTTATACCTGTTATCATGCTCACCTAGCAGCAAGTAGGTGCCTGGGTGTTAGTCGACTGGTGTGGGTTGCATCCTGGGGGGCAAGATTGAGGACCCCACTGGAAATAAGACAGTCTCGATGACGCACTGACTTTCTTGTGTTATCCTGGGTGGCTAACCCTCCAAGGTTAAAAATCTGAAGAAAATCTTATCTTATCTTATCTCTTCGCGACTCCTTCTCTCGCCTTGGCTGCTTCCCGATTTAATGAACTCTACTTAAGGAGAACACTTTCAGTTTCATTTATTTAAATTACTGTCTCTCCAGAATAGTGCCGACATCATTGCAGATGACCAGGTCAAACCGCAGCATCCGCCGCACCTCTCCTTCACACTGCAGGCACTGTACTTTCCACCTCCAGGACTCAAGCCCAGCAAGCCGATTTCCCTGAATCCCTTCATGTACCTTGCTCACACTCCAACAGCATATCAGATCATGAAAAACTACTTACCTCCACTCACTCCTGTTTATCACTCTCACGCATACCTGTTACATGCCCACACTCCTAGCACTCTTAACCCTCTCCTCTAACCTTTCCTAGGATGACCCTTATTCCTCCTCCTTCCCTCCACCCTAGATTAAACGCCCTCCAGTTATCCTATTATCTTCTATTCTCTCTAAATATCCAAACCTGCTCAACAACGTCCCATCAGTAATTTTGGAAACTCCACATCTCATCCTAATCTTTAAAGTCGGAATTCATTGCACAACATTTACACCACACATTGCCCTCAAATGCGACATCACTACCGCAGTCTCCTTGCTGTCTAAAACCCATGCTTCATACCCATACAACTGCACCACTGTACTCTGGTACATTCCCCTTTTTGCCTTCGTGTATAAAGTTCTTTGTCCCACAGATGCTGCTCATACTGTCAGCAGAGGACAACGTGGAGGCAGACTTGTTCCTCCACAAGTCATTTGTGTAAAGTAAAAGGACACAAGTGCACTAACTGTGACATTTATCTGTACGTTTCGCTCCCAGGAGCTTTTATCAAGCAAACAATACATGGACACAGAGGGTATATAAAGGCTCAGAGTGAGGTGAATACTAGTGTCATGGTCCACTAGATGCCTCACTCTGAGCTTATATACCCTCTGTGTCCATGTATTGTTTGTAATGGCTTGATAAAGCTCCTGGAGAGCGACAACGTGCCACAATAAATGTCACATTAGTTGCACTTGTGTCCTTTTACTTTACAGACTTGTTGCTCCACATAAAGTCATTTGCAGAACTAATATTTTTTGTCTGAAACTCCTGACTGAAGAGCTTGTGCGTAGGTTGATTTTGTTTCATCATAAGCCATAATGATGAAAACAACAAAAAATATAGTATATTCATTTCTTTAATATACGTATGTATTCGTCAAGGCCTACTGTCGAACACACCAACACTGTGATATTTAGAAGACTGACAGGACCGTCTCGCATGGTGATCCTCATTAGTTTGTACACCCACATCACAATACCCACATTACCTGGGTGCTGGGAGTGACACACCTGTCTGCAGCCATTGCAACAATTAGTGAGAATCTTATTTGTTAGGTTGGTACTCCTGTGTAAACGCAGTGACCTTGTGAAAGGACAGAGACCTTCCTCTTGTTGATGCTGTTGTTGTTGCACAAGCAAGACTTGTAGTAAGGTGCTTTCAAGCTTTTGTTGTTTATTTTTTTCTTCATTTACTTCGCTTACGTCTTGTGTTTCATCTCTTGTTGCTTAGTTCCTCATCCCCTTCCCCTATTTTTTCTCCTCCAGGTCCTAGTGTTCACTGTAACTGTGTTTCTTCCCTCCTTTATTCCTTCTCTCATTTTCATTTCTTTTCTCCTTGCTTACACCCCACCTTCATTTTCCCTTTTTTTTCCATTCATCCTTCTTTCCTTTCTTCTTTCCCCCCTTTCATTTCTTCACTCATTTCTTCCTTCATTCATGTCTTCTCTCTCTCCTTTCCAACTTTTCCCCTTCCTTCCTTTCGTCCCCCTTTCCTTCAATCATTCCTTGCTCCTCCCATCCCGTCTTTTTTTACAGAAAGAAAGCGAATGATAATCGCAAGAAGAAATGCCACCATAAAAACATCGAAAAGCGAAAAATAATGAACTAAAACACTGGTTACAACGTTCTTCTCAAAAACAAGAAGACCCAGGATTGTTTCCCAGGTAAGGTGAGACTTAGGGGCAAGTCTTTCAACACCTGCTGCTCCTGTTCACCTAACAGTAACCAGGTATCTTGTACCAGCCGACTGCTGTGAGTGGGATCCTCAAGGGATACATACGGTGGTAAGTATACCTTAGACAAGGCGTGCCTTAAAAGTGCACTGATGTGTCATAAGAACTGTAAGTGGGTATATAATGGCAAAATAGACGGTTCTAGTTCCGGCTGCACAAGCGGATCTCATCGTCGTTAAGTTAAGGATATTGAATGAGACTTACGGATTGTGAATTGATGTGTTTACATTGTTACGATGATTTCTGTAACAAGACAACAATAGTGTTTAAGAATAAAAGTCACATAACCATGAGTGGAACGTTCGCAGATAGCTCAAGTTCTGAAGAGGAAACCTTAGACGAGGTTATGGTGCGTCCTAAGTTGTTATCGAGACAAACTGAGAGAGAGACAACAGAAATATAACCAAGAGCCAAGTTGTGTAAAGATGTGAGGAGAGAGTCAGAGGACAGATAGTAATAGTACTAGTAGTAGTAGTAGTAGTACCACAGCAGTAGTAGCAACAATAGTACTGACTGGTTACATCAATCCCTGTCCTCTTCGAACACACATCAATCAAGGGGCTCACACAGGAGGATGTACGAGAGTTGAACTTAAAGCAGAAAATTTCTAGATGATTGATCGGGTCAGCTTACGGTGCGTTTCAAGACGTATGGAACATCGTCTACAGCGTCATTTCCAGAGTGAGATTAGTTCTCTGTGAATTATTAAAGATATCTGGAAGTTGATAATGACAAAAGCAAACTGGATGTTTGGTAAGGAGTCCATGTCAGAATTCAACGAGAGATCAGAAGCATGTTGCTATGTGGTCGACCTTGGTCACTGTCCTGACACCAAACTATCTGGACACACGCCCGTCTATTTGTAGACATACACTCACTCAACTAGGAGAGCAGAGGAACTGTGCCGTCCCGTAGCAAGGGTAAACAGCTCCTTGATTGAGATTTCCCAAGTACCAGACAGTGAAGAAACTGCAAATGTGATCTTAATACAAAAGAAAGAGAAGCAGAAAGGAAACATTAAACTACAAACATGTTTTGGCTAATGTAGTGGCAAAAACCACACTAGAAAAGATAATAAAACGGAATAAAGAATCTAGGAATAAAAGGGATACATGAACGATAACTAAATAAGTTGGTGGGAATGGTTGTGTTTGAGAAAAACTTGCCAAGTATAGGCCAGTAGGCCTGCTGCAGTGTATCATTCTCCTTGAGTTGATCTAGAGAGGAGCCGAAGAGAAACATGGGAGAGAGGGATGGGTAGACTGTATCTTCCCTGACTGTGGGTAAACTTTGGTACAGCACAACACAAGAGACTAATATACAAATTAGAAGACCAGGAATGAATAACAGGTGGATAGAGGAATACCTGAAGAATAGAAGGCAGCGAGTAATGATAAGAAAGGAATGACGGGTGACTAGTGAAGGCCTCCAAGCATCACTGCTGAGACCTCTAGTATTTCATTATATACATAAATGACCTGCCAAAGGAAATTAAAATTTACACATCGCTACTTACTAATGTGAAACTAGTGAGAAGAATAACTAAGAACACCCGTGACTTAACCTGAATCCTCATTTTTTCTTTTCCTTTTTCTTCTTCTTCCTCTTCCCCTTTCCTCTTTCCTTTTCTCCTCTGGGTTGTCTTTCTCTCTCCTGTCTCGTGTTTCTGTTCCTTCTTCATTTATTTCACCACTTCCCCTTTCACGCACCTGTGTGCGCTTGCTCTCCCTCTGTGGGCATCTAGCTCTCTTGCAGTGCTCCCCTTCCTTTGTATTTGACTGGCTCGTCCTTTTTATTTCCCACTTCTACCACTACCACTACTACTACCTCTTCTTCTTCTACTACTACTACAACTACTGATGAAATTAAGACATGTGCGGCGTCTGGTTGTCTTTGTTGTGGACGTTTCGCCATCCAGTGGCTGGCTGGATGGCGAAACGTCTATGATGGGGATGCCCGGGTGTTGTGCATGTGTCTTAATTTCATCTTGTCGGTATTATATACAACTCTTGTACTACTACTACTACTACTACTACTACTACCACCACCTCTTCCTGCCTATATATAGCCGTCCTGCTCCACCTCTGGTTAGTGTGACTTTGTCAATGGTCCAAGTCGGACCGAAACGTCGTCGTAAGCTTCTCTCTTTTATGTGCGGGTTATTTGTGTATCGTTCCAGTCACGGTATTGTGCCTTTTTTGTTATTTAAGAATCGGAGAATCCAGAGGCAGAAGACTGTCCGGGAGTAGAGACGCTAGAGTTAACAGAGAAGAAAGATCAGCATGTTACCTGAAGTTACGTCAAATCCATAACTTCAGCAAAACTAACTTTAATATCTACTTTCAGGCTTCTTAACAAGGAGTTATTTAGGGCATTATATACAACACACAGTTAAGTTGCAACAAAACTGGTACGTTAAAAAAGGTACAAACTGATAAATTAGACACATTTGCAACTTCATCAGTCCTAAACAAAGATGAATGGTGACGACCAGGAGTTTGAGCCAATCATTCCCTCAGCCTAGAAGTTTACATCAGGTAAAGAGCCATTGTCAGGTCCAGAGCGGAAAGAAACGCCAGCTAAAGATTTCTTGCCAAACTGAGGGTTGGGTGTGAACAGAGGTCCTGGCACGCTAGTGTCTGACTTGTATTGGTAGTGTCTACCAGTTGTCTGTAAACTAAATAACTTTGACAGTAGGAATAAATGTTCGAAGTTGCTTAACCTCCATTAAGAGGTCACTTCCTTACTATAGTGACACACACACACACACACACACACACACACACACACACACACACACACACACACACACACACACACACACACACACACACAACAAGAGGTATGACAAAGCTCATGGAGCAGAAAGAATGACATAGTAGCGATCAGTGAAGAGGCGGGGCCAAGAGCTATGAATCGACCCCTGCAAACCACAATTAGGTGAGTACACACACACACACAGGAGTGACCAGAACAATGGGACACAAATGTAAATTTATTACGGATATGAACCATAGACTTCACGAAGATCATATTTCAGGACAGTGAAGATATGAAAGACACACGACACCAAGCAGTGGAGGGAGGCTTCATACATGGTCTGAAAACTGTGTAAGAGAAGTCAAGAGGCTGGGGATGAAGATGACCAATCAAATGAGGATTACAATTTAGGAGCAAGAAGCTAGAGTTCATCCCCTGTGAGAATAGACAAGAATAACCAGACGAGTACTATAAAGACAGACAAATTTGCATATAGTGCCTCAAACACCAATATTTCTTATAGAGCCATAACTGCACATAGTTCCATAATTGCATATACTGCAAAGTGCCATAACTGCATATACTGACATAACTGCATACAGTGCCATAATTGCACATAATGGCAAGTGCCATAATTGCATATAATGCCATGTGCCATAATTGCATATAGATCTCCAATAGAATATAGTGCCACACATTTATATAGTGCCACACATTTACATAGTGCCACACATTCATATAGTGCCACAATAGTATCAAGTGCCACAATAGCATATAGTGCCACACTTTCATATAGTGCCACAATATCATAGAGTGCCACAATAGCATATAGTGCCACAATATTATATAGTGCCACAATAGCATATAGTGTTTAATGGGATTATTTGGTAGGCTGGTAGCGGGTAGTAAATGATATATCTTCAGAGGCTTCTTACTTTATTGTTAAGTCGTGGTGGGTACACAGGCTTGTGTGTTGTGCCCATGGCCCGGGCAGGGCCATCCCACGAGAGAGAGAGCTAGTAGGCCTTGTGTCTTGCTGCTAGGCCGCTGTATGAGTGAGAGCGAGGCAAGGGCAGGTAGGCTGCCGTGCCCACCAAGAGGCCTAGCTACAGAGGGCAGCACCTTAGTGCCGCAAAATATGAACTAAGCTGGCAGACAGCATAGGCTGTCTGTGCAGACAGTACAGGCTGTCTACATACGCTCGGCCACCTACCGCATGTCGTCCCGACGAGACAACACTGATGGTAAAAGAAACTCGGTCTCGCTCTCGTAGGAACAGGGCACAGAACACAAAATAAAAACATATATATACATATGGACATGGAAAAAAAACTTCCTACAGGGAGGGAAGAAAAAAACATGTGGGGTGTGCTAAACATCGTGGTCATAGGCAGTGAGCGTCGAAGGGCATCACTGCACGCCTTCCTGCGTCTGGACAGATACTGCAACACAGGAGACATCGCTGCGGCTGAGCTGTGATGTAACAGGATACGGTCTCATCTGGAACGGTGAAGCAGTCATCGTAGGAATCACTGCAGGTTTTCACTCAACCTGGGGCACGACATGTTGGTGTCCTCTAGTGAGTCATCGACAAAACTCGGCAACTGGGCAGGACTTCTGGCAAGTGACTCAGGAGGACACTTCTCGACTGATACTGTCGCTGGGCTGTCACTGCCGGCGAGCGTGGAGTGAGTTGTGAAGCGAGTCATGGCAGAGATGACTGGGCGAAACATCTGGGAGTCGAAACATCATACACCAGACTGCAGTGAGCAAGCTAGCAGTCAAAGTGACATCATCTTTGTGCAGGCTGCTCACTGAAGCTTGTGACACGAGGCTGACACAGCGCCTGCCGACAGGGCTAACTGTGGCATGACGAGTGTCATTCTCTTGGCAGTTGGAGTTATAGCAGAGGTTAGTCTAAGTGTCCCCAGACTTGTTTCTCTACATATAACTGCACTCTGAAGGTCTGGAGGTGAAGTGAAACAAATCTCGATGGGAATCGTAGCAGGTACGATTCTGCAGAACATCACGAGCGACGAGCATAAAAGCTTTCTGTACAAGAGGGCTCAGTCACTCGGGGGCTGAGTAAATCAGCTGTCAAATGCACTGGTCACACGGGTGACTTAGCACAGTGGTGCTACTCAGGTCTGGCTCAGACCTCACTGGTCACACGGAAACTTTAAACACACCTGCGGTACATGCGGTACAACATGTGAGAACACTGAGTGAGAGGAATTAATTAACACACGACATATATCTCTCAATCTTCTCAACATACTGAAATAATTACTAGAACACTCGATGGTGACATCATGTGATGTCAGGCGTGATGTCAGCAGCACTGTGACGTCAGCAGACATTTAGAGGTGACATCAGGCAGACACCGTGAGGTGACGTCAGCAGACATCGTGACGTCATGAAGTCGGACAGCATCGTCGGTGACGTCAATGTGATGTGGGCAGCAGACCACAGCATGAGGCCTGGGACATCTGGTAACTCACGTAGCTCGTAGGTCCACGTGACATCGCCCACACCCAATGTGGCATCGAGATCCACGTGGCGTCGTGATCTACGTGGTATGCTGATCCACGTAGCTTCGAGTGGCCTCGGGCACTCGGATGCACAGCTCTGGCAATGAATCACACGAGAAACACCAGAAAACACAGCAGAGGGAGTGGGCAGTGGTGAGTGTATGGTAGATGGGTGAGCATGAGTAGGGCGAGCATGGGCAAGGTGAGGAACGGCCACTTCCTCCTCCTCCTCCCCCACCCACAAACATGTGGAGAACTCACACTGGACTCAGAAATCACCACAAAACTCACCTCTGGCTTGCTGAAACAGCTGTGCTGAGCTGAACAACAACAGCAACATACAAGTGACACTGAACACGTGACTTGAGAAACAGCGTGGGACGCTGTAGCGTGGGGTCACTGGGACTCCACTTACAATTCTCAAAAGAATTCGGCAAATTTCGGCTGGATCCTGCTTGTACCTGTGTCTGGATGCTCAAAAGTGCAGACACGACATCAGGATAACTCGTTGAGAGACGGATGCTTCTTGTATAAGGTGATAAAGTGAAGATAACTTCATTCCTTCCCTCCTCTCTCTGGGCAAACACAACTGCTGCGACCACCGCTGCTACCAATGTTTAATGGGATTATTTGGTAGGCTGGTAGTGGGTAGTAAATGATATATCTTCGGAGGCTTCTTACTTTATTGTTAAGTCGTGGTGGGTACACAGGCTTGTGTGTTGTGCCCATGGCCCGGGCAGGGCCATCCCACGAGAGAGAGAGCTAGTAGGATTTGTGTCTTGCTGCTAGGCCGCTGTCTACAATAGTGCCACAATAGTATATAGTGCCACAATAGCATAAAGTGCCACAATAGTATTTAGTGCCACAATAGCGTATAGTGCCACAATAGCATACAGTGCCACAATAGTATGTAGTGCCACAGTAGTATATAGTGCCATAATATCATATACTATACAGTACCATAATAGTATACAATGCAACAATAGTACATAGTGCAACAATAGCATATAGTGCCACAATAGTATACAGTGTCACAATAGCATATAGTGCCACAATAATATATAGTGCCACAATAGCATATAGTGCCACAATAGCATGCAGTGCCACAATAGTATGTAGTGCCACAGTAGTATATAGTGCCATAATATCATATACTATACAGTACCATAATAGTATACAATGCAACAATAGTACATTGTGCAACAATAGCATATAGTGCCACAATAGTATAGTGTCACAATAGCATATAGTGCCACAAAAATATATAGTGCCACAATAGCATATAGTGCCACAATAGCATGAAGTGCCACAATAGTACATAGTGCCACAATAGTATATAGTGCCACAGACACCAAAAGTGAGAGATTTAACACAGTTAAGTTGGAGTTTGAGGTGAAAAATTTCTGTTGTTGATTTAGAGAATAACACCATCGTTGTTACTTGTGAGGAGGCAGGTGTTGGGACTCACACTCCCTGTACCAGCCTTGCCAGGCAGGTGTTGGGACTCACACTCCCTGTACCAGCCTTGCCAGGCAGGTGTTGGGACTCTCACTCCCTGTACCAGCCTTGCCAGGCAGGTGTTGGGACTCACACTCCCTGTACCAGCCTTGCCAGGCAGGTGTTGGGACTCACACTCCCTGTACCAGCCTTGCCAGGCAGGTGTTGGGGCTCACACTCCCTGTACCAGCCTTGCCAGGCAGGTGTTGGGACTCACACTCCCTGTACCAGCCTTGCCAGGCAGGTGTTGGGACTCACACTCCCTGTACCAGCCTTGCCAGGCAGGTGTTGGGGCTCACACTCCGTGTACCAGCCTTGCCAGGCAGGTGTTGGGACTCACACTCCCTGTACCAGCCTTGCCAGGCAGGTGTTGGGACTCACACTCCCTGTACCAGCCTTGCCAGGCAGGTGTTGGGACTCACACTCCATGTACCAGCCTTGCCAGGCAGGTGTTGGGACTCACACTCCCTGTACCAGCTTTGCCAGGCAGGTGTTGGGACTCACACACCCTGTACCAGCCTTGCCAGGCAGGTGTTGGGACTCACACTCCCTGTACCAGCCTTGCCAGGCAGGTGTTGGGACTCACACTCCCTGTACCAGCCTTGCCAGGCAGGTGTTGGGACTCACACTCCCTGTACCAGCCTTGCCAGGCAGGTGTTGGGACTCACACTCCCTGTACCAGCTTTGCCAGGCAGGTGTTGGGACTCACACTCCCTGTACCAGCCTTGCCAGGCAGGTGTTGGGACTCACACTCCCTGTACCAGCCTTGCCAGGCAGGTGTTGGGACTCACACTCCCTGTACCAGCTTTGCCAGGCAGGTGTTGGGACTCACACACCCTGTACCAGCCTTGCCAGGCAGGTGTTGGGACTCACACTCCCTGTACCAGCTTTGCCAGGCAGGTGTTGGGACTCACACTCCCTGTACCAGCCTTGCCAGGCAGGTGTTGGGACTCACACACCCTGTACCAGCCTTGCCAGGCAGGTGTTGGGACTCACACACCCTGTACCAGCCTTGCCAGGCAGGTGTTGGGACTCACACACCCTGTACCAGCCTTGCCAGGCAGGTGTTGGGACTCACACACCCTGTACCAGCCTTGCCAGGCAGGTGTTGGGACTCACACTCCCTGTACCAGCTTTGCCAGGCAGGTGTTGGGACTCACACTCCCTGTACCAGCCTTGCCAGGCAGGTGTTAGGACTCACACACCCTGTACCAGCCTTGCCAGGCAGGTGTTGGGACTCACACACCCTGTACCAGCCTTGCCAGGCAGGTGTTGGGACTCACACTCCCTGTACCAGCTATGCCAGGCAGGTGTTGGGACTCACACTCCCTGTACCAGCCTTGCCAGGCAGGTGTTGGGACTCACACTCCCTGTACCTGCCTTGCCAGGCAGGTGTTGGGACTCACACACCCTGTACCAGCCTTGCCAGGCAGGTGTTGGGACTCACACTCCCTGTACCAGCTTTGCCAGGCAGGTTTTGGGACTCACACTCCCTGTACCAGCCTTGCCAGGCAGGTGTTGGGACTCACACTCCCTGTACCAGCTTTGCCAGGCAGGTGTTGGGACTCACACTCCCTGTACCAGCCTTGCCAGGCAGGTGTTGGGACTCACACTCCCTGTACCAGCCTTGCCAGGCAGGTGTTGGGACTCACACTCCCTGTACCAGCCTTGCCAGGCAGGTGTTGGGGCTCACACTCCCTGTACCAGCCTTGCCAGGCAGGTGTTGGGACTCACACTCCCTGTACCAGCCTTGCCAGGCAGGTGTTGGGACTCACACTCCCTGTACCAGCCTTGCCAGGCAGGTGTTGGGGCTCACACTCCCTGTACCAGTCTTGCCAGGCAGGTGTTGGGACTCACACTCCATGTACCAGCCTTGCCAGGCAGGTGTTGGGACTCACACTCCCTGTACCAGCCTTGCCAGGCAGGTGTTGGGACTCACACTCCCTGTACCAGCCTTGCCAGGCAGGTGTTGGGGCTCACACTCCGTGTACCAGTCTTGCCAGGCAGGTGTTGGGACTCACACTCCATGTACCAGCCTTGCCAGGCAGGTGTTGGGACTCACACTCCATGTACCAGCCTTGCCAGGCAGGTGTTGGGACTCACACTCCCTGTACCAGCCTTGCCAGGCAGGTGTTGGGACTCACACTCCCTGTACCAGCCTTGCCAGGCAGGTGTTGGGGCTCACACTCCCTGTACCAGTCTTGCCAGGCAGGTGTTGGGACTCACACTCCATGTACCAGCCTTGCCAGGCAGGTGTTGGGACTCACACTCCCTGTACCAGCCTTGCCAGGCAGGTGTTGGGACTCACACTCCCTGTACCAGCTTTGCCAGGCAGGTGTTGGGACTCACACTCCCTGTACCAGCCTTGCCAGGAAGGTGTTGGGACTCACACTCCCTGTACCAGCCTTGCCAGGCAGGTGTTGGGGCTCACACTCCCTGTACCAGTCTTGCCAGGCAGATGTTGGGACTCACACTCCATGTACCAGCCTTGCCAGGCAGGTGTTGGGACTAATACTCCCTGTACCAGCCTTGCCAGGCAGGTGTTGGGACTCACACTCCCTGTACCAGCTTTGCCAGGCAGGTGTTGGGACTCACACTCCCTGTACCAGCCTTGCCAGGCAGGTGTTGGGACTCACACTCCCTGTACCAGCCTTGCCAGGCAGGTGTTGGGGCTCACACTCCCTGTACCAGTCTTGCCAGGCAGGTGTTGGGACTCACACTCCATGTACCAGCCTTGCCAGGCAGGTGTTGGGACTCACACTCCCTGTACCAGCCTTGCCAGGCAGGTGTTGGGACTCACACTCCCTGTACCAGCTTTGCCAGGCAGATGTTGGGACTCACACTCCCTGTACCAGCCTTGCCAGGCAGGTGTTGGGACTCACACTCCCTGTACTAGCCTTGCCAGGCAGATGTTGGGACTCACACTCCCTGTACCAGCCTTGCCAGGCAGGTGTTGGGACTCACACTCCCTGTACCAGCCTTGCAAGGCAGGTGTTGGGACTCACACTCCCTGTACCAGCCTTGACAGGCAGGTGATGGGACTCACACTCCCTGTACCAGCCTTGCCAGGCAAGTGTGGGGACTCACACTCCCTGTACCAGCCTTGCAAGGCAGGTGTTGGGACTCACACTCCCTGTACCAGCTTTGCCAGGCAGGTGTTGGGACTCACACTCCCTGTACCAGCCTTGCCAGGCAGGTGAGGGGACTCACACTCCCTGTACCAGTCTTGCCAGGCAGGTGTTGGGACTCACACTCCCTGTACCAGCCTTGCCAGGCAGGTGTTGGGACTCCCACTCCCTGTACCAGCCTTGCCAGGCAGGTGTTGGGACTCACACTCCCTGTACCAGCCTTGCCAGGCAGGTGTTGGGGCTCACACTCCATGTACCAGCCTTGCCAGGCAAGTGTTGGGACTCACACTCCATGTACCAGCCTTGCCAGGCAGGTGTTGGGACTAACACTCCCTGTACCAGCCTTGCCTGGCAGGTGTTGGGACTCACACACCCTGTACCAGCTTTGCCAGGCAGGTGTGGGGATTCACACTCCTTGTACCAGCCTTGTCAGGCAGGTGTTGGGACTCACACTCCATGTACCAGTCTTGCCAGGCAGGTGCTGGGACTCACACTCCCTGTACCTGCCTTGACAGGCAGGAGTTGGGACTCACACTCCCTGTACCTGCCTTGCCAGGCGGGTGTTGGGACTCACACTCCCTGTACCTGTCTTGCCAGGCAGGTGTTGGGACTCACACTCCCTGTACCAGTTTTGCCAGGCAGGTGTGGGGACTCATACTCCCTGTACCTGCATTACCAGGCAGGTGTTGGGACTCACACTCCCTGTACCTGCCTTGCCAGGCAGGTGTTGGGACTCACACTCCATGTACCTGCATTGCCAGGCAGGTGTTGGGACTCACACTCCCTGTACCAGCCTTGCCAGGCAGGTGTTGGGACTCACACTCCCTGTACCAGCTTTGCCAGGCAGGTGTTGGGACTCACACTCCCTGTACCAGCCTTGCCAGGCAGGTGTTGGGACTCACACTCCCTGTACCAGCCTTGCCAGGCAGGTGTTGGGACTCACACTCCCTGTACTAGCCTTGCCAGGCAGATGTTGGGACTCACACTCCCTGTACCAGCCTTGCCAGGCAGGTGTTGGGACTCACACTCCCTGTACCAGCCTTGCCAGGCAGGTGTTGGGATTCACACTCCCTGTACCAGCCTTGACAGGCAGGTGATGGGACTCACACTCCCTGTACCAGCCTTGCCAGGCAAGTGTGGGGACTCACACTCCCTGTACCAGCCTTGCAAGGCAGGTGTTGGGACTCACACTCCCTGTACCAGCCTTGCCAGGCAGGTGTTGGGACTCACACTCCCTGTACCAGCTTTGCCAGGCAGGTGTTGGGACTCACACTCCCTGTACCAGCCTTGCCAGGCAGGTGTTGGGACTCACACTCCCTGTACCAGCCTTGCCAGGCAGGTGTTGGGACTCACACTCCCTGTACTAGCCTTGCCAGGCAGATGTTGGGACTCACACTCCCTGTACCAGCCTTGCCAGGCAGGTGTTGGGACTCACACTCCCTGTACCAGCCTTGCCAGGCAGGTGTTGGGATTCACACTCCCTGTACCAGCCTTGACAGGCAGGTGATGGGACTCACACTCCCTGTACCAGCCTTGCCAGGCAAGTGTGGGGACTCACACTCCCTGTACCAGCCTTGCAAGGCAGGTGTTGGGACTCACACTCCCTGTACCAGCTTTGCCAGGCAGGTGTTGGGACTCACACTCCCTGTACCAGCCTTGCCAGGCAGGTGAGGGGACTCACACTCCCTGTACCAGTCTTGCCAGGCAGGTGTTGGGACTCACACTCCCTGTACCAGCCTTGCCAGGCAGGTGTTGGGACTCCCACTCCCTGTACCAGCCTTGCCAGGCAGGTGTTGGGACTCACACTCCCTGTACCAGCCTTGCCAGGCAGGTGTTGGGGCTCACACTCCATGTACCAGCCTTGCCAGGCAAGTGTTGGGACTCACACTCCCTGTACCAGCCTTGCCAGGCAGGTGTTGGGACTCACACTCCCTGTACCAGCTTTGCCAGGCAGGTGTTGGGACTCACACTCCCTGTACCAGCCTTGCCAGGCAGGTGTTGGGACTCACACTCTTTGTACCAGCCTTGCCAGGCAGGTGTTGGGACTCACACTCCCTGTACTAGCCTTGCCAGGCAGATGTTGGGACTCACACTCCCTGTACCAGCCTTGCCAGGCAGGTGTTGGGACTCACACTCCCTGTACCAGCCTTGCCAGGCAGGTGTTGGGATTCACACTCCCTGTACCAGCCTTGACAGGCAGGTGATGGGACTCACACTCCCTGTACCAGCCTTGCCAGGCAAGTGTGGGGACTCACACTCCCTGTACCAGCCTTGCAAGGCAGGTGTTGGGACTCACACTCCCTGTACCAGCTTTGCCAGGCAGGTGTTGGGACTCACACTCCCTGTACCAGCCTTGCCAGGCAGGTGAGGGGACTCACACTCCCTGTACCAGTCTTGCCAGGCAGGTGTTGGGACTCACACTCCCTGTACCAGCCTTGCCAGGCAGGTGTTGGGACTCCCACTCCCTGTACCAGCCTTGCCAGGAAGGTGTTGGGACTCACACTCCCTGTACCAGCCTTGCCAGGCAGGTGTTGGGGCTCACACTCCATGTACCAGCCTTGCCAGGCAAGTGTTGGGACTCACACTCCCTGTACCAGCCTTGCCAGGCAGGTGTTGGGACTCACACTCCCTGTACCAGCCTTGCCTGGCAGGTGTTGGGACTCACACACCCTGTACCAGCTTTGCCAGGCAGGTGTGGGGACTCACACTCCTTGTACCAGCCTTGTCAGGCAGGTGTTGGGACTCACACTCCATGTACCAGTCTTGCCAGGCAGGTGCTGGGACTCACACTCCCTGTACCTGCCTTGACAGGGAGGAGTTGGGACTCACACTCCCTGTACCTGCCTTGACAGGCAGGAGTTGGGACTCACACTCCCTGTACCTGCCATGCCAGGCGGGTGTTGGGACTCACACTCCCTGTACCTGTCTTGCCAGGCAGGTGTTGGGACTCACACTCCCTGTACCAGTTTTGCCAGGCAGGTGTGGGGACTCATACTCCCTGTACCTGCATTACCAGGCAGGTGTTGGGACTCACACTCCCTGTACCTGCCTTGCCAGGCAGGTGTTGGGACTCACACTCCATGTACCTGCATTGCCAGGCAGGTGTGGGGACTCACACTCCCTGTACCAACCTTGCCAGGCAGGTGTTGGGACTCACACTCCCTGTACGTGCCTTGCCAGGCATGTGTGGGGACTCACACTCCCTGTACCAGCCTTGCCAGGCAGGTGTGGGGACTCACACTCCCTGTACCAGCCTTGCAAGGCATGTGTTGGGACTCACACTCCCTGTACCTGCATTGCCAGGCAGGTGTTTGGACTCACACTCCCTGTACCTGCCTTGCCAGGCAGGTGTTGGGACTCACACTCCATGTGCATGCATTGCCAGGCAGGTGTGGGGACTCACACTCCTTGTACCAACCTTGCCAGGCAGATGTTGGGACTCACACTCCCTGTACCTGCCTTGCCAGGCAGGTGTTGGGACTCACACTCCCTGTACCTGCCTTGCCAGGCAGGTGTAGGGATTCACAATCCCTGTACCAGCCTTGCCAGGCAGGTGTTGGGACTCACACTCCCTGTACCTGCCTTGCCAGGCAGGTGTGGGGACTCACACTCCCTGTATCTGCCTTGCCAGGCAGGTGTGGGGACGCACACTCCCTGTACCAGCCTTGCCAGGCAGGTGTAGGGACTCACACTCCCTGTACCAGCCTTGCCAGGCAGGTATGGGGACTCACACTCCCTGTACCAGCCTTGCCAGGCAGGTGTGGGGACTCACACTCCCTGTACCTGCCTTGCCAGGCAGGTGTAGGGACTCACATTCCCTGTACCAGCCTTGCCAGGCAAGTGTTGGGACTCACACTCCCTGTACCAGCCTTGCCAGGCAGGTGTTGGGACTCACACACCCTGTACCAGCTTTGCCAGGCAGGTGTGGGGACTCACACTCCTTGTACCAGCCTTGTCAGGCAGGTGTTGGGACTCACACTCCCTGTACCAGCCTTGCCAGGCAGGTGTTGGGACTCACACTCCCTGTACCTGCCTTGCCAGGCAGGTGTTGGGACTCACACTCCCTGTACCAGTCTTGCCAGGCAGGTGTTGGGACTCACACTCCCTGTACCAGCCTTGACAGGCAGGAGTTGGAACTCACACTCCCTGTACCTGCCTTGCCAGGCAGGTGTTGGGACTCACACTCCCTGTACCTGTCTTGCCAGGCAGGTGTTGGGACTCACACTCCCTGTACCAGTTTTGCCAGGCAGGTGTGGGGACTCATACTCCCTGTACCTGCATTACCAGGCAGGTGTTGGGACTCACACTCCCTGCACCAGCCTTGCCAGGCAGGTGTTGGGACTCACACTCCCTGTACCTGCCTTGCCAGGCATGTGTGGGGACTCACACTCCCTGTACCAGCCTTGCCAGGCAGGTGTGGGGACTCACACTCCCTGTAACAGCCTTGCCAGGCAGGTGTTGGGACTCACACTCCCTGTACCTGCATTGCCAGGCAGGTGTTGGGACTCACACTCCCTGTACCTGCCTTGCCAGGCAGGTGTTGGGACTCACACTCCATGTACCTGCATTGCCAGGCAGGTGTGGGGACTCACACTCCCTGTACCAACCTTGCCAGGCAGGTGTGGGGACTCACACTCCTTGTACCAACCTTGCCAGGCAGGTGTTGGGACTCACACTCCCTGTACCTGCCTTGCCAGGCATGTGTAGGGACTCACAATCCCTGTACCAGCCTTGCCAGGCAGGTGTTGGGACTCACACTCCCTGTACCAGCCTTGCCAGGCAGGTGTGGGGACTCACACTCCCTGTATCTGCCTTGCCAGGCAGGTGTGGGGACTCACACTCCCTGTACCAGCCTTGCCAGGCAGGTGTAGGGACTCACACTCCCTGTACCAGCCTTGCCAGGCAGGTATGGGGACTCACACTCCCTGTACCAGCCTTGCCAGGCAGGTGTGGGGACTCACACTCCCTGTACCAGCCTTGACAGGCAGGTGATGGGACTCACACTCCCTGTACCAGCCTTGCCAGGCAAGTGTGGGGACTCACACTCCCTGTACCAGCCTTGCAAGGCAGGTGTTGGGACTCACACTCCCTGTACCAGCCTTGCCAGACAGGTGTTGGGACTCACACTCCCTGTACCAGCTTTGCCAGGCAGGTGTTGGGACTCACACTCCCTGTACCAGCCTTGCCAGGCAGGTGAGGGGACTCACACTCCCTGTACCAGTCTTGCCAGGCAGGTGTTGGGACTCACACTCCCTGTACCAGCCTTGCCAGGCAGGTGTTGGGACTCCCACTCCCTGTACCAGCCTTGCCAGGCAGGTGTTGGGACTCACACTCCCTGTACCAGCCTTGCCAGGCAGGTGATGGGGCTCACACTCCCTGTACCAGCCTTGCCAGGCAAGTGTTGTGACTCACACTCCCTGTACCAGCCTTGCCAGGCAGGTGTTGGGACTCACACTCCCTGTACCAGCCTTGCCTGGCAGGTGTTGGGACTCACACACCCTGTACCAGCTTTGCCAGGCAGGTGTGGGGACTCACACTCCTTGTACCAGCCTTGTCAGGCAGGTGTTGGGACTCACACTCCATGTACCAGTCTTGCCAGGCAGGTGCTGGGACTCACACTCCCTGTACCTGCCTTGACAGGCAGGAGTTGGGACTCACACTCCCTGTACCTGCCTTGCCAGGCGGGTGTTGGGACTCACACTCCCTGTACCTGTCTTGCCAGGCAGGTGTTGGGACTCACACTCCCTGTACCAGTTTTGCCAGGCAGGTGTGGGGACTCATACTCCCTGTACCTGCATTACCAGGCAGGTGTTGGGACTCACACTCCCTGTACCTGCCTTGCCAGGCAGGTGTTGGGACTCACACTCCATGTACCTGCATTGCCAGGCAGGTGTGGGGACTCACATTCCCTGTACCAACCTTGCCAGGCAGGTGTTGGGACTCACATTCCCTGTACGTGCCTTGCCAGGCATGTGTGGGGACTCACACTCCCTGTACCAGCCTTGCCAGGCAGGTGTGGGGACTCACACTCCCTGTACCAGCCTTGCAAGGCAGGTGTTGGGACTCACACTCCCTGTACCTGCATTGCCAGGCAGTTGTTGGGACTCACACTCCCTGTACCTGCCTTGCCAGGCAGGTGTTGGGACTCACACTCCATGTACCTGCATTGCCAGGCAGGTGTGGGGACTCACACTTCTTGTACCAACCTTGCCAGGCAGATGTTGGGACTCACACTCCCTGTACCTGCCTTGCCAGGCAGGTGTTGGGACTCACACTCCCTGTACCTGCCTTGCCAGGCAGGTGTAGGGATTCACAATCCCTGTACCAGCCTTGCAAGGCAGGTGTTGGGACTCACACTCCCTGTACCTGCCTTGCCAGGCAGGTGTGGGGACTCACACTCCCTGTATCTGCCTTGCCAGGCAGGTGTGGGGACTCACACTCCCTGTACCAGCCTTGCCAGGCAGGTGTAGGGGCTCACACTCCCTGTACCAGCCTTGCCAGGCAGGTATGGGGACTCACACTCCCTGTACCAGCCTTGCCAGGCAGGTGTGGGGACTCACACTCCCTGTACCTGCCTTGCCAGGCAGGTGTAGGGACTCACATTCCCTGTACCAGCCTTGCCAGGCAAGTGTTGGGACTCACACTCCCTGTACCAGCCTTGCCAGGCAGGTGTTGGGACTCACACACCCTGTAACAGCTTTGCCAGGCAGGTGTGGGGACTCACACTCCTTGTACCAGCCTTGTCAGGCAGGTGTTGGGACTCACACTCCCTGTACCAGCCTTGCCAGGCAGGTGTTGGGACTCACACTCCCTGTACCTGCCTTGCCAGGCAGGTGTTGGGACTCTCACTCCCTGTACCAGTCTTGCCAGGCAGGTGTTGGGACTCACACTCCCTGTACCAGCCTTGACAGGCAGGAGTTGGGACTCACACTCCCTGTACCTGCCTTGCCAGGCAGGTGTTGGGACTCACACTCCCTGTACCTGTCTTGCCAGGCAGGTGTTGGGACTCACACTCCCTGTACGAGTTTTGCCAGGCAGGTGTGGGGACTCATACTCCCTGTACCTGCATTACCAGGCAGGAGTTGGGACTCACACTCCCTGCACCAGCCTTGCCAGGCAGGTGTTGGGACTCACACTCCCTGTACCTGCCTTGCCAGGCATGTGTGGGGACTCACACTCCCTGTACCAGCCTTGCCAGGCAGGTGTGGGGACTCACACTCCCTGTAACAGCCTTGCCAGGCAGGTGTTGGGACTCACACTCCCTGTACCTGCATTGCCAGGCAGGTGTTGGGACTCACACTCCCTGTACCTGCCTTGCCAGGCAGGTGTTGGGACTCACACTCCATGTACCTGCATTGCCAGGCAGGTGTGGGGACTCACACTCCCTGTACCAACCTTTCCAGGCAGGTGTGGGGACTCACACTCTTTGTACCAACCTTGCCAGGCAGGTGTTGGGACTCACACTCCCTGTACCTGCCTTGCCAGGCATGTGTAGGGACTCACAATCCCTGTACCAGCCTTGCCAGGCAGGTGTTGGGACTCACACTCCCTGTACCTGCCTTGCCAGGCAGGTGTGGGGACTCACACTCCCTGTATCTGCCTTGCCAGGCAGGTGTGGGGACTCACACTCCCTGTACCAGCCTTGCCAGGCAGGTGTAGGGACTCACACTCCCTGTACCAGCCTTGCCAGGCAGGTATGGGGACTCACACTCCCTGTACCAGCCTTTCCAGGCAGGTGGTGTGGGGACTCACACTCCCTGTACCTGCCTTGCCAGGCAGGTGTATTGACTCACACTCCCTGTACCAGCCTTGCCAGGCAGGTGTTGGGACACACACTCCCTGTACCTGCCTTGCAAGGCAGGTGTGGTGACTCACACTCCCTGTACCAGCCTTGCCAGGCAGGTGTTGGGACTCACACTCCCTGTACCTGCCTTGCCAGGCAGGTGTGGTGACTCACACTCCCTGTATCTGCCTTGCCAGGCAGGTGTATTGACTCACACTCCCTGTACCAGCCTTGCCAGGCAGGTGTTGGGACTCACACTCCCTGTACCTGCCTTGCAAGGCAGGTGTGGTGACTCACACTCCCTGTACCAGCCTTGCCAGGCAGGTGTTGGGACTCACACTCCCTGTACCTGCCTTGCCAGGCAGGTGTGGTGACTCACACTCCCTGTATCTGCCTTGCCAGGCAGGTGTGGGGACTCACACTCCCTGTACCAGCCTTGCCAGGCAGGTGTAGGGACTCACACTCCCTGTACCAGCCTTGCCAGGCAGGTGTAGGGACTCACACTCCCTGTACCAGCCTTGCCAGGCAGGTGTGGGGACTCACACTCCCTGTACCAGTCTTGCCAGGCATGTGTGGGGACTCACACTCCCTGTACCAGTCTTGCCAGGCAGGTGTGGGGACTCACACTCCCTGTACCAGCCTTGCCAGGCAGGTGTGGGGACTCACACTCCCTGTACCAGCCTTGCCAGGCAGGTGTTGGGACTCACACTCCCTGTACCAGCCTTGCCAGGCAGGTGTTGGGACTCACACTCCCTGTACCAGCCTTGCCAGGCAGGTGTTGGGACTCACACTCCCTGTACCAGCCTTGCCAGGCAGGTGTTGGGACTCACACTCCCTGTACCAGCCTTGCCAGGCAGGTGTTGGGACTCACACTCCCTGTACCAGCCTTGCCAGGCACGTGTGGGGACTCACACTCCCTGTACCAGCCTTGCCAGGCAGGTGTTGGGACTCACACTCCCTGTACCAGCCTTGCCAGGCAGGTGTTGGGACTCACACTCCCTGTACCAGCCTTGCCAGGCAGGTGTGGGGACTCACACTCCCTGTACCAGCCTTGCCAGGCAGGTGTGGGGACTCACACTCCCTGTACCAGCCTTGCCAGGCACGTGTGGGGACTCACACTCCCTGTACCAGCCTTGCCAGGCAGGTGTGGGGACTCACACTCCCTGTACCAGCCTTGCCAGGCAGGTGTGGGGACTCACACTCCCTGTACCAGCCTTGCCAGGCAGGTGTGGGGACTCACACTCCCTGTACCAGCCTTGCCAGGCAGGTGTGGGGACTCACACTCCCTGTACCAGCCTTGCCAGGCAGGTGTGGGGACTCACACTCCCTGTACCAACCTTGCCAGGCAGATGTGGGGACTCACACTCCCTGTACCAACCTTGCCAGGCAGGTGTGGGGACTCACACTCCCTGTACCTGCCTTGCCAGGCAGGTGTGGGGACTCACACTCCCTGTACCAGCCTTGCCAGGCAGGTGTGGGGACTCACACTCCCTGTACCAACCTTGCCAGGCAGGTGTGGGGTCTCACACTCCCTGTACCAGCCTTGCCAGGCAGGTGTGGGGACTCACACTCCCTGTACTAGCCTTGCCAGGCAGGTGTGGGGACTCACACTCTCTGTACCAGCCTTGCCAGGCACGTGTGGGGACTCACACTCCCTGTACCAGCCTTGCCAGGCAGGTGTGGGGACTCACACTCCCTGTACCAGCCTTGCCAGGCAGGTGTGGGGACTCACACTCCCTGTACCAGCCTTGCCAGGCAGGTGTGGGGACTCACACTCCCTGTACCAGCCTTGCCAGGCAGGTGTGGGGACTCACACTCCCTGTACCAGCCTTGCCAGGCAGGTGTGGGGACTCACACTCCCTGTACCAGCCTTGCCAGGCAGGTGTGGGGACTCACACTCCCTGTACCAGCCTTGCCAGGCAGGTGTGGGGACTCACACTCCCTGTACCAACCTTGCCAGGCAGGTGTGGGGACTCACACTCCCTGTACCAACCTTGCCAGGCAGGTGTGGGGACTCACACTCCCTGTACCAGCCTTGCCAGGCAGGTGTGGGGACTCACACTCCCTGTACCAGCCTTGCCAGGCAGGTGTGGGGACTCACACTCCCTGTACCAACCTTGCCAGGCAGGTGTGGGGACTCACACTCCCTGTACCAGCCTTGCCAGGCAGGTGTGGGGACTCACACTCCCTGTACCAGCCTTGCCAGGCAGGTGTGGGGACTCACACTCCCTGTACCAGCCTTGCCAGGCACGTGTGGGGACTCACACTCCCTGTACCAGCCTTGCCAGGCAGGTGTGGGGACTCACACTCCCTGTACCAGCCTTGCCAGGCAGGTGTGGGGACTCACACTCCCTGTACCAGCCTTGCCAGGCAGGTGTGGGGTCTCACACTCCCTGTACCAGCCTTGCCAGGCAGGTGTGGGGACTCACACTCCCTGTACCAGCCTTGCCAGGCAGGTGTGGGGACTCACACTCCCTGTACCAACCTTGCCAGGCAGGTGTGGGGACTCACACTCCCTGTACCAACCTTGCCAGGCAGGTGTGGGGACTCACACTCCCTGTACCAGCCTTGCCAGGCAGGTGTGGGGACTCACACTCCCTGTACCAGCCTTGCCAGGCAGGTGTGGGGACTCACACTCCCTGTACCAACCTTGCCAGGCAGGTGTGGGGACTCACACTCCCTGTACCAGCCTTGCCAGGCAGGTGTGGGGACTCACACTCCCTGTACCAGCCTTGCCAGGCAGGTGTGGGGACTCACATCCCCACACCCTCTGAAACAGCCTTAAATAACGCCCAACTAAAATACGCCTCTCCAATAATGAAAATTTTTGAAGCCTCATATGTGTTTTTAAAATCAAAATAAAAAAAAATATACAGTGATGTGCCACTAAACATAGTATAACAAAAAAATTCCCCCAGGGGCACCGCGCCCAATGTAAAATTCTGGAACACTGTGTAGCCTAAGATCAGCTGGTGGTGACAAGAGTGTTCCTCGGAGATAATCTTCTGAGATCTCTTACACAATTCTGCAACATTGCAAGCTCCTGATGATGTGTTGATTGCAACACGAAAGACCTGGAGGTATCATTCAATTCCATATATATATATATATATATATATATATATATATATATATATATATATATATATATATATATATATATATATATATATATATATATATATATATATACGTATATATATATATATACGTATATATATACATACACTTCGAATTGCCTTAAGTTACAAAGTTACTAAGATTTACAACGCAAGAAGCGAAAAAAGTCACATCGTTGAGTCGGGTCATATCACTGATAGTGTCAAACAACGAGCACAACAAGTAGCATAAGTGTCTAACAATAGCAAGTGTATGGCTGCCAAGATGGTACTGAATCTTAATGGATTGTCCCATGTCGATTTGTATGTGTCAAGCACAAAGGCATTAGTGCCTGCACGTGGACTGTCAAGACTAAGTGTCAAGCGCACATGAAATATAAACACATGTCAAATATAGGGTTATAATTGCCAGACAGTTGTTGAGTTGGGAGCGCCAAGCAAGTGCCTCTCAAGGGAGCGACAGGATGACTGGCACCGGGCAAGTGTGATCGCGAAGAAGTGACAAGGAGGCGACATACCGGGGTTGACGGTGTTTTATTAGTCAAGAGGAGCGCCAGGCGAGGGTAGATAAGGGTCAGACAAGGGTACAGGGTAAGATGAGTGAGATAATCAGGGTCAGACAAGGGTACAGGGTAAGATAAGTGAGATAATCAGGGCCAGACGAGGGTACAGGGTAAGATGAGGAGTGAGACGAGCGGTGAGTGAAAGAAGGGACAAGGTGATGGGTAAATAAGAAGGGATTGGGGAAAATAGGGACAAAATCAGAGTTGGGTTCGCCGGCCCGGCGGACACACACATTACCTTCTTATTTCTAGTGCCACCATCAGCACTAAGGGATTACTTCTTTGCTCTGGTGCCACACACATACACAAGCATACAAACTCTGACATGAGAGGAACCATGACGAGACGACACAGATCTGAAGGGTTCATTTCACAAATAATCTATATATATTAAAATAAGCAGTTTTACTGTGAGGTGCAGCGAAGAAACTGAAGGCACCTGACACCAGGTAGAGGAAGCATTTGTCAACATTAGTCGTCATTAATAGTCTAGTACAGGAAAAACTAAATTTAGTAATTATACTCATGTTTGAAGAAGACTTATGACACAGACCTGGAACTTCACAGTCTCCAGGACAGATGGACTGAAATAACTTCACCCAGACACAGGACACAACTACAAAAGTCACCTATTTTTAATTCAAATAACACTTGCACAAATACTAGATATCACCATACGTAGTTACATACACGCATGAACTCAGAAGGCATTATCTGGATTGTAATTTAATGTAATGAAACTGGGGTGAGTTAAATACCAGGAAGAGGCAGACCAGACACTCTTGATAGTGTCATAGCATTTACTCTAGGATCTGCAGGGTTAGATAATAATGTTAATGCCGTTTTTATGTGTTGCCAGGAACAGCGGATGCTTTGAGGTCAACATGGAGAGTGTGTGAAGACTGGTGTGCTTCACGTTTACGTCTAACCGACCTGCCACCACCACCTTAATAATAATAATAGTAATATCTTTATTTCTCTAAGTGCATGTAGAAGGTATATATGCCTACCTGACATCAGTGGCATACTGTTATATAGAAAGTCGCTTGTTATGCAGAGCATTTCCCGCAGATTAGGTCACTTTTGTCTCCGGATGCCACCCACACCAGTCGACTAACACCCAGGTACCTATTTTACTGATGGGTGAACAGGGACAACAGGTATAAGGAAACATGCCCAATGTTTCCCCCCCTTTGCCGGGAATCGAACCCGGACACAACGTGTGAAACGAGAGCTTTGCCTACCTTCCTGTCAACACCTCCTTTTTACCTGCCACAACTACCTTCCTTCCTGCCACCACCACCTTCTTTCCTGCCACCACCACCTTCCTACCTGCCACCACCACCTTCCTGCCTGCCACCACCACCTTCCTGCCTGCCACCACCACCTCCCTTAATTCATGCCACCACCTTCCTCCTTTTTACCTGCCACAACCTCCTTCCTACTCGCCACCACCTACTTCCTACCTGTCACTTCCTCCTTCATAGCTGCCATCACCTCCTCCTTATCTGCCAGCCCCTTCAAACCTGCCAGCACCTTCTCCTTATCTACCAGCACCTCTTACCCACCTCTCATACACGTTCTTATGTCTACGTGTTTCTTACACACACACACACACACACACACACACACACACACACACACACACACACACACACACACACACACACACACACACACACACACACACACACACACACACACACACACACACACACACACACACACACACACACACACACACACACACACACACACACAGTTCCTCACAAGAGATTAGTGAAAAAAGCTATAGGATCAGGCACGCATAGCAGGAAAGGAACTGAAGTAGATCAGAGAATACCTGACAGGGAGGAAACAACGAGTCATGGTACGTGACGAGATGTCAGAGTGGCTACCTGTGACGAGCGGGGTTCCACAAGGGTCAGTCCTAGGACCAGTGCTGTTTTCGGTATATGTGAATAGCATGACGGCAAGGTTAGACTCAGAAGTGTCCCTGCTTGCAGATGATGTGAAGTTAAAGAGGAGAATTACATCGGATCAAGATTAGGCAAGTCTACAAAGAGACATGGACAGTCTGGACGCCTGGTCCGGCAACTGGATTCTCGAATTTAACACCACCATATGTTACTCACAGGATCAGACACCCTGTACCAGCCTTGCCAGGCAGGTGTGGGGACTCACACTCCCTGTACTACAAAGAGACATGGACAGTCTGGACGCCTGGTCCGGCAACTGGATTCTCGAATTTAACACCACCATATGCAAAGTCATGAAGATCGGGGAAGGGCAAAGAAGACCGCAGACAGAGTATAGGCTAGGTGGCCAAAGACTGCAAACCTCACTCAAGGAAAAGGATCTTGGAGTGAGTATAATAGTTTTAAGACGAGGTTTGACAAAGCTTATGGAACAGAGAAAGAGAGGACCTAGTAGTGATCAGTAAAGAGGCGGGGCCAGGAGCTGTGACTTGACCCCTGCAAACACAAATATGTGAGTACACACATACACACAGCACACACACACACACACACACACACACACACACACACACACACACACACACACACACACACACACACACACACACACACACACACACACACACACACACACACACACACACATTATTTACATGGTACTGGACTCATAATACACACTGACTTTTTTCCTGTAGCGCTGAATGTGTTGATACTCGATCCTCCGTCCGTTAATCAAAGCCTCTTCTCTGACTAGTGAATCTGTTGAAGACTGCCACGGGTGGCGGGAGATTCATCAGTGAAAACTTACATTTGTGGTCACAGTAGTGGCCCATGCTAACCTCCCTATGGTGAGTAAATGTACCTAGTTGAATGACTTATTGGAGCCAACTGGCCCAGTGGCTTACGCACTTGCCTGGGGTTTTACAACTCACTAGCCATGGGTTCAAACCCCACCCATTCTGTGGTTTGTAATCGTGTTATTATGATTTTGTGAGTTCGTTCTCATCCACCTGTATGAGTAGGAAGATTTGGTTTTGAGGACTTGCCTGGAATAGTCCAGTAAGCATGACTTAAGAAATCGTAATGACACGATTGCAAATAAACCATACCCCCGGCCGGGATTGAACCCGCGGTCATAGAGTCTCAAAACTCCAGCCCGTCGCGTTAGCCACTAGACCAGCTAGCCACAATAAGATTCATCCAACTAGGTATATTTCTACATGTTGACGGCAGTGAAGGGACTTGAGCTAGAGTTCGTCACGGCCACGCTAGCTGGAGATTCGTCTGTAAAAACTTGCATTTGTGGTCACAGAGGTGCCTGTGCTAACTTTCCTATGGTGTAGAAATATACCTAGTTGGATGAATCTTATTGTGGCTAGCTGGTCTAGTGGCTAACGCGACGGGCTGGAGTTTTGAGACTCTCTGACCGCGGGTTCAATCCCGGCCGGGGGTATGGTTTAGTCCAGTAAGCCTTCAGAAGTGCTCTGTTCGAACATTCTTGAGAAAACATTCAGAGCCTTCAAATGTAACATTCGAGCACCAGTGATCCAACTACTGAACGATTTGCTTTAAGATTTACTACGTTCAGATTATTTAAATAAAGTTCAATACTAATAAAGCTGCGTTTTCACGCTTCACTTCCACTCTGGTTGACGCTACGGAGCTGACCACACACCAAGACTGGGGGACTGACCACCTCAGACTTACATCTTCTCTAGGCTTAAGGACTGATAATGTCATATTCTCCAGTTCACAACCAAGAAGTCTTAAGAACATGAGTGTTACTCATGTATCGTCATACCACATCATCTAGGACTCTGGTGACCACACTATTGTCTCCCATGTCCTGGACAGTACCGTTCTGTTGATCTTCGCTGATTGCTTTACTTACAGAATTTCCACTGAGTAAACAGAGGAATGCAGTGGCTTAGTGCAGTGGTTTAGTGCAGTGGTTTAGTGCAGTGGTTTAGTGCAGTGGTTTAGTGCAGTGGTTTAGTGCAGTGGTTTAGCTTCTTACAAGTCGAGATTAAGATGGCGCTGCCGCAGGTGTACCACTGCAAATATAAGTTAAATCCAGCCTAACATCTCCAGTGAGTCCATGGCAGACAGCCGTCAGAGTCCAATGAGTCACCGGCAGACAGCCGCCAGAGTCCAGTGAGTCACCGGCAGACAGCCGCCAGAGTCCAGTGACTCACCGGCAGACAACCGCCAGAGTCCAGTGACTCACCGGCAGACAGCCGCCAGAGTCCAGTGACTCACCGGCAGACAGCCGCCAGAGTCCAGTGACTCACCGGCAGACAGCCGCCAGCCGCCAGAGTCCAGTGACTCACCGGCAGACAGCCGCCAGAGTCCAGTGACTCACCGGCAGACAGCCGCCAGAGTCCAGTGACTCACCGGCAGACAGCCGCCAGAGTCCAGTGACTCACCGGCAGACAGCCGCCAGAGTCCAGTGACTCACCGGCAGACAGCCGCCAGAGTCCAGTGAGTCTCCAAGCTCTTGTTTTTACTCGCTCGTGGGGAATTCCTGAAGAGTTTCTGGTTTTTGGAATTCTTCCCCTCTCTTTCCCCTCCCCCTCCCCCTCCCCCTCCCCCTCCCCCTCCCCCTCCCGCCGCTGTGTTGTCAGTCACGATGTACTTGATAAAACTCACGACCAAGGAAGTGTTGTCCAGACAATGTTACACAGTAATAATGGTTTTGTATTTTTATCAACTTCCTCTACCGAATACTATTACAGGTCATTTTCGTATTTCTTTTGTATTTCATGAAGCGGCAAACCCGTGCTCTTGGGCCATTCAGCGCAATAAGTGGTGGAGTCTCGATCCTGCGTCCGCTCATCTCTAGAGCCCCAGTTTCTCTAGATGCTCATTACCTGACCAGACAATAAATTGCTTTTGTGAATATATCCGTTCAATGTTCTTGTAAATTTACTACGACGATAGAGTTGAGTGACGACCATTGTAGTCGTTTAGTACGAGGGATCGTTGTATATGACGTCATCATGTTTATACTCCATGGAAATTCAAAATTAAGTTTTTCACTGCTGGTTTGCTTTTATTTTTGTTTCATGAGAGTGAACACACAGTCATATTTCTTCTCTTGTCTTCACTTTGTCCAGAGTGCTGATTATTGTCTTCCAAAAGTTCTCTGGTGAGGAAACATACATGGAAGTTCACGGGTTTCCTGTTCTGTTTACGTTCAAAATATTGGCTGTTGAATAAGGCGTAATTATGGATTTATTTTTTTTATGGGAGAGTTCCTCTAGTCTTGCTATGTGTCTGGGTCCTTTTTTGTAAACACATCGGCCGTTTCCCACCGAGGCACGGTGTCCCGAAAAAGAAGAAATTCTTTCATCATTCATTCATTCCATTACTATTTTCCCAGAGGAGTGCCGATACCGCATTTCAAAAACTACAACATATCTCCATCCCGCCTTCAGAGTGCAGGCACTTTTATTTCCACCTCCAGGACTCAAGTCCGGCTAACCGATTTCTTTGAATCCCTTCATAAATGTTACTTTGTGGTGTTTTCCTGCTTCTTGCCTGAAGATGGCCTTTAAAACCGAACACTGGAAGCACTGGAAACTAATGTTGATGCTCTCTAGCTCTCTGTAATTTACCTCTGCAGCTGAAGTCAGTTACCAGCTTAAATCATTTACTACCACCTGTGGCTGAAAGTAAATGGCTGGGAACCTGTTACAAGCGTTGAGATAAATTCATTCACCGTGTACCACCTGCAGATGGCACTCATATAGCTTCCTGGCACTGGTCATCGTCCGGCGTCACCACATACTGCCACATATCACCTGCAAGATCGTACTTGCACAGTTTTCTGGCACTGGTCGGGCGCGTGAATGTTCTTCAGAAGCTTGAGAATTTTACTCTTGAATATGTTCTATCGTGACAGATCCTGCACGATTTTTCTTCACAATGTATTGAGTCATTCCCATTCTTCTTGTTACGACTTTGTGAGGATGCACATTCCCGCAATCCTTACTTCTTCGTTATCTCTAATATTCCTAATGCCTTCCGCTATCAAAATTTATGGGTTTGGAACAGGATGACAACAGAGTTCTTCCATGTACTGATCCCTAAGTACTGCATCGAGACTTTGACCTGGTGAAACGAGATTCAGAACTGCTGGAACGAGATTCAGAACTATTGGAAGAAGATTGAGAACTGCTGGAACGAGATTGAGGACTCCCGGAAGAAGATTGAGAACTGCTGGAACAAGATTCAGGACTCTTGGAACAAGACTGAGAACTACTGGAACAAGATTCACAATTGCTGGAACAAGATTGAGAACTGCTGGAACAAGATTGAAAACTCCTGGAACAAGATTCAGAACTGCTGGAAAAAGATTCAGAACTGCTGAAAAAAGATTCAGAACTGCTTCAACGAGATTGAGAACTGCTGGAACAAGATGAAAACTCCTGAAGCAAGACTGAGAATTGTTGTAACAAGATTCAGAATTGCTGGAGCAAGATTTAGAATTAATGTAACAAGACTGAGAACTGCCGTAACGAGAATGAGAACTACTGTAACGAGACTGAGAACTGCCGTAACGAGAACGAGAACTGCCGTAATGAGAGTGAGAACTGCCGTAACGAGAATGAGAACTACTGTAACGAGACTGAGAACTGCTGTAACAAGAGTGACAACTGCTGTAACGAGAGTGAGAACTGCTGTAACGAGAGTGAGAACTGCTGTAACGAGAGTGAGAACTGCTGTAACGAGAGTGAGAACTGCTGTAACGAGACTGAGAACTGCTGTAACGAGAGTGAGAACTGCTGTAACGAGACTGAGAACTGCTGTAACGAGACTGAGAACTGTTGTAACGAGACTAAGAACTGCTGTAACGAGACTGAGAACTGCTCTAACGAGACTGAGAACTGCTCTAACGAGACTGAGAACTGCTGTAACGAGACTGAGAACTGCTCTAGCGAGACTGAGAACTGCTCTAGCGAGACTGAGAACTGCTCTAGCGAGACTGAGAACTGCTGTAACGAGACTGAGAACTGCTGTAACGAGAGTGAGAACTGCTGTAACGAGAGTGAGAACTGCTGTAACGAGACTGAGAACTGCTGTAACGAGAGTGAGAACTGCTGTAACGAGAGTGAGAACTGCTGTAACGAGAGTGAGAACTGCTGTAACGAGAGTGAGAACTGCTGTAACGAGAGTGAGAACTGCTCTAACGAGACTGAGAACTGCTCTAACGAGACTGAGAGCTGCAGCTGGAGTGTAACTAAAATTATAACCACGCTTAAATATTTAAACTCCTAAGTAATGACGTTTATCCTTTCGGAAACGATAAACGTTGTTTAGCGAATGTTTTTGCTGGAGTTAATAAATAGGTTGGGAAACAACAGCGACGTAAGAATATAAGAATGAAAGGAAACTGCAGTAGGCCTACTGGCCTATGAATAAATGGTTTACATATCCGACATGTTGATAAATAAGACACTTGTTCAACATTTGGGTATCTTTATTCAGGAAACGTTTCGCCACACAGTGGCTGCTTCAGTCTAATGCAGAAAAATGGAATAAGAGGAGAAGTTTGAGGTAATCAGTCCCTCAGCCTGGAGTCGATGTGTTCAGTCTATCAGTTTTGACAAAAGTGCAGCACATTCGCAGAGATGGAGTTTATGTACTGATGAGAGGTGAGGTGGAGCAGTGGTAGGCGGCGTCACCAGTGGATAAAGCCAATACTGGAAGTAGGTAGTGTCTCTAGATGAGTCAGGTTTTGAAGAAATCCCTGCATCAAGATGCTGCTATATCTGTCAGGATGTAAATAAACTGGACTGTAGAAGTCACTGTGTGGCGAAACGTTTCCAGAATTAAAATACCCAAATGTTGCTTAAGTATTTATCTACTGGCCCATACAAGGCAGGTCCTTCTCAAACCACCCCTTCCCACCCACGTATTTGTCCAACCTCTTCCCAAAGTTTCCTCAGCATCACTGACAACATCAACAAAATCGACATTTACGATCTTTGAGTTATTCATTACTAGTATAAGATTTTAAAATTGTGAATCTACTTGTTTTCAACTATTTTGTTAAAGTTTTATTAACGATTTACAAAAAATATGATAAAGTGTTTTTTTTTGCAGCATCTCAAAGTAGACAGATGTCAAAGTCTTAATAATCAGTTTTTTTTCGTCTTGGTGTACAGCAGGTGGTGGTGGGTAGGACTGTCCACTCTCAGGTTGCCGTGGGCAGCGCCGCCCTGGCACACCTCCACCTGGGTATTATTTTTGGTGCCCAGGTTCGCCAGGACCTCAGTTTGTCTCAGCTCGAGAGTCGCGGCCAACATTACTCTTCTTCTGTGTCCTGTCTTGAACATACTGCCAACCTATTTTTTCCCTTTTTCAAATACTTTGAGGACAGTTGTTGATATATATATATATATATATATATATATATATATATATATATATATATATATATATATATATATATATATATGTTAGGTGAGATATTTAAGTTAGGTTTGGTACAAAAATAAAAATCGTTTTCAATGAAAAAATATACTTATCAATCTGTAATTTTTTAAAAGTCCAATTTTCGAGGAAGTTCGACCTTTCCGGCAAACTCGGCGAAAATATATGAACAGAAAGCTCGCAGCCAGCAGGGTTCGAACCCAAGTTTGGACGGTATCCACGAATGTAGCTTAGCTCGCTACGTGACAGCTTATACCACTCAGCTACAGATGCCTCCTATCGCCGGGCACATGAGTGAGCCTTAGGCACTTTCCAGGTATTTCTTTCTCTTCCTGTATGTTTCTGGCCTCTCGAGCGATACTGTATCAACGCACCTCGCTGAAACTAGCAGAGGTGTATATACCGAAATGTCGCAGCTGAAATGTCGCAGCCGAAATGTCGCAACCGAAATGTCGCAGCCGGCAGAATCCGAGATTGACAACAAAAGAAACGTTGTTGAAGGCGACCTGGTTATTATAAGATTAAAGTAAGTATTATTATTATTATTATTATTATTATTATTATTATTATTATTATTATTATTATTATTATTATTATTATTTGTGAGTAACTAGAAAATAATGAAGCCTATCAAGACAGGTGTTTTTAATAATAATAATAATAATAATAATAATAATAATAATAATAATAATAATAATAATAATAATAATAATAAAAATAATAATAATAATAATAATATTAATAATAATAATTAATAACAACAATAATAATAATAATAATAATAATAATAATAATAATAATAATAATAATAATAATAATAATAATAATAATAATAATAATAATAATAATAATAATAATGATAATAATAATAACATTAATAATAATAATAATAATAATAATAATAATAATAATAATAATAATAATAATAATAATAATAATAATAATAATAATAATGATAATAATAATGATAATAATAATTATAATAATAATAATAACAATAATAATGATAATAATTATTTCCATAAGTAAATGATACAACTTATACAGACTATAGCTGATACCTATGACGTACTACATAGAAAGCCCATAGTTAAGCAGAGGATTTCTGGCAAATTCGGTTAATTTTGTTAGTTTCCACATAGACTCACCTATTCTAATAAAATACAAGTGTGTGTGTCTATAACACATTTTGAAATAAATTTAAAATGCAATTCTGAAACCAGTTAAAAAATTGACATAAGAATATAGACGGGAGTTGCTTGATACACTGGTACTCAAAATGGCGTAGCAGTGCAAGCTGTGACATCTGGTGTCATCATCCTCATCTCACTTGGCACTCGCAGTGGGGTGCCACGGGAAGTGTATCTCTCTCAGTCACATTCCTGTAGTGCCATATGAGTAGTGCTGCCCTCCCCTACCCTTCACAATACTGGTATAGTGCCATATGAGTAGTGATGCCCTCCCCTACCCTTCACAATACTGGTATAGTGCCATAAGTGTAGTGCTGCCCTCCCCTACCCTTCACAATACTGGTATAGTGCCATATGTGTAGTGCTGCCCTCCCCTACCCTTCACAATACTGGTATAGTGCCATATGTGTAGTGCTGCCCTCCCCTACCCTTCACAATACTGGTATAGTGCCATATGTGTAGTGCTGCCCTCCCCTACCCTTCACAATACTGGTATAGTGCCATATGTGTAGTGCTGCCCTCTCCTACCCTTCACAATACTGGTATAGTGCCATAAGTGTAGTGCTGCCCTCTCCTACCCTTCACAATACTGGTATAGTGCCATATGTGTAGTGCTGCCCTCCCCTACCCTTCACAATACTGGCATAGTGCCATATGTGTAGTGCTGCCCTCCCCTACCCTTCACAATACTGGTATAGTGCCATATGTGTAGTGCTGCCCTCCCCTACCCTTCACAATACTGGTATAGTGCCATATGTGTAGTGCTGCCCTCCCCTACCCTTCACAATACTGGTATAGTGCCATATGTGTAGTGCTGCCCTCCCCTACCCTTCACAATACTGGTATAGTGCCATATGTGTAGTGCTGCCCTCCCCTACCCTTCACAATACTGGTATAGTGCCATATGTGTAGTGCTGCCCTCCCCTACCCTTCACAATACTGGTATAGTGCCATATGTGTAGTGCTGCCCTCCCCTACCCTTCACAATACTGGTATAGTGCCATATGTGTAGTGCTGCCCCCCCTACCCTTCACAATACTGGTATAGTGCCATATGTGTAGTGCTGCCCTCCCCTACCCTTCAAAATACTGGTATAGTGCCATATGTGTAGTGCTGCCCTCCCCTACCCTTCACAATACTGGTATAGTGCCATATGTGTAGTGCTGCCCTCCCCTACCCTTCAAAATACTGGTATAGTGCCATATGTGTAGTGCTGCCCTCCCCTACCCTTCGCAATACTGGTATAGTGCCATATGTGTAGTGCTGCCCTCCCCTACCCTTCACAATACTGGTATAGTGCCATATGTGTAGTGCTGCCCTCCCCTACCCTTCGCAATACTGGTATAGTGCCATATGTGTAGTGCTGCCCTCCCCTACCCTTCACAATACTGGTATAGTGCCATATGTGTAGTGCTGCCCTCCCCTACCCTTCGCAATACTGGTATAGTGCCATATGTGTAGTGCTGCCCTCCCCTACCCTTCAAAATACTGGTATAGTGCCATATGTGTAGTGCTGCCCTCCCCTACCCTTCAAAATACTGGTATAGTGCCATATGTGTAGTGCTGCCCTCCCCTACCCTTCACAATACTGGTATAGTGCCATATGTGTAGTGCTGCCCTCCCCTACCCTTCAAAATACTGGTATAGTGCCATATGTGTAGTGCTGCCCTCCCCTACCCTTCACAATACTGGTATAGTGCCATATGTGTAGTGCTGCCCTCCCCTACCCTTCAAAATACTGGTATAGTGCCATATGTGTAGTGCTGCCCTCCCCTACCCTTCGCAATACTGGTATAGTGCCATATGTGTAGTGCTGCCCTCCCCTACCCTTCACAATACTGGTATAGTGCCATATGTGTAGTGCTGCCCTCCCCTACCCTTCGCAATACTGGTATAGTGCCATATGTGTAGTGCTGCCCTCCCCTACCCTTCGCAATACTGGTATAGTGCCATATGTGTAGTGCTGCCCTCCCCTACCCTTCACAATACTGGTATAGCATTACCCATCACCATACTCCTTCATTTCCATTACAACACCTCCACATTCATCATAAGAACATAAGAATGGAGGAACACTGCAGACCGCCTACTGGCTCATACAAGGCAGGTTCTTATCAAAACCACTACTACCCAAGGCTACCCAAGAATATACTCTCATACCTAATGATACCAATCAAACCCAGCCCCTTTCACTCATTTATTTGTCCAATCTCTTTTTAAAGCTACACAAGGTCCTAGCCTCGATCACCCTACTCGGAAGATTGTTCCACGCATCTACAACTCTGTTCGAAAACCTGCACTTACCTATGTCCTTTTTAAATCTAAATTTATCCAACTTATATCCATTATTTCTGGTCCTTACCTGGTTCTGCACCCTCAGTACCTTATTAATATCACCTTTGTTTATGCCCATCACTCCACTCCATCCAAATCACTACTCCCCTCCACACTTATCACCACACTCCTCCACCCTCTATCACCACACCCCTCCACACCCATCACACACTTCCTCCTGCCTCTAACCTCCATTCTCAAAATACCTCACCTCTCATCTTTCCCCAACAACATGTGGTTCCCATTTAGGTATCTACTTCAGAGAGACATTTTTCATTTCTCGTCCTCCATTACGTCTCATTCCTCGGCTGTAAACAAGGTCAATATTCTCTCTTGGAAAGCCAGCCAAATAATCTCGTCATACAGAGGAAATACTAACCCTCGGGTGTCACTGGCATCAACCACTTAGACAGAAAATTAAAGCGTAGATAATAATGATCTGCATCACAGTATCTTACTTAAGAGAGTCTTTGACTGAGTCGGGACTGATTTCTTTTACTTGCATTTTGTCCAGGTGGTTGCTTATTTTAACACAAGATAGTATGAAGGTTTCAGCGGGTAGTTCCGAGATGGCATACCTGGAGTAGACCTGGAGTAGACCTGGAGAGAGTTCCGGGGGTCAACGCCCCCGTGGCCCGGTCTGTGACCAGGCCTCATGGTGGATCAGGGCCTGATCATCAGGCAGGCGGATGATTCTGCCTGTGAAATCTTGTATTTTAGCTAAAATATGCAAGATTTCACTACTTGAAATAAAGTTTAGCCGGAGTGGGATAGATCAACATTGTGTTGAGAGACAAGCTGGCACGACCATGAGTTACGTTGAGGGAAGGAGTGTCAAGAGAGACAATCTAGAAGTATATTAGAGAAGTGACCAGAGAGGTAGACATGAAATACATGAATTTAAAAAAAAAAACCTCTTTACGATAACACAAGGAAAAACATGTTGGTCTGAAGTGAGAGAAACTGAACAGAAACAACCAATGATAAAGAAAACATTGAAGAGAACTTAAAATGTTAAGGACGTTCGACCTAAAGGGTAGAACAAAGATGAGACCAGATAACATAAACAATGTGGCAAGAGCGACCATAAACTCACGACTGTACTGAAGATGACGTTGATTAACCAATTCATACTAATTTATATATTTTGTTTGAGTGCCAAGAACTTGCTTGAGCAGCAGTAACCGTGGCACACTTACTGCCTCCTACTACATCTACCCATAATATAAACCAACGCTCCCCATCATGCACGAACTATGCCCTTCAAAAACAACAACCCACAAAATACAAAATACACTATCCTCCATCCAAATTGTATTATATATATATATATATATTATATATATATATATATATATATATATATATATATATATATATATATATATATATATATATATATATATATATATATATATATATATATATATATATATATATATATATATATATATATACGAAACAAAAGTCATTTCAAGTGAAGCCGATGTAAGTTCTTTTCTCGTGCAGAAAAGTATGGGAATAAATCACAACAGAAAGGCGTGTCTGCATATATTAAAAAAAATAGAGTGAAAAATAACTTAGAAATACCTGTGTGCTTTCACGTGTTTATACGCACATCTTCAGAGGATTTTCAAGATGAGTGTCAACACGTGAGAACCTCTGAGAGACATATTCTCTTATTTTCAACTCAGATATATTTACATATGAGTATAAATCGATGTTCGAAAAATCGAAATTTACTTAATATAAGAGAGTAAAATAGGATTTTGAGGACACATCGTGCCCTTAATGCTGAAAAATTTGTATACTTCAATCTGAAGTTGACTTCAGCAGCTCTAATGAAGTATACAACTAATTAAAATATAAAGAGATACGATACAGTGACTGGAACAATACACAAATAACCCGCACATAGCAGAATAAAACTTACGACAACGTTTCGGTGCGAATGAAACCATTAACTAGTCAGACAGAAGCGCGAAGGGAAGGGAGCCATTATATAGAGTGGCTCCCTTCCCTTCACGCTTCTGTCTGAGTAAAGCCAAACACTGTGACTTATTTTAACCCAGTAAAGCCAAACACTGTGACCCAGGATAACCCAGTAAATCCAAACACTGTGACTTATTTAACCCAAGATAACCCAGTAAAGCCAAACACTGTGACTTATTTAACCCAAGATAACCCAGTAAAGCCAAACACTGTGACTTATTTAACCCAGTAAAGTCAAACACTGTGACTTAACCCAGTAAAGCCAAACACTGTGACTTATTTAACCCAGGATAACCCAGTAAAGCCAAACACTGTGACTTATTTAACCCAGGATAACCCAGTAAAGCCAAACACTGTGACTTATTTAACCCAGGATAACCCAGTAAAGCCAAACACTGTGACTTATTTAACCCAGGATAACCCAGTAAAGCCAAACACTGTGACTTATTTAACCCAAGATAACCCAGTAAAGCCAAACACTGTGACTTATTTAACCCAGGATAACCCAGTAAAGCCAAACACTGTGACTTATTTAACCCAAGATAACCCAGTAAAGCCAAACACTGTGACTTATTTAACCCAGGATAACCCAGTAAAGCCAAACACTGTGACTTATTTAACCCAGGATAACCCAGTAAAGCCAAACACTGTGACTTATTTAACCCAAGATAACCCAGTAAAGCCAAACACTGTGACTTATTTAACCCAGGATAACCCAGTAAAGCCAAACACTGTGACTTATTTAACCCAAGATAACCCAGTAAAGCCAAACACTGTGACTTATTTAACCCAGGATAACCCAGTAAAGCCAAACACTGTGACTTATTTAACCCAGGATAACCCAGTAAAGCCAAACACTGTGACTTATTTAACCCAGGATAACCAAGTAAAGCCAAACACTGTGACTTATTTAACCCAGGATAACCCAGTAAAGCCAAACACTGTGACTTATTTAACCCAGGATAACCCAGTCAGAAGAGACATTCTCTGGTTATTTCACGAACATCATTTTGTTTAATACAACTGGCAAATTAAAATTTAGACGATGTAAAATCAGTGAGAAGCATCGTTTGAGGGAGACACGACAGTACTAAAAGTTTAAAGCCTACCAAATGATGCATTCTATAGTTAGCGCCCAAAATTAAAAAAAGAAAAAATGCACTTACACAGCCTAAGCCCTACAGAAACATTAAACTCTGGGGTGCAGCGTTTCTGAAAGTAACAAAATAACTTTGTAAATACAAAATGGCTCTGAAAGTAACAAAATGGCTCTGAAAGTAACAAAATGGCTCTGAAAGTAATAAAAGGCTCTTACACACCCCAGTATTCAAGCAGATCCCACGAGGATTTTTAAAATGGTCTCAAGGAGGTCAATTTCGGTAATGGTCTGTATGTATATATCAAATTGATCAGAAGGCACCTGCGTGTGTCAATTTCTCAACCAACAGGGTTGAAAATTTGAAACCGATCGGATAAGGCATTCTGTAGGTAAAAGGGACAACGCTAGAGGAAGAGCAGAACACCAGCTGACACTGTACCGGCTCTCACGTCAAGTTGTTCAGTATTTAAGAGCTTCACTAAACTCATAGACATTAAAATGCTGTATAAAACAGCTGATTTTGTGTTTTACAAGTAATCAGAATTTAGGTAAAATTGGCAACTACACTGCCCAAGTTTATTATATTTTCAGTCACACGTCATACTTGACATCAAATATTGTACATGACATCATACATCATACTTGACATCTAATATTACACTTGACATTGAACATTATACATGACACTTTACATCATACTTGACATCAGACATCATACTGACATCAAACATACCGACATCAAAGATACTGACATCAAACATCGTACTGACATCAAACTTCATACTGACATCAAACATCATACTGACATCAAACATCATACTGACATCAAACATAATAATGACATCAAACATGCTGACACCAAACAGGGAAGCACAGATCCATGTTGGACCCCACCAGTGACATCCCACAGGAGGGGCACTGATCCCTGTGACATCATTTAGCCAGGCAGTAAGTTACCAGTCTACATCTTATAATTAATCAAAGCAGACTGATGAATCTGCCCAGCAGATTGATAAGTCAGCTGTACCGTCTGCTGCTGTGGCTGCTGCTGTTGCTGCTGTGGCAGCAGCTACAGCAGCAGCCACAGCACCACAGCAGCTAAGCACCACAGCAGCTACAACAGCAGCAGCCACGCCGACAGAAGCAGCCACACCAGCAACAGTAGCAGCAGCCAAATCAGCAACAGTAGCAGCCACATCACTAACAGCAGCAGCCACACGATCAAGAGCAGACGCAGCAGCCGCCACAGCAGCCACACCAGCAACAGCAGCAGCAGCCACAGCAAACACAGCAGCAGCCAGAGCATCAGCCACGGCAGCTACATCAGCAATCACAACAGACAGAGCAGTAACAGCAGCAGCCACAGCACCAACAGCAGCAGCCTCAGCAGCAACAGCAGCAGCGACAGCAGTAACAGCAGCAGCGACAGCAGTAACAGCAGCAACTACAGCACTAACAGCAGGGGCCACAGCAGACACAGCAGCAGCCACAGAATCAGCCACAGAAGCTACAGCAGCAGTCACAGCGGCAACTGCAGCAGCCACAGCAGCTACAGCAGCCACAGCAGCCACAGCAGACACAGCAGCAGTCACAGCAGCTACAGCAGCAGTCACAACGGCAACAGCAGAAGTCACAGCAACAACAGCAACAACCACAGCAGACACAGAATCAGCCACAGCAGCCACAGCAAACACAGCAGCAACAGCAGCCGCAGCGGACACAGCAGCAACAGCAGCCACAACAGCAGCAACAGCAACGTGGCTCAAGACAAGTCTAAATTTACCACACCAGAGGTTGAGGGCCAAGTGCCAAAGACACCTTGATGGATGCCTCCCCAGGGGCCATACTTCTGGCCACACTCTCCCCAGGGGCCATACCTCTGGCCACACCCTCCCCAGGGACCATACTTCTAGCCACACCTTCCCCTGGGGCCATACCTCTGGCTTCACCCTCCCAGGGACCATACTTCTAGCCACACCTTCCCCTGGGGCCATACCTCTGGCTTCACACTCCCAGGGACCATACTTATGGCCACACCCTCCCCAGGCGCCATACTTTTGGCCACACCCTTCCCAGGGGCCATACTTCTGGCCACACCCTCCCCAGGGGCCATACGTCTGGCCACACCCTCCCCAGAGACCATACTTCTAGCCACACCTTCCCCTGGGGCCATACCTCTGGCTTCACCCTCCCAGGGACCATACTTCTGGCCACACCCTCGCCAGGGGCCGTACTTCTGGCCACACCCTCCCCAGGGGCCATACCTCTGGCCACACCCTCCCCAGGGACCATACTTTTAGCCACACCTTCCCCTGGGGCCATACCTCTGGCTTCACCCTCCCAGGGACCATACTTCTCTCCACACCCTCCCCAGGGACTATACTTCTAGCCACACCCTCCCCAGGGGTCATATCTCTGGCCACACCCTCCCCAGGGATCATACTTCTAGCACACCTTCCCCAGGGGCCATATTTCTGGCCACTTCTGGTGTGTGAAGATCTGGCTGGCGGCTGATGTGTGAAGAACAAGTTGGTGACAATGAAATACCATTGTTATAACTGTGTTATTAAAGTGGTAACCACGTGGTAACAATGTTATAACAATGTAGTAACAACGTAGTGACAATGCAGTTATTTGTGTGTCGTTACAGTCACGGTATTGTGCCTTTTTTTGTGTCGACAAGACAAGGGTCGTTAAGGTAGCTCGTGCCCTGTCACCACCAGACAAAATCTTGTCACTCCCTCTAATAGGCATTAAGTTAACTCTCTGGATATATACTCTGAGAGAAATATAACTTTCGGTGTGTTCTTGTGCTATAACAAAGTTATTAGTAAGTCACTGATTAAATATTCTTCAACAGTTTTAAGTAGTCTAACACACTCGTGTTAGACATACACATAGTGTATGTCTAATACGAGTGTGTTATACGTACACTATGTCACCCAAGACTTAATAGAATTTCGCTTTACATAACTGATTCCTTAGACAAAGTTAGACAGTGCTAGATTATGTAACTATAAGGAAATCTGTAACTAATGAACCACAAACTCACCCACTGTCTAATTCTCGTATATACTCATTCTGGGGAAATATTTTTTTGTTTATTTTTAAGGAAATCATTACTTTAATACAACTGTATGTGAAGCGAAGCATCGTACATTATGTAGTTAAGATATGCCCGGCACATAGCGCCTTTCTAGCACACCAGTCAGCATTTCTCTAAAATTAAGTATCCCACTTCTAGATTAATACTAAGACATTTGATTACTAGAGTCCTATTAGCCATTGTGTTCCATTAGCAGATTACTAGTCGCTAATGCATATAGTGAATCTAGTAGCTTCGTTGATTGGTTAAGCCACTGTTCTGACTAGGAAGGCAATCTTTGGTGACGGCCCTTGCTTCCTGATTGGCTAAGAGCCATAGGTACCGGTATCTTTGGCTAAGGAAGAGACCACTGAGTGTGTGTGTGTGTGTCGTCCTCACCCTTATTAACCAGTATGAAATACTGGTTAAAGCGCTCATAATGAGAGCTTTGTGTAGACGTTTCGCCCGAAGCTCAGGCTTTGCCAAGTCTGTCATACCTCTGTTATGACCTCTATCCTATCTATACATTTTCACGTTTTTCAGAAACTCTCTATAGACTTGAAAAAGATATTATCCAAGCTTGGTCTGCAAGCTTGGTCTGCAAGCTTGGTCTGCAAGCTTGGTCTGCAAGCTTGGTCTGCAAGTGGTTTGTAAACTTGGCCTCCAAGCATGGTCTGGAAGCCTTGGTCTCCAAGCTTGGCCTCCAAACATGGTTTCAAAGTCTAGGTCTGCATACAAAAACATTGTCTTTATAAAGTTTCCATTATGCCTTATCTCTGTTACGGTGGACCGCTGGTAGAGTCAGACTAGGTAGCGAGTCTGTCTCGCGCCTAGGTCAAACATTTTTTTTGTTGTATGTTTTACAGGCATATCGATGCAAATATTTCAGTTTTAGAATTAAATTGTGAGGGTGAGGTGATAAGTTTAACACTGGAAGGGACGACGATACAGAGACGACAGGTCAATGGCAACGCAGTAACGATGTTACCATAATGGGTGGACAGCAGAATGTCTAACAAATAAACGTTATTCAGACAGAGCAGAGCAAGCTTTCTTTAGGGTTACATGTCACTCGAGAGCTTTATCAAGTCTTTACTTGCTAAAAATTAATTTGTATTACCTTCGACGGTACTCTAAAGTACTCCTTGAAGCTCCTTGAGGTGAGGAGGCTATGTGACAGTGCTAGTACAGAGACGAGATCACATAACTAAAATATAGAGTCGATGACACACCTTGGCAAGGTCCGTGTTAGCATAGCGAGAATACCACCACAACCACCACTTCACAAACACGACTGATATTCGCGGTTGCATAACCCACATTAGATTACAATGACGTCCAGGAAGAAGCATTTAACTTACCCGTGGATCTAGCAACACCCGGCTATTTTCTATTGGTTTATTAAACAACGGTTCACGTTCAGAACTTGCAGCCAGTGGACGATTCCTCCAGTCAATGTTATTTTAATTCTGGATGTCTGATGGTCTCGGGAGGACGCTGCTGGGATGTTCAAGAGACAGATACACTGCAGGGAATGTGGGCTCCCGTGCTCAGCAACTACTGAAAACATTCTACTCTTAAATTATTGAGTCCTTGATCAGAGATGTACCACACGTGAGCTGAGACCTGTAGATCCTGTGTCTCCCTGGGCAAGATGCACACCAAGTAACAGAGGTAGCAAAAACATCAGAGGCAGCTGAAGCAAAAGAGGTGAAAGGGACTATGGACGTAGCTGGGGTTAGAAAGGTAGCAGGAGCAACAAAAGTAAGAGGGGCAACGAAAAGTAACTGGTAGCTGGGGTAACAAAGGTGGCAAGAGCAACAGCAGTAGCAGGATCGACACAGGTAACAGGAGCAACAGAGGTAGCAGACGTAGAAGGAATAGATTAAATCAGCAAATACAGCATAAGAGACAACAACAGCAGGAGCAACGTGGAAGAAGGAACAACATTTGAAATATGAAAACCAAAGACAACCAGAAAAAAAAAACAGAGAAGGCAATCAAGCTACAAGATTAATAGAAAATGAAGTTGATTTAGTCAGATCAGTAACTCCACAGAGTTAATAACTCATAATATCCCATAAATAAGAAAGCAGTTCCTCTTATTTCCACTGGGGCTTCAGTCTGTTCTTAGGATGCCACCCACAACAGTCGTCTAACTCCTAGGTATCTATTTACTTTTAGTAGCAATGAGGCATCAGAAGTAACAGACACAGCGGGCAATAGCACACAAGAGTCCAACAGCTGCAGTAGGAACACAGCCAGCGGCTCTAAGCTCTAGAGAGAAAAATTTAAGAGGTGTCCAACTGGTGGACGTTTTGTGTTGAAGTTCAAAGTGTGAATCACTGCTAAAACTGTCGACCTTCACAGAAAAGAAAAAAAACGTGGATTTTCCTCGCCTCAGTGTACAGCATTGCAAATTTAGTCTTACGATACTGTAGAAAAAAAATAGAAATGTTAAAAGTGGAAGACAGAGTGACACAGTTGAAACTGAACCTGACCTACAAACTTGCTAACATTTAGTATTCAAAGCTTCTTACCTTACATTTAGCAAAGGTTATGTATCAATATCAATATCGCACTAGATGGCAGCGGTCTTTGTCCACAAGGAGAAATCTGGATCTTCTTTGTGAGACGGATGTTAGTTGTTTATAATGACCCGCTTACTGGAGGAGCATTTGCTCATTTGATCGAGGTTTACAACTGGCTTGTCTGTTCAGTTAGCAAAAATGAATATGCAATTGTAAGACGTTTACCTGGAGGGTATTCCGGGGATCAACGCCCCTGCGGCCCGGTCCATGACCAGGCCTCACTGTCAGCATAGTTGCTGATCCCCTACATGTGTTGTATAGCTTATCTGACATCCCAGTGGATCAGGGACTGATCAACCCGGCTGTTACTGCTGGCCGCACGCAATCCAACGTTGTGGTTGGTTTTCGACCCTGTTACAGAAAAAGTATTCCCAAACCACTGTGACCCCAAATACGAATACTAGTGGAAGTGAGCACAAATTTGAAGAATCCATTGGATGTGACCAGAGATGATACCTTTTTCTATGCAGCTGTACAGGACAACAAGGAGATATAAATAATGTTGGTAGAATTACCGACAATATGTTAGGTAAAAAGAAACAAGTGTGGCTAATATCACATTTTATTGTGGCAACGTTTCGTTCTCCAGGCTCAATAAAGCCTCTGGAGAGTGAAACGTTGCCACAATAAAATGTCACATTAGTTTCACTTGTGTCCTTTTACCTAAAACCAAAATTCGATAAATTTTAAGTTTATTATAATATAAGTTGTAACTGAGATGATGTACACTCTATGGTCCTTCAGATTATTATATATCCTGTACAATAATGACGAAATATACATTAGTTTATGCATTTGTATTTATTCAGCACTCGTAATTAATTCTTTAAATGTTATAAAAAATACTTGTACAAAAATTCCAACAAAATGCTTTGAAAAAAATTCCATTAGTAGTTATAAGTTTATTTTTCAGGCTGTCTGAAGTGCTCTACATAACCAGGAGCTTCCTATAAATTATGTCAATAATATCAATTGTCCCTGAATCAATTATAAATATTACTTTGTAGAAATGCAGTCTATTTTTTATCATTTATTGCAACATACGTTGAAAGGATACTCGATTAGTGGGGGAATAGCTTAACTAAGTTTATTTAGGGACAGGTACACATAAGTACAATTATCATACTTAGTAATATGACCTTTGTGTAGTCGATAGTCTTCAAACCCATTTAACTAACCAATCAACCAACCAATAATGGTGCGGAAACACTTTATACATAACAATGAGTTTTTTTTTTCCAATATATAATCATATAAATGTTTCGATAATCAAGAATAGTTACCCACAGATTTTCTATTCAGCTTCCATTTTCTTTATTAAGAGTCAAGAACCGTTTTCTCTTCCACTATTTCATCTCCAATAAGAATATATTTTTCTATAGCGTTAAGCTTATTTTTACATAAAATTGCTAATATTCCGAAAGACTGACAAAATTCTAAATTATTATTCCTTAGAAACAACCACGATTATAATTTTTTTTTTCAATCACTTGCAAAATTAAGAGAACAATACCTATTTCTCGCCAAATATATGCAATCATACATAAATACTAAAATTTAATAGCACCTTAAAAAACTTCGAGTATATTTAGTCTAAGAACTTACGTAGAATATATGGCATAAAGCGCATCCTCTTGGAAAACATAAAATTTCCTAAGTTACACTAGTTATTATGACTTCCTAGTTTTCTTTGACAACTTATTGGTTTATAGAGAACGGAGCTTCCCAGCGAGACAGAGAGAGACTCACACAAAGTTACACCACGTAAAAATTTACTTATGATAATAATACACTAATAATCTTTATTTCTACAAGTACATGTACAATAGCTGACATAGCTGACATTAATGACACTGCTGTATAGATAGCCCCTTGTTATGCTGGGCATTTCGGGCAAATTAGGTTTTGTCCCCAGGATGTGACCCCACATATGTCGGCTAACACCCAGGTATCTATTTTAATGTTAGGTGAACAAGACAGCAGGTGTCTAAGGAAACACTTCCTATCGTTTTCAACCTTACCGGGGATCGAATTACGGACTTCAGTGTGTGAGCTGAGTGTGCAGAAATCGTGCTACGGGACACCGTTGTCACCTATATGTGGTTGCAGGGGTCTAATACGTAAATATGTAAGTGAAGTAATTAAAAAGTGAAGCTGATATAGGTACAGGTACACATAAGTACAATTATCATACATAATTTAGCACATAAGTAAATTTCCTAAGGTAACCCAAAAGAGTCAAAGTAAGAAAGTAATTAACTTAAGTATGAAAATAAGCAAGTCGTTTTTATTTAGCAATTTTGTACATAACATATATTTTTTACAAGAGTCAGTGGTACACAGATATTAGTGTCACATACATTATGTAACTATAACCCAGGATAACCCAAATAATTCAAACATCGTGACCTATTTTCTTTGAGATATCACGCTAATAACACATGACTATATACACCGAGAAATGTATATCTCTCGGTGTATGAGATGCAAGTTCAGACACTAGTTAAGGGGTTACAGGTTACATACAGCCTTGAAAACCCTCGTTTTTATTTAGGCCTAATGAATAAAATTTAAACATTTACAATGATTTTATAAAGAACTTTTTAGAGAAATTAAACCAATGGAAATAAGTCACTTTGACTTTTTTGGATTATCCAGGGTAATTTATGCCATGTATGATAATTGTACTTATGTATACCTGTGTCTATAAGAACTTATTTACTTACCAACCTAGAATACTATAATAAAGTCAAGAATGTGATTTTCTTTTAAGGTTTTCTTTAATAACTTGCTCTCTACTTAGTTGCTAGAATAAAACACCAGAAGCCTAAGTAGATTTTATACAGTATTTATACTGTGCCACTCTTATCACCAGTGATTTACACACTAGAACCAAATGAATGATGTCGCGAGGTGACGTCACACAGACTAGACAAAGAATTCTATAGACACACCCAAGAGAAAAAACGAGGCTCATTTTTAATAGCAACAGCGCACTCAGCCTTAAACACTATTATCACTTTGTACAGTACACAACTGGTGTTGCATGCTGTAACGTGAAATCCAGGGAAAAATTAGCCTCGGCCAAGATGTACGCCAGTTCCTGTTAGAACACTCCCTGGGATGCTGTAAACAGCATTCAGCCTCTTGCCGTGGGTGTGTCCAGTACCTACTCAGTCATGTGTTATTTAATGGAGACTATATTTTTTTAATCACTCGTCTCATTACTGGACATTACCCCTGGCACCCAAAAATAATACTATTGATGCTAGAGGTACCAAGAAGACACTGAATCATTAAACTGTTTCTGTTAGGAATAAGGTACTAGGCGATGGAGGTGTGAAAGCTAAGAGCCAATAACTACACAGTAGTTATACAATCCACTGCCTGTAAAGGTTATTGAGCTACTCCAATATTTATAAAATTTCTGAATATGTTAGTTATTGATAATAACTTATTATTACAAGTTATTACAAGAGAAAGATGTGTAGTGACGATATAAGCAGCGATGTTGTTATTGTTTCATTGAAGGGTTCTCTGAGAGCCACCAGAGGTTACACCATAGTGAGCATCACCAACCATCCCTGCCACTGGGAGAGCCACCAGAGGTTGCTCCATATTGAGCATCACCAACCATCCCTGCCACTGGGAGAGCCACCAGAGGTTGCTCCATATTGAGCATCACCAACCATCCCTGCCACTGGGAGAGTCACCAGAGGTTACTCCATACTGAGCATCACCAGCCATCCATGCCACTGGGAGAGTCACCAGAGGTTACTCCATACTGAGCATCACCAGCCATCCATGCCACTGGGAGAGCCACCAGAGGTTACACCATAGTGAGCATCACCAACCATCCCTGCCACTGGGAGAGCCACCAGAGGTTACTCCATACTGAGCATCACCAACCATCCCTGCCACTGGGAGAGCCACCAGAGGTTACACCATATTAAGCATCACCAACCATCCCTGCCACTGGGAGAGCCACCAGAGGTTACACCATATTAAGCATCACCAACCATCCCTGCCACTGGGAGAGCCACCAGAGGTTACACCATAGTGAGCATCACCAACCATCCCTGCCACTGGGAGAGCCACCAGAGGTTGCTCCATATTGAGCATCACCAACCATCCCTGCCACTGGGAGAGTCACCAGAGGTTACTCCATACTGAGCATCACCAGCCATCCATGCCACTGGGAGAGTCACCAGAGGTTACTCCATACTGAGCATCACCAGCCATCCATGCCACTGGGAGAGCCAGCAGAGGTTACACCATATTAAGCATCACCAGCCATCCCTGCCACTGGGAGAGCCACCAGAGGTTACTCCATATTGAGCATCACCAGCCATCCCTGCCACTGGGAGAGCCACCAGAGGTTACTCCATATTGAGCATCACCAACCATCCCTGCCACTGGGAGAGTCACCAGAGGTTACTCCATATTGAGCATCACCAGCCATCCCTGCCACTGGGAGAGCCACCAGAGGTTACTCCATATTAAGCATCACCAGCCATCCCTGCCACTGGGAGAGCCACCAGAGGTTACTCCATATTGAGCATCACCAACCATCCCTGCCACTGGGAGAGCCACCAGAGGTTACTCCATATTGAGCATCACCAACCATCCCTGCCACTGGGAGAGCCACCAGAGGTTACTCCATATTAAGCATCACCAGCCATCCCTGCCACTGGGAGAGCCACCAGAGGTTACTCCATATTGAGCATCACCAGCCATCCATGCCACTGAGAGAGCCACCAGAGGTTACTCCATATTAAGCATCACCAACCATCCCTGCCACTGAGAGAGCCACTAGAGGTTACTCCATATTGAGCATCACCAACCATCCCTGCCACTGGGAGAGCCACCAGAGGTTACTCCATATTGAGCATCACCAACCATCCCTGCCACTGAGAGAGCCACCAGAGGTTACTCCATATTGAGCATCACCAGCCATCCCTGCCACTGGGAGAGCCACCAGAGGTTACTCCATATTGAGCATCACCAACCATCCCTGCCACTGAGAGAGCCACCAGAGGTTACACCATATTGAGCATCACCAACCGTCCCTGCCACTGGGAGAGCCACCAGAGGTTACTCCATATTGAGCATCACCAGCCATCTCTGCCGTTGGGAGAGCCACCAGAGGTTACTCCATATAGAGCATCACCAACCATCCCTGCCACTGGGAGAGCCACCAGAGGTTACTCCATATTGAGCATCACCAACCATCCCTGCCACTGGGAGAGCCACCAGAGGTTACTCCATATAGAGCATCACCAACCATCCCTGCCGCTGGGAGAGCCACCAGAGGTTACTCCATATTGAGCATCACCAGGCATCCCTGCCACTGGGAGAGCCACCAGAGGTTACTCCATATTGAGCATCACCAGCCATCTCTGCCATTGGGAGAGCCACAAGAGGTTACACCATAGTGAGCATCACCAACCATCCCTGCCACTGGGAGAGCCACAAGAGGTTACTTCATACTGAGCATCACCAACTATCCCTGCCACTGGGAGAAGCAATCTTATATCTCAAGTCATCACAGCCCTTAATAATCAAAGACAAAAAACTCCAACATTTTGGAATCTTTATTAAGGTAACATTTCGCCAGTCAGTGGCTGCTTCAGCCCTTTAATGAAAATATAATTGGCTAGCGAAACGTGTCCGTAATTAAAAGTCCCAAGTGTTCTACGAGCGTCTGATTCATCAGCATGTCAGATTTTTAAAACCATGTAAGTCATACCATTCCCAAGAAAATGAATTCATTTAAGAACCCGTTTGTTTGTTGTAGATGTGTCAAGCTGCTGTATGTTTGTTTGTAGGTGCGTCAAGCTGCTGTATGTTTGTTTGTAGGTGCGTCAAGCTGCCGTATATTTGTTTGTATGTGCGTCAAGCTGCCGTATGTTTGTTTGTAGGTGCGTCAAGCTGCAGTATGTTTGTTTGTAGGTGCGTCAAGCTGCCGTATGTTTGTTCGTGAGTGTGTCAAGCTGCTGTATGTTTGTTTGTAGGTGCGTCAAGCTGCCGTATGTTTGTTCGTGAGTGTGTCAAGCTGCAGTATGTTTGTTTGTAGGTGCGTCAAGCTGCCGTACGTTTGTTCGTGAGTGTGTCAAGCTGCTGTATGTTTGTTTGTAGGTGCGTCAAGCTGCAGTATGTTTGTTCGTAAGTGTGTCAAGCTGCTGTATGTTTGTTTGTAGGTGCGTCAAGCTGCCGTATGTTTGTTCGTAAGTGTGTCAAGCTGCTGTATGTTTGTTTGTAGGTGCGTCAAGCTGCCGTATGTTTGTTCGTAAGTGTGTCAAGCTGCTGTATGTTTGTTTGTAGGTGCGTCAAGCTGCCGTATGTTTGTTCGTAAGTGTGTCAAGCTGCTGTATGTTTGTTTGTAGCTGTGTCAAGCTGAAGTATGTTTGTTTGTAAGTGTGTCAAGCTGCTGTATGTTTGTTTGTAGCTGTGTCAAGCTGAAGTATGTTTGTTTGTAAGTGTGTCAAGCTGCTGTATGTTTGTTCGTAAGTGTGTCAAGCTGCTGTATGTTTGTTCGTAAGTGTGTCAAGCTGCTGTATGTTTGTTTGTAGGTGCGTCAAGCTGCCGTATGTTTGTTCGTAAGTGTGTCAAGCTGCTGTATGTTTGTTTGTAGGTGCGTCAAGCTGCCGTATGTTTGTTCGTGAGTGTGTCAAGCTGCAGTATGTTTGTTTGTAGGTGCGTCAAGCTGCCGTATGTTTGTTCGAAAGTGTGTCAAGCTGCTGTATGTTTGTTTGTAGCTGTGTCAAGCTGCCGTATGTTTGTTTCTAAGTGTGTCAAAGTGCTGTATGTTTGTTTGTAGGTGTTTCAAGCTGATGTATGTTTGTTTGAAGGTGTGTCAAGCTGCTGTATGTTTGTTTGAAGGTGTGTGAAGCTGATGTATGTTTGTTTGAAGGTGTGTCAAGCTGATGTATGTTTGTTTGAAGGTGTGTCAAGCTGATGTATGTTCGTTTGAAGGTGTGTCAAGCTGATGTATGTTTGTTTGAAGGTGTGTCAAGCTGATGTATGTTTGTTTGAAGGTGTGTCAAGCTGATGTATGTTTGACACATTTTGTTAAGAAAACGTTATATATTTTTACCGATATTGTCTATGTTTAGGCAGCTGATGGTGGTAGTAGGTGATGGTGGTAGAAGCTGATGGTGGTTGTAGCTGATGGTAGTAGAAGCTGATAGTGGTGGTAGTTGATGGTGGTAGAAGCTGATTATAGTGGTAGGTGATGGAGGTAGAAGCTGATAATAGTGGTAGGTGATGGTGGTAGAAGCTGATGATAGTGGTAGGTGATGGTGGTAGAAGCCGATGATAGTGGTAGGTGATGGTGGTAGAAGCTAATGATAGTGGTAGTTGATGGTGGTAGAAGCTGATGATAGTGGTAGTTGATGGTGGTAGAAGCTGATGGTAGTGGTAGTTGATGGTGGTAGAAGCTGATGATAGTGGTAGTTGATGGTGGTAGAAGCTGATGATAGTGGTAGGTGATGGCGGTAGAAGCTGATGATAGTGGTAGGTGATGGTGGTAGAAGCTGTTGATAGCGGTAGTTGATGGTGGTAGAAGCTGATGAAAGTGGTAGTTGATGGTGATAGAAGCTGATGGTAGTGGTAGTTGATGGTGGTAGAAGCTAAAGATAATGGTAGTTGATGGTGGTAGAAGCTGATGATAGTGGTAGTTGATGGTGTTAGAAGCTGATGATAGTGGTAGGTGATGGTGGTAGAAGTTGATGATAGTAGTAGTTGATGGTGGTAGAATCCGATAATAGTGGTAGTTGATGGTGGTAGAAGCTGATGATGATGGTAGTTGATGGTGGTAGAAGCTGATGATAGTGGTAGTTAATGATGGTAGAAGCCGATGATAGTGGTAGGTGATAGTGGTAGAAGCTGATGATAGTGGTAGTTGATGGTGGTAGAAGCTGATGATAGTGGTAGGTGATGGTGGTAGAAACTGATGATGATGGTAGTTGATGGTGGTAGAAGCTGATGATAGTGGCAGTTGATGGTGGTAGAAGCTGATGTTAGTGGTAGTTGATGGTGGTAGAAGCTGATGATAGTGGTAGTTGATGGTGGTAGAAGCTGATGATAGTGGTAGGTGATGGTGGTAGAAACTGATGATAGTGGTAGTTGATGGTGTTAGAAGCTGATGATAGTGGTAGTTGATGGTGGTAGAAGCTGATGATAGTGGTAGGTGATGGTGGTAGAAGTTGATGATAGTAGTAGTTGATGGTGGTAGAAGCCGATAATAGTGGTAGTTGATGGTGGTAGAAGCTGATGATGATGGTAGTTGATGATGGTAGAAGCTGATGATAGTGGTAGGTGATGGTGGTAGAAGTTGATGATAGTAGTAGTTGATGGTGGTAGAAGCCGATAATAGTGGTAGTTGATGGTGGTAGAAGCTGATGATGATGGTAGTTGATGGTGGTAGAAGCTGATGATAGTGGTAGTTAATGATGGTAGAAGCTGATGATAGTGGTAGGTGATAGTGGTAGAAGCTGATGATAGTGGTAGTTGATGGTGGTAGAAGCTGATGATAGTGGTAGGTGATGGTGGTAGAAACTGATGATGATGGTAGTTGATGGTGGTAGAAGCTGATGATAGTGGTAGTTGATGGTGGTAGAAGCTGATG
>NC_091305.1:41798536-41813536 GCF_038502225.1 Cherax quadricarinatus
CAGTGTAAGACACAGGTGTGTTGTTTAGCAGTGTAAGACACAGGTGTGTTGTTTAGCAGTGTAAGACACAGGTGTGTTGTTTAGCAGTGTAAGACACAGGTGTGTTGTTTAGCAGTGTAAGACACAGGTGTGTTGTTTAGCAGTGTAAGACACAGGTGTGTTGTTTAGCAGTGTAAGACACAGGTGTGTTGTTTAGCAGTGTAAGACACAAGTGTGCTGTTTAGCAGCGTAAGACACAGGTGTGTTGTTTAGCAGTGTAAGACACATGTGTGTTGTTTAGCAGTGTAAGACACTGGTGTGTTGTTTAGCAGTGTAAGACACAGGTGTGTTGCTTAGCAGTGTAAGACACAGGTGTGTTTTTAGCAGTGTAAGGCACAGGTGTGTTGTTTAGCAGTGTAAGACACAGGTGTGTTGTTTAGCAGTGTAAGACACAGGTGTGTTGTTTAACAGTGTAAGACCCATGTGTGTTTTTTAGCAGTGTAAGACACAGGTGTGTTTTTATAGCAGTGTAAGACACAGGTGTGCTGTTTAGCAGTGTAAGACACAGTGGTGTTGTTTAGCAGTGTAAGACACAGATGTGTTGTTTATCTGTGTAGGACACAGATGTGTTGTTTAGCAGTGTAAGACACGGTGTGCTGTTTAGCAGTGTAAGACACAGGTGTGTTGTTTAGCAGTGTAAGACACAGGTGTGTTGTTTAGCAGTGTAAGACACAGGTGAGTTGCTTAGCAGTGTAAGACACGATGTGCTGTTTAGCAGTGTAAGACGCAGGTGTGTTGTTTAGCAGTGTAAGACACAGATGTATTGTTTAGCAGTGTAAGACACAGGTGAGTTGCTTAGCAGTGTAAGACACGGTGTGCTGTTTAGCAGTGTAAGACACAGGTGTGTTGTTTAGAAGTGTAAGACACAGGTGTGTTGTTTAGCAGTGTAAGACACAAGGGTGTTCTTTAGCAGTGTAAGACAAAGGTGTGTTGTTTAGCAGTGTAAGACACAGGTGCGCTGTTTAGCAGTGTAAGACACAGGTGTGTTGTTTAGCAGTGTAAGACACAGGTGTGTTGTTTAGCAGTGTAAGACACAGGTGTGTTGTTTAGCAGTGTAAGACACAGGTTTGTTGTTTAGCAGTGTAAGACACAGGTGTGTTGTTTAGCAGTGTAAGACACAGGTGTGCTGTTTAGCAGTGTAAGACACAGGTGTGTTGTTTAGCAGTGTAAGACACAGGTGTGTTGTTTAGCAGTGTAAGACACAGGTGTGTTGTTTAGCAGTGTAAGACACAGGTGTGTTGTTTAGCAGTGTAAGACACAGGTGTGTGTTTAGAAGTGTAGACAAAAGTGTGTTGTTCAGCAGCGTAAGACACAGGTGTGTTGTTTAGCAGTGTAGACGCAGGTGTTTTATTTAGTGTGAAACACAGGTGTGTGTTTAGCAGTGTAAGACATAAGTGTGTTGTTTAGCAGTGTAGACACTGGTTTGTTGTTTAGCAGTGTAAGACACAGGTGTGTTGTTTATCAGTGTAAGACACAAGTGTGTTGTTTAGCAGTGTAGACACAGGTTTGTTGTTTAGCAGTGTAAGACACAGGTGTGTTGTTTAGCAGTGTAAGACACAAGGGTGTTCTTTAGCTTTTTAAGACACAGGATTGTTGTTTAGCAGTGTAAGACACAGGTGTGTTGTTTAGCAGTGTAAGACACAGGTGTGTTGTTTAGCAGTGTAAGACACAGGTGTGTTGTTTAGCAGTGTAAGACACAGGTGTGTTGTTTAGCAGTGAAAGACACAGGTGTGCTGTTTAGCAGTGTAAGACACAGGTGTGCTGTTTAGCAGTGTAAGACACAGGTGTGTTGTTTAGCAGTGTAAGACACAGGTGTGTTGTTTAGCAGTGTAAGACACAGGTGTGCTGTTTAGCAGTGTAAGACACAGGTGTGTTGTTTAGCAGTGTAAGGCACAGGTGTGTTGTTTAACAGTGTAAGACACATGTGTGTTGTTTAGCAGTGTAAGACACAGGTGTGCTGTTTAGCAGTGTAAGACACAAGTGTGCTGTTTAGCAGTGTAAGACACAGGTGTGTTGTTTAGCAGTGTAAGACACTGGTGTATTGTTTAGCAGTGTAAGACACAGGTGTGTTGTTTAGCAGTGTAAGACACAGGTGTGTTTTTAGCAGTGTAAGGCACAGGTGTGTTGTTTAGCAGTGTAAGACACAGGTGTGTTGTTTAGCAGTGTAAGACACAGGTGTGTTGTTTAACAATGTAAGAGACATGTGTGTTGTTTAGCAGTGTAAGACACAGGTGTGTTTTTTAGCAGTGTAAAACACAGGTGTGCTGTTTAGCAGTGTAAGACACAGGGGTGTTGTTTAGCAGTGTAAGACACAGGTGTGTTGTTTATCTGTGTAGGACATAGGTGTGTTGTTTAGCAGTGTAAGACACGGTGTGCTGTTTTGCAGTGTAAGACACAGGTGTGTTGTTTAGCAGTGTAAGACACAGGTGTGTTGTTTAGCAGTGTAAGGCACAGGTGTGTTGTTTAACAGTGTAAGACACATGTGTGTTGTTTAGCAGTGTAAGACACAGGTGTGTTGTTTAACAGTGTAAGACACAGGTGTGTTGTTTAGCAGTGTAAGACACAGGTGTGTTGTTTAGCAGTGTAAGGCACAGGTGTGTTGTTTAACAGTGTAAGACACATGTGTGTTGTTTAGCAGTGTAAGACACAGGTGTGTTGTTTAGCAGTGTAAGACACAAGCGTGCTGTTTAGCAGTGTAAGACTCAGGTGTGTTGTTTAGCAGTGTAAGACACTGGTGTGTTGTTTAGCAGTGTAAGACACAGGTGTGTTGTTTAGCAGTGTAAGACACAGGTGTGTTTTTAGCAGTGTAAGGCACAGGTGTGTTGTTTAGCAGTGTAAGACACAGGTGTGTTCTTTAGCAGTGTAAGACACAGGTGTGTTGTTTAACAGTGTAAGACACATGTGTGTTGTTTAGCAGTGTAAGACACAGGTGTGTTTTTTAGCAGTGTAAGACACAGGTGTGCTGTTTAGCAGTGTAAGACACAGGGGTGTTGTTTAGCAATGTAAGACACAGGTGTGTTGTTTATCTGTGTAGGACACAGGTGTGTTGTTTAGCAGTGTAAGACACGGTGTGCTGTTTTGCAGTGTAAGACACAGGTGTGTTGTTTAGCAGTGTAAGACACAGGTGTGCTGTTTAGCAGTGTAAGACACAGGTGTGTGTTTAGAAGTGTAGACAAAAGTGTGTTTTTCAGCAGCGTAAGACACAGGTGTGTTGTTTAGCAGTGTAGACGCAGGTGTTTTATTTAGTGTGAAACACAGGTGTGTGTTTAGCAGTGTAAGACACAAGTGTGTTGTTTAGCAGTGTAGACACAGGTTTGTTGTTTAGCAGTGTAAGACACAGGTGTGTTGTTTATCAGTGTAAGACACAAGTGTGTTGTTTAGCAGTGTAGACACAGGTTTGTTGTTTAGCAGTGTAAGACACAAATGTGTTGTTTAGCAGTGTAAGACACAGGTGTATTGTTTAGCAGTGTAGACACAGGTGTATTGTTTAGGAGTGTAAGACCCAGGTGTATTGTTTAGTAGTTTAAAACACAGGTGTATTGTTTAGCAGTGTAAGACACAGGTGTATTGTTTAGCAGTGTAAGACACAGGTGTATTGTTTAGCAGTGTAAGACACAGGTGTATTGTTTAGCAGTGTAAGACACAGGTGTATTGTTTAGCAGTGTAAGACACAGGTGTATTGTTTAGCAGTGTAAGACACAGGTGTATTGTTTAGCAGTGTAAGACACAGGTGTATTGTTTAGCAGTGTAAGACACAGGTGTATTGTTTAGCAGTGTAAGACACAGGTGTATTGTTTAGCAGTGTAAGACACAGGTGTATTGTTTAGCAGTGTAAGACACAGGTGTATTGTTTAGCAGTGTAAGACACAGGTGTATTGTTTAGCAGTGTAAGACACAGGTGTATTGTTTAGCAGTGTAAGACACAGGTGTATTGTTTAGCAGTGTAAGACACAGGTGTATTGTTTAGCAGTGTAAGACACAGGTGTATTGTTTAGCAGTGTAAGACACAGGTGTATCGTTTAGCAGTGTAAGACACAGGTGTATTGTTTAGCAGTGTAAGACACAGGTGTATTGTTTAGCAGTGTAAGACACAGGTGTATTGTTTAGCAGTGTAAGACACAGGTGTATTGTTTAGCAGTGTAAGACACAGGTGTATTGTTTAGCAGTGTAAGACACAGGTGTATTGTTTAGCAGTGTAAGACACAGGTGTATTGTTTAGCAGTGTAAGACACAGGTGTATTGTTTAGCAGTGTAAGACACAGGTGTATTGTTTAGCAGTGTAAGACACAGGTGTATTTTTTAGCAGTGTAAGACACAGGTGTATTGTTTAGCAGTGTAAGACACAGGTGTATTGTTTAGCAGTGTAAGACACAGGTGTATTGTTTAGCAGTGTAAGACACAGGTGTATTGTTTAGGAGTGTAATGTTTAGCAGTGTAAGACACAGGTGTATTGTTTAGCAGTGTAAGACACAGGTGTATTGTTTAGCAGTGTAAGACACAGGTGTATTGTTTAGCAGTGTAAGACACAGGTGTATTGTTTAGCAGTGTAAGACACAGGTGTATTGTTTAGCAGTGTAAGATACAGGTGTATTGTTTAGCAGTGTAAGACACAGGTGTAATGTTTAGCAGTTTAAGACACAGGTGTATTGTTTAGCAGTGTAAGACACAGGTGTATTGTTTAGCAGTGTAAGACACAGGTGTATTGTTTAGCAGTGTAAGACACAGGTGTATTGTTTAGCAGTGTAAGACACAGGTGTATTGTTTAGCAGTGTAAGATACAGGTGTATTGTTTAGCAGTGTAAGACACAGGTGTATTGTTTAGCAGTGTAAGACACAGGTGTATTGTTTAGCAGTGTAAGACACAGGTGTATTGTTTAGCAGTGTAAGACACAGGTGTATTGTTTAGCAGTGTAAGGCACAGGTGTATTGTTTAGCAGTGTAAGACCCAGGTGTATTGTTTAGCAGTTTAAAACACAGGTGTGTTGTTTAGCAGTGTAAGACACTGCTTTACTTTCAGTAAAAACACAGAGTACAGTAACGTACCTAGTATCATTTCCAGTGAGTTTTTCCAGGTCTTCGAGCAGCCAACACTGCCACCAATACCTTTATTTATTTATATGAAAATAAGTCACGAAGTCCCAACCAAAACAATTAAGAGAAATGTTCCTGTTAATACTCCCACATAATCTGTTTGAACCAGTCAGAACGAGGCATAATAAAATTGAGTTACGTGTATAATACCTGCCAATATCCCATTCTCATACCTGAAAATACTAAGAAAGGCAATATTAAGACAATACCAAGACAATACCAAGACAATACTAAGACAATACTAAGAAAAACAAACGTTTCGAACAAGCTTTCACTGGAGGAAAGTTACGCTGGGTGGTGAGTGACACAAGACAGGACGTCCCGATAATAACTTGTTCTATGACACGGGTCTTCATTCTCACCCAGTTACGTCAGTACATCGGAATGTATGACGCACATCACTATGTGGTGCGTCAAAACACACATACACACACACACACACACGCACACACTCGCACACACACATACACACACACACACACACACACACACACACACACACACACACACACACACACACACACACACACACACACACACACACACACACACACACACACACACACCCACACACACCCACACACACACACACACACACACACACACACACACACTCACACACACACACACGAGATGATGGAATATGTGGCAACAAAGTGCAAGGAGGCAGAGGAAAGTTTTGTTCCCAAGGGAAACAGAAATAATAGGAAGACCAAAACGAGTCCTTGGTTTACCCGAAGGTGTAGGGAGGCAAAAACTAAGTGCAACAGAGAATGGAAAAGGTACAGGAGGCATAGGACCCAGGAAAACAAGGAGATTAGTAGAAGAGCCAGAAACGAGTATGCACAGATAAGGAGGGAGGCCCAGCGACAGTATGAAAACGACATAGCATCGAAAGTCAAATCTGACCCGAAACTGCTGTATAGCCACATTAGGAGGAAGACAACAGTCAAGGACCAGGTGATAAGGCTGAGGAAAGAAGGTGGAGAACTCACAAGAAACGATCAAGAGGTATGTGAGGAGCTCAACACGAGATTTAAGGAAGTATTTACAGTAGAGACAGGAAGGACTCTGGGGGGACAGACCAGATGGGGACACCAGCAAGGAATACACCAACAAGTGTTGGACGACATACATACAGATGAGGAGGAGGTGAAGAAACTGCAAAGGGACATCGATACCTCAAAGGCAATGGGACCGGACAACATCTCCCCGTGGGTCCTTAGAGAGGGAGCAGATATGTTGTGCGTGCCACTTACCACAATCTTCAACACGTCCCTGGAAACTGGGTAACTACCTGAGGTATGGAAGACGGCAAATGTAGTTCCCATTTTTAAAAAAAGGAGACAGAAAAGAGGCACTAAACTATAGACCTGTGTCATTGACGTGTATAGTATGCAAAATTATGGAGAAGATTATCAGGAGGAGAGTGGTGGAACACCTGGAACGGAACAAGAGTATAAATGCCAACCAGCACGGATTCATGGAAGGCAAATCCTGTGTCACAAACCTTCTGGAGTTTTATGATAAAATAACAGAAGAAAGACACGAGAGAGAGGGGTGGGTTGATTGCATCTTCTTGGACTTCAAGAAGGCCTTTGACACAGTTCCTCACAAGAGATTAGTGCAGAAGCTAGAGCATCAGGCGCATATAACAGGAAGGGCACTGCAATGGATCAGAGAATACCTGACAGGGAGACAACAACGAGTCATGGTACGTAATGATGTATCACAGTGGGCACCTGTGACGAGCGGGGTCCCACAGGGGTCGGTCCTAGGACCAGTGCTATTTTTGGTATATGTGAACGACATGATGGAAGGGTTAGACTCAGAAGTGTCCTTGTTTGCAGATGATGTGAAGTTAATGAGGAGAATTAAATCTGATGAGGACCAGGCAGGACTTCAAAGAGACCTGGACAGACTGGACACCTGGTCCAGCAAATGGCTTCTCGAATTTAATCCTGCCAAATGCAAAGTCATGAAGATAGGGGAAGGGCACAGAAGACCACAGACCGAGTATAGGCTAGGTGGCCAAAGACTGCAAACCTCACTCAAGGAGAAAGATCTTGGGGTGAGTATAACACCGAGCATGTCTCCGGAAGCACACATCAACCAGATAACTGCTGCAGCATATGGGCGCCTGGCAAACCTGAGAACAGCATTCCGATACCTTAGTAAGGAATCGTTCAAGACACTGTACACCGTGTATGTTAGGCCCATACTGGAGTATGCAGCACCTGTTTGGAACCCGCACTTGATAAAGAACGTCAAGAAACTAGAGAAAGTACAAAGGTTTGCGACAAGGTTAGTTCCAGAGCTAAGGGGAATGTCCTATGAAGAAAGATTAAGGGAAATCGGCCTGACGACACTGGAGGACAGGAGGGTCAGGGGAGACATGATAACGACATATAAAATACTGCGTGGAATAGACAAGGTGGACAAAGACAAAATGTTCCAGGGAGGGGACACAGAAACAAGAGGCCACAATTGGAAGTTGAAGACACAAATGAGTCAGAGAGATATTAGGAAGTATTTCTTCAGTCATAGAGTTGTAAGGCAGTGGAATAGCCTAGAAAATGACGTAGTGGAGGCAGGAACCATACACAGTTTTAAGACGAGGTTTGATGAAGCTCATGGAGCGGGGAGAGAGAGGGCCCAGTAGCAACAGGTGAAGAGGCGGGGCCAGGAGCTAAGACTCGACCCCTGCAACCACAAATAGGTGAGTACAAATAGGTGAGTACACACACACCAAGTGCAAAGTCATGAAGTTTGGGGAAGGGCAAAGAAGGCCGCAGACGGAGTACAGTCTAGGGGACCAGAGACTACAAACCTCACTCAAGGAAAAAGATCTTGGGGTGAGTATAACACCAGGCACATCTCCTGAAGCGCACATCAACCAAATAACTGCTGCAGCATATGGGCGCCTAGCAAACCTCAGAACAGCATTCCGACATCTTAGAAAGGAATCGTTGAGGACCCTGTACACCGTATACGTTAGGCCCATATTGGAGTATGTGGCACCAGTTTGGAACCCACACCTAGCCAAGCACGTAAAGAAACTAGAGAAAGTGCAAAGGTTTGCAACAAGACTAGTCCCAGAGCTAAGAGGTATGTCCTACAATGAGAGGTTAAGGGAAATCGACCTGACGACACTGGAGGACAGGAGAGATAGGGAGGACATGATAACGACATACAAAATACTGAGAGGAATTGACAAGGTGGACAAAGACAGGATGTTCTATAGATGGGACATAGCAACAAGGGAACACAGTTGGAAGTTGAAGACACAGATGAATCACAGGGATGTTAGGAAGTATTTCTTCAGTCACAGAGTAATCAGGAAGTGGAATAGTTTGGGAAGCGATGTAGTGGAGGCGGGATCCATACATAGCTTTAAGCAGAGGTATGATAAAGCTCACGGTTCAGGCAGAGTGACCTAGTAGCGACCAGTGAAGAGGCGGGGCCAGGAGCTTGGACTCGACCCTTGCAACCTCAACTAGGTGAGTACAACTAGGTGAGTACACACACACGAAGCATTAACTACAGACCAGTGTCACTGACATGTATAGTATGCAAGGTCATGGAGAAGATTATCAGGAGAAGAGTGGTGGAGCACCTAGAAAGGAATGAGCTTATCAACTACAACCAGCACGGTTTCAGGGATGGAAAATCCTGTGTCACAAACGTACTGGAGTTCTATGACGGGGTGACAACAGTAAGACAAGAGAGAGAGGGGTGGGTAGACTGCGTTTTCTTGGACTGTAAGAAGGCTTTTGACATAGTTCCACACAAGAATTTAGTGCATAAGCTGTAGGACCAGGCAGGTATAACAGGGAAGGCGCTGCAATGGATCAGGGAATACCTGTCAGGAAGACATCTGAGAGTCATGGTATGAGACGAAGTGTCAGAGTGGGCGTCTTTGACGAGCGGGGTTCCACAGGGGTCAGTCCTAGGACCAGTGATGTTTCTGGTGTATGTGAACGACATGATGGAAAGAATAGACTCAGAAGTGTCCCTGTTTGCAGATGATGTGAAGTTGATGATAAGAATTCAATCGGACGAGACCCAGGAAGAACTACAAAGGGATATGGACAGGCTTCAGGCCTGGTCCAGAAACTGGCTGCTGGAGTTCAACCCCACCAAGTGCAAAGTCATAAAGATTGGGGAAGGGCAAAGAAAACCGCAGACGGAGTACAGTCTTGGAAGCCAGAGACTACAACCCTCACTCAGTTAAAAGGATCTTGGGGTGAGTATGACACCAGGCACATCTCCTGAGGCGCACGTCAACCAAATAACTGTTGCAGCATATGAGCGCCTAGCAAACCTATGAAAAGCATTCCGACATCTCAATAAGGAATCGTTCAGGACCCTGTACACTGTGTATGCCAGGCCTATATTAGAGTATGCAGCACCAGTTTGAAACCCACACCTAGCTAAACAGGTACGGAAATTAGAGAAAGTACAAAGGTTTGCAACAAGACTAGTCCCGGAACTAAGGGGTATGTTCTACAAAGAAAGGTTAATCGACCTGACGACACTGGAGGACAGTAGAGATAGGGAGGATATGATAACGACATATAAAATACCGAGAGGAATCGACAAGGTGAACAGAGATAGGATGTTCCGGAGATGAGACTCAGCAACAAGGGGTCACAGCTGGAAGCTGAAGGCTCAGATGAGCCACAGGGATGTTAGGAAGTATTTCTTCAGTCACAGAGTTGTCAGGAAATGGAATGGTCTGGAAAGTGATGTAGTGGAGGCAGGATAAATACATAGCTTCAAGAAGAGCTATGATAAAGCTCATGGAGCAGGAAGAGTGACCTAGTAGCGACCAGTGAAGAGGCGGGGCCAGGATCTGTATCTCGACCCCTGCAACCACAACTAGGTGAGTACACACACAGCGCAATACTGACACGTACAACATAACACTGTCATACACACAAACAGTAGTGCTACACACACGCACAAAAACATTCAGCCCTGACGCACAAAACACAACCCTGACGCACAAAACACAGCCCTGACACATATGGCATAGCCATGGCGCTTAGGACGAAGCTTCCTTCTTAAAACACATGTGTAGAACCCTGCCAAGCACTAACAACAACATCTGCCAGAGACGCCTTTCATAATACCAGAAAGTTAAGGTCGCCAGAATAACTGCAAGCTAAAACAACCAGAACACCTGCCAGCCAATATTGCCAGAACATCTGCCATATATGACTGTCAGGGCATCTACCAACCAAGACTGTTAGAACACCTGGCAGCCAAGACCATCAGAACAACTGCCAACCTAAACTGTCAGAACACCTGCCAGCCAAGACTGTCAGACCACCTGAAAACCATGACTGTCAGGACACTTGCCATATATGACTTTTGAAACACCTGCCAGCCAAGACTTTCAGAACACCAGCCAACAAAACTGCCAGAACACCTGCCAGCCAAGACTTTCAGAACACCAGCCAACAAAACTGTCAGAACACCTGCCAACCCAAACTGCCAGAACACCTGCCAGCCAAGACTATTAGAACACCCGCCAGCCAAGACTGTCAGAGCACCTGCCAGCCACGACTGTCAGAACACCTGCAAGTCAAGGCCCCAGAACACCTACAAGTCAAGGCTCTAGAATACCCCTGTGCTCCACCGATGTGGGAGGACAGTGTCTCTGTACGTCATGTGCTCCACCAGTGTGGGAGGACAGTACCTCTGTACGTCATGTGCTCCACCAGTGTGGGAGGACAGTACCTCTGTACGTCATGTGCTCCACCAGTGTGGGAGGACAGTACCTCTGTACATCATGTGCTCCACCAGTGTGGGAGGACAGTACCTCTGTACGTCATGTGCTCCACCAGTGTGGGAGGACAGTACCTCTGTACGTCATGTGCTCCGCCAGTGTGGGAGGACAGTACCTCTGTACGTCATGTGCTCCACCAGTGTGGGAGGACAGTACCTCTGTACGTCATGTGCTCCACCAGTGTGGGAGGACAGTACCTCTGTACGTCATGTGCTCCACCAGTGTGGGAGGACAGTACCTCTGTACGTCATGTGCTCCACCAGTGTGGGAGGACAGTGTCTCTGTACGTCATGTGCTCCACCAGTGTGGGAGGACAGTACCTCTGTACGTCATGTGCTCCATCAGTGTGGGAGGACAGTACCTCTGTACGTCATGTGCTCCACCAGTGTGGGAGGACAGTACCTCTGTACGTCATGTGCTCCACCAGTGTGGGAGGACAGTACCTCTGTACGTCATGTGCTCCACCAGTGTGGGAGGACAGTGTTGGATGTTTTTATATTTTGCTTATTTATGTTCAGATATAAGCTCGTAGCTTATATCATCACCTAAGTGAGTGTCCGTGGTTCAATCCCCGGCACGGGTTGAAACGTTGGGCACGTTTCCTTACACCTGCTGTCCTTGTTCACTTATCAGTAAGGAGGTACCTGGGTGTTAGTTACCTTACACCTGTTGTCCCTCCTCATCTAGTATTAAGTAGGTGCTGCGGTACTGCAGGGACATTGCAACACTCACAGGATAGGCACAGAATACATAAGTCTTAGCATAAACTGTCAAAGAAAATGGATCCCCTCCCCACTATAAAAAATGGGAAAGTTCGTGGGTGAATTATTAAATTTCCTCAAATACTAATGGTGTGGCCTGTAAGATGCGACTTTTCTAGTGCCATAAGCAACTTGTCATTACAGTAGAGAATGCTTATGGTTTTGAACACCAAGTAATCAAATAAATAATATATCTTTATTTCTACAAGTACATGTAAAAGGTATACAGACCATAGCTGACATCAGTGACATACTACTTTATAGAAAGCCGCTTGTTATGCTGAGCATTTCCCGCATATTAGGTCAGTTTTGTCCCAGGATGCGACCCACACCAGCCCACTAACAGCCAGGTACCCATTTTACTGATGGGTGAATACAGACAACCGGTGTAAGGAAACATGCCCAATGTTTCTACCCTTGCCGGGAATCGAACGCAGACCCTCAGCGTGTGAAGCGAGAACTTTTGCCAACAGGCCACGGGCTACCGGGAATGCTAGGGAATGGCATCTGTGAGAGTGTAAATTCATTTGATAAAATAAATAGTTCGACTGTTGCACTGTCTGGAATAATAATGTTTGGATAATGGAAGATCTAGAGTCTTTCCAGACTGGCCTTTATAACATTGACCGCAGACAGTGCAAGAAACTTTGTATATACCACCAACTACTTTGGCAGGAAATTCTTAATTAATATCTGTCTCTCACTTGAAGCAATCATAAAATAACGATATTCGGGTATTCATTAAGAGGTGAAACCAATGTATTTTTTCAGGAACTTTTTTTTTTTTGTTTTGGTTCTCAGGTTAAATTTGATCGGGTTAATAGAGATTTCAACTTATGACTAAAAATTTACTTAAGGGAAACAATGATCCACTTTGACCTTGCGTAGTCTTTATCCCAACAACAATCAAATCCATTATGGAATATTGAAGGATTTTGATGTGGTTCCTTAACTCCCGTATTTTTTTTTTAAAGTGAGTTCAGTCAGTCAATATTCCTGCTTATGAGGAATAATAAATAATTTCGATATACCCTATGCTGGTTCATGTCTTAAATCCTCACTCACCTTGGGAAGGAGTTAGTGCTGTTTGATTGGTTACTTGAGGATGACAATGGGTTCCTCTATGAGCTGCACCTTACATCACGCAGATACTAAACCGTGATATGTCTTCGATTTTTTTAAATGCAGGCAAGTGATTGAGAAAATAACATTGAACCTAACTGTGTGATAAACAACATGCAAAGAAAAACAACACGAACAGGAAATCTGCGCAGGTAAAGGACACAGCGCAGAACTAACATTAACTGGGACATGGGTTAATTTTGCGTAGAACTGCGTCAAGTTTCTAGAAAGAGAAAAACTTTGTCATAGTCTACGGTAAGACGCTTATTCTCCAGGAACTTTATGAGAAGTGCAGAAGTAATGTCAGAATAATTACCTTTGACACTGATAAAGGTTGAGGGACTCAACGCCTCTTACCAAGGCTGAAGGATTGATCACCTTAGATATCCAAGAAATCTCTGTAAGGAGCGGGATCGACACGACATGCACGACAATGCAAGATTTCCACCGTTTCAGTTGGGTTAAGAGAGTGAAAATGTTCTCGACCAAAACTTTGACTGTGAACCTGTTCGTAGAGAGGATAGTTTATGATGTTTATGGAGCATTAAAACAGAAAAGAAAACACCAGGGGAGGTGAGAGCAATAAGCTGGTCACCTTCAGACGCCAATACTCGTCTTGCTATACATTTGTTGATTTTCAATAAAATTTACAGGAAGTAACGAATATTATTTGTTGTTTATTGTGATTTTGGGGCGTTTCCCACTTACATTATATCATCTGTTTATAGTTATTTACAATTTACAATCAATCCATAATTCGTATTTAGTTTGATAATACGTATTTCGTTTGATAATACGTATTTCGTTTGATAATACGTATTTCGTTTGATAATACGTATTTCGTTTGATAATACGTATTTCGTTTGATAATACGTATTTCGTTTGATAATACGTATTTCGTTTGATAATACGTATTTCGTTTGATAATACGTATTTCGTTTGATAATACGTATTTCGTTTGATAATACGTATTTCGTTTGATAATACGTATTTCGTTTGCGAAGCAAGTCTCCTCAAAAAGAATGATAGAGAAACATTATGCACAGAGCAAAGCTTTGTTTATGCACTGTGTATCACTAAACACACTTCTGTTTAGAGACTATGGCAAATTTGCATAGACTCGCAGAGACAATAAGATGAGTCGTGTTGTAAGTGAAGTTTGAATGTCTATTTTCTTATTTAGTAGAAAGTCATAATATTAAACGTTACATTAGTCAGTTAGCAGAACATGTCAACACCAGCAGACAGTCACACAAGACTACACATGTCAACACCAGCAGACAGTCACACAACACTACACATGTCAACACCAGCAGACAGTCGCACAACACAACACTACACATGTCAACACCAGCAGACAGTCGCACAACACTACACATGTCAACACCAGCAGACAGTCGCACAACACTACACATGTCAACGCCAGCAGTCACACAACACTACCAACACTACACATGTCAACACCAGCAGACAGTCGCACAACACTACACATGTCAACACCAGCAGACAGTCGCACAACACTACACATGTCAACACCAGCAGACAGTCGCACAACACTACACATGTCAACACCAGCAGACAGTCACACAACTCTACCAACACTACACATGTCAACACCAGCAGACAGTCGCACAACACTACACATGTCAACACCAACAGACAGTCGCACAACACTACACATGTCAACACCAGCAGTCACACAACACTACCAACACTACACATGTCAACACCAGCAGACAGTCGCACAACACTACACATGTCAACACCAGCAGACAGTCGCACAACACTACACATGTCAACACCAGCAGACAGTCGCACAACACTGCACATGTCAACACCAGCAGACAGTCACACAGCACTACACATGTCAACACCAGCAGTCACACAAGACTACACATGTCAACACCAGCAGACAGTCACACAACACTACACATGCCAACACCAGCAGACAGTCACACAACACTACACATGTAAACACCAGCAGACAGTCACACAACACTACACATGTCAACACCAGCAGACAGTCACACAACACTACACATGTCAACACCAGCAGACAGTCACACAACACTACACATGTCAACACCAGCAGACAGTCACACAACACTACACATGTCAACACCAGCAGACAGTCACACAACACTACACATGTCAACACCAGCAGACAGTAACACAACACTACACATGTCAACA
>NC_091305.1:41818536-41978536 GCF_038502225.1 Cherax quadricarinatus
GATGATGGATTTATGATTTGATGTTCAAAATGCATAAACACGGGACACTCAGTTTTGCGTGTGTTTAGTCATTCGTGCATAGGCTACATCACTCGTTCGTATGTAGGCTTCGTTAGTCATTCGTATGAAGGCCAAATCTGTTTTGTATGTTGTCTACACAAGTCGCTCAAATGTAGACTGCAGTAGTCGTTCGCAAGTACGATAAATAAGCTTGTTTGAACGACGGATACATAAGCTTGTTCTAATGTATGATACATAAGCTTGTTCGAATGTAGGATACATCAAGTTATTCGTGTACAAAATACATCAGTCTCACACATCTTTTATCAGCAGCTGTATTTTACACCAACTTAATCTTCATCAGTGGGTTTCCCTATAACGATTCATTCAACATGAATAATTTTTTCTTTATTATTTACACTGAGAAGGCCTCGGTGGGAACTTACGTTTTAAAACGTATATTTTTTTCCTAAGTCATCTTTGAGTACAGACTCTACTACGGACACGAGTAAAGGTTCCAATAATAACGAATACATCTTTATAGTTGTTTGCGTAAGCTGTGTCAGTGTCGAATAATTAAAATATACATGGGACTTTTATAAATGTATACTAAGGGTGAAAATGAAGGGGGTAACCTACTTTTTTTACACATATAATGTGGAAAAGACACGTGATAATATCAGTTGACAACGCAACAACACAGCCCGTTGTGGCTGTGTTGTTGCGTTGTCAAGTGACATTGTCAACTCCTTGGCATGTCTTTCCAAGACCGAGAGCAACATGTCACTCTGACAGCTGTGGGTCAACCACAAGACACAACTAGGCTGCTCTTATTCTTCCCATCTGCTCTGGTTAGCGACTCCCACATAATACAAGGACGACCCTTCAAGTTCCAGGGACCCAGAAGATCCGGGAGACCAATCAAGATCCATGAACCCAAAAGGTTCAGGGACACCACAAGATCCTTAAACTGCCACTATCCAGGAACCACCCAAGACTTCGGGACCTACAAGGTTGAAGGATCCCTCAATTCATAGATCCCGAGAGGACCTTGTGAATGTATCCACATACTGTATCTGGAACCCTGTACGTTCCACATCCTGGCCACGAATTTGTAATCCGCTGAACTATTAAGGAAATTACTCACGGAGTTTCAAGCACACATATCTAAACTTGATCGCTTAATCTTCCCTATACCAAGAGCGATAGAACTGTTTTCTCTTCTTTTCTAAGGATCGCAAAGCAATTCATTCACTGAATTATCTTTAATCGCTTCCACTGAGTGTATAGTCTAGCACATTTTTGAGTACTGGGTAAGATAAGAGAGATAGATAACAGTGCAATAGAAGAAATCTTTATCACAGTAGTGCGATGGAATTTCGACGAGATTCTGTCCACTCTGATGAGGTATTTTGATGACTTACCTCTCAGTAGGGAGAATCAGGCGACGGTTTCGACAGTGCCTCTTAGCAGCTGAGGATGAAGGTGGCACCTGGCAGGCAGTGGTGTTCTACCTCCTGCCTGAGGCGCCTCCACCCCCACCACCCAACCTCACGCACACAAATAGCCCCCACCTCACTCCCTGGCCTAGGGCCAGCCCCCAACACCAACACCCGTCACACCCCCACACATTTCCTCCCCACCCGTGCTGAAATTGTAGGTCACAGTTCTACCTCTACCTCGGTAGAAGTAGACCGACGGGAACGAAGTTATTAGTTTTGTAGCGTTTTCAGCTTTACTGTCATCAGGTTTGTACATGGTAAGTGTGCATGTAACTAAAGACTCACCTAATGAATGTATGTGTGTGTGTGTGTGTGTGTGTGTGTGTGTGTGTGTGTGTGTGTGTGAATCACAAGCCATAAGTGTGAATCACAAGCCATAAGTGTGAATCACAAGCAATATATTAAGAGTGTGAGTGCATCACAAGCCATACATGAGTATAAGTGTATCTCATGCATCATAAGATCGTGAGTCACGAAACTTGTATAATTCCTGGGAGTGTAGAGTCAATTGTTCTGACGCCTTGGAATAGCGCAGAGTTGGTGGTGACAGTGACACGGGTGGGGACCGTGAGTCTGGGGCGGAAGTTGCATCTGGCTGTTCATTCTTGGCTGCAATGAGAGCAACAGGTAGGAAGCATGATTGCCTTGCGAGCATACAGTGCCACTGCAAGCATACACAGAAGCATCCACCATCACATGCAAGGCACTAAAACACAAGCGAAAGTCCGTATATACACATACGCATGCAAACGTGCAAACACGTACGAACCCACCAGAGGACGTGTCCCCACGGATAAGCAGTAAAACCCAGACACCCCTGCAAAGACTAGAAACAAAGCGCACAAGCATAGACAAGCACAAAACCCCAGTTCAAAGACAGTTCAAAGTCATGTTATTTATCTCTATATAAACTGGAAAACCTATGAAAATTGTGTAAATATTACTGATAAATACAATATTACAAGTCTCAGCACATTGTTCAGTTGGTGATTGTAAACAAGTTAGAATTAGTACACAGGAGTACACGGACAAGATAACAGTGGATCTGAGAGTCCAAACATAGGAGTACATGGACAAGATAGCAGTGGATCTGAGAGCCCACACATAGGAGTACACAGACAAGATAACAGTGGATCTGCGAGTCCAAACATAGGAGTTACATGGACAAGATACCAGTTGATCTGAGAGTCCAAACATAGGAGTACACGGACAAGATAGCAGTGGATCTGAGCGTCTAAATATACACTGGCTGAGGAAAGGAATGATTTATTTCCACGTAGATTAAGAGTCAAGAATAGAAACGCTAAAGGCTCTCCCCCACTGTTCATTCCCTTCAGCCACTGCTGGCATGAAAACAGGGGGAAAATACTGAAAAATATTAGAAAAATAGCCCGGAATTTACCGGAAAGATGGAATTTGATAGAAGCCCTGGATTATAACTATTTCTCCTGCATTACTATCCTGTGTTACTATCCTTCACATAACTGTGTGTACTAGTAGTTCCGCAGCTGGTTACTACCACTTCTGCTGGACCCATTACGTACCTCTGTAATCTGTAAATACCTTTGTAACTTGTCATGATTGTGACCAGACCTACCTGGAGTTCATTACCTTTGTAAATTGTGAGTTCATTACCTTTGTAAATTGTGAGTTCATTACCTCTGTAACTTGTTCAGCTATCAAAACTTTGGAGTCCAGTCCCTGGACCAATTATGTACCTCTGTAATCTTTTGACTACCGCCCACAGGATGGGTATGGGGTGCAAAATAAACATATTAAACAACTAACTTTGACTATCACAACCCTTTAACTCTACCACAACTAATATTGACTTGGTTGCTCGTTCTCAACTGGTTTTTAGTAAATTTTCGACTTTTGTGTAATTTGGAGTCCAAAAAAAATGACCTTTTTTTGAGTCAGTGTTGTGTACTGTGCTCGAAGTTTTTTGTCTGTAAAACCCAGCATTTTATTATGACTTTGTATACCCTAACGAATGCCCCTATATACATATACATATATATATATATATATATATATATATATATATATATATATATATATACACACACACACACATATATATATATATATATATATACATATACATTATATATATATATATATATATATATATATATATATACACACATATATATATATATATATATATATATATATATATATATATATATATATATATATATATATATATATATATATATATATATATATATGCAAAACACTCACTCTGAAAGAATAGAGAAATTCGTGAGTAGTCACGAAAGCGCTTGAAATTTCTTTATTCTTTGAGAGTGGTTGTTTTGCATATTCTGAAATCACCTGTTTACTGTGATCTTATTGCATATATATATATATATATATATATATATATATATATATATATATATATATATATATATATATATATATATATATAATATATATATATTTTTTTATTTTTTTTTTTATTATCACACTGGCCGATTCCCACCAAGGCAGGGTGGCCCGAAAAAGAAAAACTTTCACCATCATTCACTCCATCACTGTCTTGCCAGAAGGGTGCTTTACACTACAGTTTTTAAACTGCAACATTAACACCCCTCCTTCAGAGTGCAGGCACTGTACTTCCCATCTCCAGGACTCAAGTCCGGCCTGCCGGTTTCCCTGAATCCCTTCATAAATGTTGCTTTGCTCACACTCCAACAGCACGTCAAGTATTAAAAACCATTTGTCTTCAATCACTCCTATCAAACACGCTCACGCATGCCTGCTGGAAGTCCAAGCCCCTCGCACACAAAACCTCCTTTACCCCCTCCCTCCAACCTTTCCTAGGCCGACCCCTACCCCGCCTTCCTTCCACTACAGACTGATACACTCTTGAAGTCATTCTGTTTCGCTCCATTCTCTCTACATGTCCGAACCACCTCAACAACCCTTCCTCAGCCCTCTGGACAACAGTTTTGGTAATCCCGCACCTCCTCCTAACTTCCAAACTACGAATTCTCTGCTTTATATTCACACCACACATTGCCCTCAGACATGACATCTCCACTGCCTCCAGCCTTCTCCTCGCTGCAACATTCATCACCCATGCTTCACACCCATATAAGAGCGTTGGTAAAACTATACTCTCATACATTCCCCTCTTTGCCTCCAAGGACAAAGTTCTTTGTCTCCACAGACTCCTAAGTGCACCACTCACTCTTTTTCCCTCATCAACTCTGTGATTCACCTCATCTTTCATAGACCCATCCGCTGACACGTCCACTCCCAAATATCTGAATACGTTCACCTCCTCCATACTCTCTCCCTCCAATCTGATATCCAATCTTTCATCACCTAATCTTTTTGTTATCCTCATAACCTTACTCTTTCCTGTATTCACCTTTAATTTTCTTCTTTTGCACACCCTACCAAATTCATCCATTAATCTCTGCAACTTCTCTTCAGAATCTCCCAAGAGCACAGTGTCATCAGCAAAGAGCAACTGTGACAACTCCCACTTTATGTGTGATTCTTTATCTTTTAACCCCACGCCTCTTGCCAAGACCCTCGCATTTACTTCTCTTACAACCCCATCTATAAATATATTAAACAACCACGGTGACATCACACATCCTTGTCTAAGGCCTACTTTGACTGGGAAAAAATTTCCCTCTTTCCTACATACTCTAACTTGAGCCTCACTATCCTCGTAAAAACTCTTCACTGCTTTCAGTAACCTACCTCCTACACCATACACTTGCAACATCTGCCACATTGCCCCCCTATCCACCCTGTCATACGCCTTTTCCAAATCCATAAATGCCACAAAGACCTCTTTAGCCTTATCTAAATACTGTTCACTTATATGTTTCACTGTAAACACCTGGTCCACACACCCCCTACCTTTCCTAAAGCCTCCTTGTTCATCTGCTATCCTATTCTCCGTCTTACTCTTAATTCTTTCAATTATAACTCTACCATACACTTTACCAGGTATACTCAACAGACTTATCCCCCTATAATTTTTGCACTCTCTTTTATCCCCTTTGCCTTTATACAAAGGAACTATGCATGCTCTCTGCCAATCCCTAGGTACCTTACCCTCTTCCATACATTTATTAAATAATTGCACCAACCACTCCAAAACTATATCCCCACCTGCTTTAACATTTCTATCTTTATCCCATCAATCCCGGCTGCCTTACCCCCTTTCATTTTACCTACTGCCTCACGAACTTCCCCCACACTCACAACTGGCTCTTCCTCGCTCCTACAAGATGTTGTTCCTCCTTGCCCTATACACGAAATCACAGCTTCCCTATCTTCATCAACATTTAACAATTCCTCAAAATATTCCCTCCATCTTCCCAATACCTCTAACTCTCCATTTAATAACTCTCCTCTCCTATTTTTAACTGACAAATCCATTTGTTCTCTAGGCTTCCTTAACTTGTTAATCTTACTCCAACACTTTTTCTTTTTTTCAAAAAAATTTGTTGATAACATCTCACCCACTCTCTCTCTCTGTAAATATATATATATATATATATATATATATATATATATATATATATATATATATATATATATATATATATAAATATATATATATATATATATATATGTATATATATATATATATATATATATATATATATATATATATATATATATATATATATATATATATATATATATATATATATATATATATATATATATATATATATTTACAGATAATTAAAATTAACGAATCACAACGATAGTTAATATTCATTACAACTATAAAATCACTGAATCTGTTAATGTTACGCATACTTCTGTTCTCTTGATTGAATCAAGTTTAGTGTGTATTTAGGCCCGCTGGGACGCAGACTCAGGTGCACTGACAGGGTGGACAAGTACAGGCTATTTACCAGAGGAACTAGAGCAGGAGGACACAGAGGGAATGTGTATGTTCAAACGAGTCACAGATACCAGTAAACATGCCTTAACATAAGTGCAGTAAAGCTTCGGAATGGCACAGAGAATGACGTTTGCGAGCTGATTATATTACGAGGCTTCAAAGAGATTCTTTGGTAAACTAAAAGAACACAGGAGAAATGTTTACCTTGCTGACACTGACAACGCCTTTCTTTAAGTCATGTTAGAGATCATAATCATCCTATAAACTAGTTTTCTAGCAAGAAAATCTATTCAACCTTCTAGCACTTCATCACACTATTCACCATATGAATTTTACCCACGAATTTCTTCATGTTGACGCCTGAGTTTCCAAGCATATTGTGAATTTTTGTATTGTTAAGCGTACACCTCACTTAAAGCCAATTTTCTTCTCATCTTCTAATACTCTTTTCACCTGAATTGTCTTCTGTGTCTTTATTTCTGACCTGTCTTCTTGCTTACGCCTGCAATCTTGACCTGATAATGGTCTAGAACGTATCACAACGTTATCTAAAGTCCCCACTAGAAACTAAGGAAGGCAAGGTGTAATTGTGAAAAGTTTTAATGTAAATATGACAAAATTAAATCATGCAAGTTAGTCGAAAAACTCACTGACATGAGGAATATCGGAAGAATTGATGTGTAGGGAAGCAACAGGTATAGGATGGCACATTTAGAACAAGCGGTTTACTAAATATAATAGAATTGTAAGAGACGAACAGCATGAAAATCCCCATAAAAATATAGAAGGGCGAGGGGGAGAGTAAACGAAACGGAAGAACGAGGAACAACTGCACAAACTGAGACGTAAAGCGCAATGTTTACCCGAAAACGACATAACGACGAGGCCCGACGGCGAGGGACCAAGTAATATAACTTACACAAGAGAGACAAACAATAGACGACAGAGAGATATGTGATGAGCTGTAACTGCAACACTTCAAAACTGCCATCACCGAGGATTCGATGACAAGTTAGAAACAATTTGACCGGGTCGACCAACAGGAGCTGAATGAAATTAAGGCAACAAAAGAGGAGATAAAAGCGATACTAAGGAAATTAGAAACATCGAACCTGATGTGATGATATTATGGGTTGTGCAAGAAGGCACAGAAGCTCTTGTTGACTTTATAACTAGGCAAAATAAGAGGTCAGTGACTTGGCACACAGAAACGAGCATATGTGATCCTTAACATAACTGGGACGTCTGTGAAGGAGGAGTCTAGTTGACCAGTTAGAAATAGATACACATGAGATAAAGGAACGATAAATTTTGTTCTAGCAAACTTCTAGAGTTCTATGTTAGAGTAACAGACATAAACCAAACTGAAGTACGGACAGGTGTTATAGGTATTGAAGAGAATGCAGAAATGGTTATGAAATTACAAGTAGTGAGGGTTGAAAAGGAAAGAAGAATGGAAGGGGGCGATGATGGTAAGTTATATTCTGCAAGTTAATGAACATTAACTAGTTACTAGTTACACACTAGTGTGTAACTAGTTAATGTCTGGGTTATTTGTGTATTATTCCAGTCACAGTATTGTGCCTTTTTGTTTTTCATTAGTAACAATATTCTCTGAATAAAATAACTAACATTATATAATTAAAACAAAGTTTCTTTTCAAAAGTCCTGACATAGCCTAGTATGTAAACAAAGTCAAGGGGAAATATATTACTTTAAAACAAGACTACATCGATGCAAGGCTCCTACTGGCACAAATTAGTAAAGTGTAAACAAAGATATTTTAATGTTTGTAGATGAAGTCAAACACATGCTCTGTTTATCTTCGGGACTCGTGGATATCAAACACAGAAGTCACCTGTTAACTCCCGTGACTTACAGAAGTTACACTTACAAGACTACGTGTTTACCAGTAACTCAAAGTAGAAGTCAAACAGTTACGACTGACGCGGAGTAGTGGCTCCCAGCTGATTTCCTTCGCGACTCAGGTCTTCAGAAAAAAAAAACCATACCACGGGCGGGGATAGAACCCGCGATCAGAGAGTCTCAAAACTCCAGACCGTCGCGTTAGCCACTGGACCAGCTAGCCACAATAAGATTCATCCAACTAGGTATATTTCTAACGCGACGGTCTGGAGTTTTGAGACTTTCTGATCGCGGGTTCTATCCTTGTCCGTGGTATGGTTTGTTTGCAATCGTGTCATTACGATTTCGCGACTCAGGTCTCCAGGCTCAGGGCACAAAGATCACAGTCCAGGGTGACAGGCTGAAGGTCAAAACCTAGTGAGAACCGACCACAGGTTCTTCACAAGTAAAGCCAGAAGCATTTGTCAAAGTTTGGTACAGTATCACCAGGAGATCTTGAAAGGAGTGTGCTCAGGGTAACGTTGTGTAAGAGCTGGTGTCCGAGTACCTTCAAAATGAGTTGAATCTAGACTGTGAACTCTCTGGCCTTTCCTCTGGACATCTGCATCATGCCAGGGTCTTTCTACCCAGGATCATCTTAGACAGTGGTTCCCAGTCTTTTCCAACATGAGAACCATTTTTTTTTTTAGCTTCATGGAATTTCATTGACCAATAATGTTTAAATGAAGACATCCAGTGCTAGCCGGAGGAGAGATACTTATTGCGAAGCTTCGTGTATCCGTTGGAATAACTAAGGAGCTCTCAAGGGGTCCGCGACCCACAGGTTGAGAACCAATGATCTAAGATAATGACGCATAGGTCGCTGTTCTCTGCTTACTCGCTGGGATTTTCAATCGTATTATATTGAAGGATAAAAATATTATGGTAAAAGCAATAGACTAACTATAGTGAAAGTACTAGAATAACCAGGAAGAAGATTCTAGAGAGAATGTACAAGAAATAATTACTAGCGACAGTACTAGACTAACTAGTGTAAAGACACTGGAGTGAAGCGGCTGAAGTGAAGGTACGAGAGAAAATAGTGACAGAGACAGAGTGAGGCATTAGACATACTAGAATAAAACTGATGAACTGGTGGTGAAAGTTCGGTAGATCATATCCCAATCAAGTGAACTGTTACTGCTAGCTACACGTTAGGTTAGCTTGCGTTAAGTTAGGCTGGGTTATGTTGAGTCGGTTTAGGTTTTACCAAGAACACAAATTAAAACCATCTGTTCTGAATATCATCTTAATATTGGACAATTTAAATATTAAGTAACTTGTGGCTGAACTCTCACAAAACACTTCAATATTCACTACAACAAATACGAAAGCAAAAAATTTGAGGAAAATCTAAGATTTTACGTAGAAAAAATATAGGAATTTGACGCATTATCTCCTTCACATCTCAGAATTATTGAAAAAGTCGTTGTTGGCGCCACATCCAGACATGATCACTCATCGTCATGGCGCCACATCCAAACATGATCACTCATCGTCATGGCGCCACATCCAAACATGATCACTCATCGTCATGGCGCCACATCCAGACATGATCACTCATCGTCATGGCGCCACATCCAGACATGATCACTCATCGTCATGGCGCCACATCCAGACATGATCACTCACCGTCATGGCGCCACATCCACACATGATCACTCACCGTCATGGTGTCACATCCACACATGATCACTCACCGTCATGGTGTCACATCCACACATGATCACTCACCGTCATGGTGTCACATCCACACATGATCACTCACCGTCATGGCGCCACATCCAGACATAGGGCTCCCCTTAGAATTTTTCCACTTACTCTGTTCCATTGACTCCCTGCAACCACCACTTACCATAGCAACGTCTTATCCTCGGCAGCTGAGTTCATACATAACGTTGAAACCAGCAGTGAAAGTCTGGCTTAAGAATTAGATTTATTAGTCGAAATATTATAGAAATGTCTAGAGATGGCAACGCAGATTTGAGTACTGCTTCACCCTTCACTACTTTCATTCCTCTGTGTGAGACTGGATTTTAAAAGCCTGATAATCAGGTGAGACATTTCTCAAAGAAAGAGACCTAGTTTATGCACATGAGTCGTATTAATAATAGCTATCTGGACGTCCTGGTTGTTACTGACTCAGAGTGAGGAAGACTGTGTATGTGCCACAGTTGCCACCCTCTGAACAATACGTACAAATATGCTTGTGATGATGATGGTTAAATTACTAGAGTGGTTAGGAAGGTAATAGACCGAAAGTGCCAGAGTGAAAGTACTAGGATATACACTTGAATGTAAATAGTGAAGTGAAAGAAATAGGCTCAGTAGAATGACAATACACACACACACACACAAAAAAAAAACGCACATAGGAGAGAGGAGCTTACCATGACGTTTCGGTCCGTCTTGGATTATTGACAGTCACACTAACGATAAAGTGTAAGAAAGTCAGGCTCGGAATTATGCCTTTTGATCTTTAGAGTGACAGTAATAGTTGAAAAAGTCTTTAAATGATGAAGCTGTTCACTAGAATTGTTAGTGAGCCAAAGATTGAACAAGTTTTGTTACGTGTACTGGAGGGTTACCCCCCATGTTGGCGCCACTAGCGAAGCCGGGGTTCGTGTACTGGAAGGTTGCCCCCCATGTTGGCGCCACTAGCGAAGCCGGGGTTCGTGGACTGGAAGGTTGCCCCCCATGTTGGCGCCACTAGCGAAGCCGGGGTTCGTGTACTGGAAGGTTGCCCCCCCTGTTGGCGCCACTAGCGAAGCCGGGGTTCGTGTACCGGAAGGTTACCCCCATGTTGGCGCCACTAGCGAAGCCGGGGTTCGTGTACTGGAAGGTTGCCCCCCATGTTGGCGCCACTAGCGAAGCCGGGGTTCGTGTACCGGAAGGTTACCCCCATGTTGGCGCCACTAGCGAAGCCGGGGTTCGTGTACTGGAAGGTTGCCCCCCATGTTGGCGCCACTAGCGAAGCCGGGGTTCGTGTACTGGAAGGTTGCCCCCCATGTTGGCGCCACTAGCGAAGCCGGGGTTCGTGTACCGGAAGGTTACACCCATGTTGGCGCCACTAGCGAAGCCGGGGTTCGTGTACTGGAAGGTTGCCCCCCATGTTGGCGCCACTAGCGAAGCCGGGGTTCATGTACTGGAAGGTTACCCCCCATGTTGGCGCCACTAGCGAAGCCGGGGTTCGTGTACTGGAAGGTTGCCCCCCATGTTGGCGCCACTAGCGAAGCCGGGGTTCGTGTACTGGAAGGTTGCCCCCCATGTTGGCGCCACTAGCGCAGCCGGGGTTCGTGGACTGGAAGGTTGCCCCCCCTGTTGGCGACACTAGCGAAGCCGGGGTTCGTGTACTGGAAGGTTGCCCCCCATGTTGGCGCCACTAGCGAAGCCGGGGTTCGTGTACTGGAAGGTTGCCCCCCATGTTGGCGCCACTAGCGAAGCCGGGGTTCGTGGACTGGAAGGTTGCCCCCCATGTTGGCGCCACTAGCGAACCCGGGGTTCGTGTACTGGAAGGTTAGCCCCCAGGTTGGCGCCACTAGCGAAGCCGGGGTTCGTGTACCGGAAGGTTACCCCCCATGTTGGCGCCACTAGCGAAGCCGGGGTTCGTGTACTGGAAGGTTACCCCCCATGTTGGCGCCACTAGCGAAGCCGGGGTTCGTGTACTGGAAGGTTACCCCCATGTTGGCGCCACTAGCGAAGCCGAGGTTCGTGTACCGGAAGGTTACCCCCCATGTTGGCGCCACTAGCGAAGCCGGGGTTCGTGTACTGGAAGGTTACCCCCATGTTGGCGCCACTAGCGAAGCCGGGGTTCGTGTACTGGAAGGTTGCCCCCATGTTGGCGCCACTAGCGAAGCCGAGGTTCGTGTACCGGAAGGTTACCCCCCATGTTGGCGCCACTAGCGAAGCCGGGGTTCGTGTACCGGAAGGTTACCCCCATGTTGGCGCTACTAGCGAAGCCGGGGTTCGTGTACTGGAATGTTACCCCCCATGTTGGCGCCACTAGCGAAGCCGGGGTTCGTGTACCGGAAGGTTACCCCCCATGTTGGCGCCACTAGCGAAGCCGGGGTTCGTGTACCGGAAGGTTACCCCCATGTTGGCGCTTCTAGCGAAGCCGGGGTTCGTGTACTGGAAGGTTACCCCCCATGTTGGCGCCACTAGCGAAGCCGGGGTTCGTGTACCGGAAGGTTACCCCCCATGTTGGCGCCACTAGCGAAGCCGGGGTTCGTGTACCGGAAGGTTACCCCCCATGTTGGCGCCACTAGCGAAGCCGGGGTTCGTGTACCGGAAGGTTACCCCCATGTTGGCGCTACTAGCGAAGCCGGGGTCCGTGTGCCGGAAGGTTACCCCCATGTTGGCGCCACTAGCGAAGCCGGGGTTCGTGTACTGGAAGGTTACCCCCATGTTGGCGCCACTAGCGAAGCCGGGGTTCGTGTACCGGAAGGTTACCCCCCATGTTGGCGCCACTAGCGAAGCCGGGGTTTGTGTACTGGAAGGTTACCCCCCATGCTGGCGCCACTAGCGAAGCCGGGGTTCGTGTACTGGAAGGTTACCCCCCATGTTGGCGCCACTAGCGAAGCCGGGGTTCGTATACTGGAAGGTTACCCCCATGTTGGCGCCACTAGCGAAGCCGGGGTTCATGTACTGGAAGGTTATCCCCCACATGTTGGCGCCACTAGCGAAGCCGGGGTCACCCACCTCCCTCATATTAACGTATATATTGTGGTAGAATTTCCCTGGCTAGTTCACTGGATTCACTGGAAGAGGATAAGAAGGCTGGCAAGGTAATCTCATCAGCTGTACGAAAGTCCAGCCCACCTAATTTGACTGTCAGTGAGGCGTGTTCTCACTGTGATTCGTCCAGGAAAAGGCTTAAAACTGTTTTTTCCAGCATGGCCTTTATAAAGGACTCGTACTCTTTCAGTATAGGCGCCGTATAAATAAAGTGAACTTAAAAACAACAAGACACAATACCGTGACTGGAACAATACACAAATAACCCGCATATAGAAGACAGGAACTTACAACAACGTTTCAGTCCAACTTGGACCATTTACAAAATCACACTAATAAAATTTAGTGAACTTAGAGAGGTATAGACACCTGGAGACGAGATACCAAATATCATAGACATCAGTGTCACTGATCCTGGTTTTTATCAGTTTGACGTCAGAGATTTTTCCCCTAAATCTTACCAGTAACATTATGCATCGGGATATATTTAGACTGTAAGTCTTGGGAACGTGGCACAGCTTCCCCAAATAGACTCAGGGGAAGAGTGAAGCAATTCTAAATATATCGTACCGATGTATTTTATTCGTTTGGTAGTGTGGGAGTGACATCTATGGTCGACAACGAGTCTGGCAACACCTGAGATCTGTTTGTTTGGTAGCAGCATCAGTGACACACGTCTTCCATGGCGGGATGACATCTATGGTTGACATCGGGTCTGGCAACATCTCCCCCTCCTCCCCCCCGACGCCATCACCAGCCCAGGAGGGAAGACTAATGTTTTCTGTTTAGCTTTATGTATTTCGGTCGCGATCAGATAAAAACATCCCCGTATTTCATTATCCCAGTCCACTGTACCGTATTGCAAGCAACTGGAATAGTGCAGAGTGCGGCAAAGTCTCTAACGTAGTTGAATATTATCGTTGAATATTTGAAGCAAATTAGAAGAGGTATTCACAAGTTATCACATGGAAACTAACATCCCGATTTCTTCGATAAAAAAAATATAGCGAATTAAGACGTACACAACCCGAAACTAATTTAAACCTTCCTCTAAAAGACTCCATTTCTGAAGTAAAATTAAAGAGGCTTTCTGTTGCTATGTCCACAAGAGACAAATATTCTAAAATTCACCATCACTTTAAGTTTGAAGCACATCGGAAGTTGCATTATCAATTTATCAGCGTTGAAGAGTTGAAATCAATCGGACGAGGCACTCAGAAATTATCCCTTGAAAACCAGTATTTCGATTTGTCCAGTTTTTTCTATAAGCAAAAGGTAAAATAAGGACCAACAGAGGCTAAAATTTATCCAGACTCTTCTCCAGGTAAGACTGACCAGAATTTGAGGTTTAAGGAAGTAAATCAGTACGTAATCAGAATGTTTATATTTAGTTTTTAGGTACATAACATACAAGATTTTTACAATAGTCTTACAATGGCCTTACAATGGTCTTACAATGGTCTTACAATGGCCTTACAATGGTCTTACAATGGTCTTACAATGGTCTTACAATGGTCTTACAATGGCCTTACAATGGTCTTACAATGGTCTTACAATGGACATTAAGTTGATTTAAGATAACTTTGTAAAGTCAAACACAGTGACTAATTCTTGGTCAGAAGAGACGTTTTCCAGTTATTCCATAGGAATCAATTTGTTTTAAAAAAAAATCGGGAAAATTCAAGCTTACTCAGCTTAAAGTTTAGGAGAAACTTCCTTTGAAAGTAAACACATCAGCACAGAAATGTTGGAAGGAAATGAAGGTTAGGTAAGATATATCAGGAAACAGGACAAGTGTTTCCTGACGCGGGTCTTAGTCATATGATGACCCACAGCTGGAGCTTTCGTTCATTTGACCGAGGCCTTCCTCTGGCTTACCCCTCCACCCCCTTTAAAAGTTATGGTTATAATTATAACAGTTAAATCACAGTTAATTAGGAAGGAGACCAGGAGATGGAGCCTGCAACTCTCGCACACAATCCAACAAAATTCACACCTACACAGTCTATGTAACCAGAAAACGTTTATACATTGCATAAGATGTCTTACAGTTATTTTTTAGTTTAATTAAGGATGGCGTTGAATGCATTAAGATTCTGACCATTCTGATTTAAGGAGGGAATAAATCAACTTCCTCGGATCAAGAGCCCTTCACCAGCATCAAGGCACACTCCTTGAGAGATACTCCAGGGATTTAATGTAAAATAACTCTATACTATTCCAAGGTAACAGCGGCAGAACGGGTATCTGGTTTATCTGACTAAGATAAACCAGTGATAAAGGTTTAACCCCGACGACAAGACGACAAGACGACAAGACGACAAGACGAGACGAAAAGACGACAAGACGACAAGACGACAAGACAACAAGACGACAAGAGGCTTTCCAAAGTTCTCGCAGGGAAATAAATTCCTGAAACAGTCAATGTGTAGCTGAGCAGCAGACCCCACACTTGCCAGCTGTTCCATGAAGCTTTTCAGAGTTACTGTTCATCAGGATTAAAAATCTGAAGCTAAATAGATAAAGCGATCTGAAATAATAAACGAAAGTCTTGGAGGAAGTTAGTGTAAGACAGTGTGTCGTGTCTGGTATAAAACTACCAACAACGTAGTGATTCAGAGCGGTTCTATTCTGCTTAAAATTACCTACAGTCCTATAAGTTAGATATATTTTTTTTATATAAAATTGGTAAAATGACACCTACACAGGCCAAATTCAATACAAATACACTTTTAATTAAGATACTCTAGCGTTTGAAGTCGATCAGAAGAGGCATTTTTAGTTATTATATGGAAACCAATTTAACGAAACTAACCATACCACTGGCAGGGATTGAACTCGTAGCGAGTGAGTCGTGAAACTCCAGGCCAGAGCGTAAGGCACTGGACCTGGAGTTTTACGATTCATTGCCACGAGTTCAATCCCCACCCGTGCGATGGTTTGTTTGCAATCGTGTCATTAACGAAACCGGCAGTTTGGAACTTACTCAGCTCAAAGTGAAAGCTAAGTTTTCTTGTAGTAAAGGTCTCCAACACTGAAAGTTTGAAGTTTATCGGAAAAGGCATTATGTAGTAATCAGTCTGACTCCAACGATTCCAAGTTATTTAATAATTTCGGTAAAACTTTAAATTTGCACCTACAAAGACTAAACTCATAGACTGTCATCCTTATTATTAAATGCACTAACCTAAATAGTTTTAAACCGATCAGAAGAGGCATTCTTTAGCTACTGAATGGAAAAAACATCGTTCTTCTTTTTTACGAAATTGGCAAATTAAGACTTATGTACCCTATTAAATGAAAGACTTGAGACGAATTTTTGTATCCTTCTCCCATAAGCCTCTACGAAAATGGTCAATGTCGGGGATAAACTTTAAAATAAAGAAAATTTCGAACGTAACTTTAATTCATGAAACAGAATAGGCAAACGAGTCTGAAGGAAGTAGAACAACACAGACACGAACCAACAGATACATACCTATCATAATAAAATGTGTCGAGCAAAACATATACAGGGAGAAAGTAACAAGATCAGTTGATTGAAAAATGTTGTTACTGCTGGACTAAGGCTAGAGTATAAGTATCTCTGACAGTACTGTTGTTTCTGCTAGACTAAGGCTAGAGTATAAGTATCTCTGACAGTACTGTTGTTTCTGCTAGACTAAGGCTAGAGTATAAGTATCTCTGACAGTACTGTTGTTACTGCTAGACTAAGGCTAAGCTATAAGTATCTCTTATAGGACTGTTATTACTACTGGACTAAGGCTAGAGTATAAGTATCTTTGACAGTACTGTTGTTAGTGCTAGACTAAGGCTAGAGTATAACTATCTCTGACAGTACTGTTGTTTCTGCTAGACTAAGGCTAGAGTATAAGTATCTCTGACAGTACTGTTGTTACTGCTAGACTAAGGCTAGAGTATAAGTATCTCTGACAGTACTGTTGTTACTGCTAGACTAAGGCTAGAGTATAAGTATCTCTGACAGTACTGTTGTTACTGCTAGACTAAGGCTAAGCTATAAGTATCTCTTATAGGACTGTTATTACTACTGGACTAAGGCTAGAGTATAAGTATCTCTGACAGTACTATTGTTTCTGCTAGACTAAGGCTAGAGTATAACTATCTCTGACAGTACTGTTGTTTCTGCTAGACTAAGGCTAGAGTATAAGTATCTCTGACAGTACTGTTGTTACTGCTAGACTAAGGCTAGAGTATAAGTATCTCTGACAGTACTGTTGTTACTGCTAGACTAAGGCTAGAGTATAAGTATCTCTGACAGTACTGTTGTTACTGCTAGACTAAGGCTAGAGAATAAGTATCTCTGACAGTGCTGTTGTTACTGTTAGACTAAGGCTAGGCTATATATCTAGCAGTACTGTTGTTACTGCTAGACTAAGGCTAGAGTATAAGTATCTCTGACGGTACTGTTGTTTCTGCTAGACTAAGGCTAGAGTATAAGTATTTCTGACAGTACTGTTGTTACTGCTAGACTAAGGCTAGAGTATAAGTATCTCTGACAGCACTGTTGTTACTGCTAGACTAAGGCTAGGCTATAAGTTTCTCTGACAGCACTGTTGTTACTGCTAGACTAAGGCTAGAGTATAAGTATCTCTGACAGCACTGTTGTTACTGCTAGACTAAGGCTAGGCTATAAGTATCTCTGACAGCACTGTTGTTACTGCTAGACTAAGGCTAGAGTATAAGTATCTCTGACAGCACTGTTGTTACTGCTAGACTAAGGCTAGAGTATAAGTATCTCTGACAGTACTGTTGTTACTGCTAGACTAAGGCTAAGCTATAAGTATCTCTTATAGGACTGTTATTACTACTGGACTAAGGCTAGAGTATAAGTATCTCTGACAGTACTGTTGTTAGTGCTAGACTAAGGCTAGGCTATAAGTATCTCTGACAGTACTGTTGTTACTGCTAGACTAAGGCTAGAGTATAAGTATCTCTGACAGTACTGTTGTTTCTGCTAGACTAAGGCTAGAGAATAAGTATCTCTGACAGTGCTGTTGTTACTGTTAGACTAAGGCTAGGCTATATATCTAGCAGTACTGTTGTTACTGCTAGACTAAGGCTAGAGTATAAGTATCTCTGACAGTACTGTTGTTTCTGCTAGACTAAGGCTAGAGTATAATTATCTCTGACAGTACTGTTGTTTCTGCTAGACTAAGGCTAGGCTATAAGTATCTCTGACAGTACTGTTGTTACTGCTAGACTAAGGCTAGAGTATAATTATCTCTGACAGTACTGTTGTTTCTGCTAGACTAAGGCTAGGCTATAAGTATCTCTGACAGTACTGTTGTTACTGCTAGACTAAGGCTAGAGTATAAGTATCTCTGACAGTACTGTTGTTACTGCTAGACTAAGGCTAGGCTATAAGTATCTCTGACAGTACTGTTGTTACTGCTAGACTAAGGCTAAGCTATGAAACCCCACTGTGTTTGTTAAGCACTACCGATCATAGGATGGGTTGATGCTGAGTAATAAACTAACTACTGAGGTGGTAGCAGTCAGGTTGCAAATTAACTAGACAGGTACTGAGTTAATTTGCAAGCAATTCCTTATACCAGCTCAGTCATCATCCTGATGTTCAATACACCTGTGTTGTCATCAGGTGTTCATCACACCTGTGTTGCCATCAGATGTTGATCGCACCAGTGTTGCCATCAGATGTTGATCACACCAGTGTTGCCATTAGATGTTGATCACACCAGTGTTGCCATCAGATGTTGATCACACCAGTGTTGCCATCAGATGTTGATTGCACCTGTGTTGCCATCAGATGTTGATCACACCAGTGTTGCCATCAGATGTTGATCACACCAGTGTTGCCATCAGATGTTGATCACACCAGTGTTGCCATCAGATGTTGATCACACCAGTGTTGCCATCAGATGTTGATCACACCTGTGTTGTCATCAGATGTTGATCATACCTGTGTTGCCATCAGATGTTGATCACACCAGTGTTGCCATCTGATGCTGATCACACCTGTGTTGCCATCAGATGTTGATCACACCTGTGTTGTCATCAGATGTTGATCACACCAGTGTTGCCATCAGATGTTGATCACACCAGTGTTGCCATCAGATGTTGATCACACCAGTGTTGTCATCAGATGATGTTCAACACACCAGTGTTATCATCAGATTATGTTCCATATACCAGCAAAATCATCAACAAGAAGTTTACACACCAGTACACTAACCGCCTAAGCGTACACACACCAGTACACTCATGTAAGCGTACACACACCAGTACACTCATGTAAGCGTACACACACCAGTACAGTCACTATCATATAAGCGTACACACACCAGTACACTCATCATCGTAGCGTATGCACACCAGTACAGTCACTATCATATAAGCGTACAAACACCAGTACACTCATCATCTTAGCGTATGCACACCAGTACAGTCACTATCATATAAGCGTACAAACACCAGTACACTCATCATCGTAGAGTATGCACACCAGTACAGTCACTATCATATAAGTGTACACACACCAGTACACTCACCATGTAAGCGTACACACACCAGTACACTCATGTAAGCGTACACACACCAGTACAGTCACTATCATATAAGCGTACACGCACCTGTACACTCATCATCTTAGCGTATTCACACCAGTACAATCACTATCATATAAGCGTAAACACACCAGTACACTCACCATGTAAACGTACACACACCAGTACACTCATGTAAGCGTACACACACCAGAACAGTCACCATCATATAAGCGTATACACGCCAGTACAGCGGGCCCTCGCTTTAAACACATCATGTTGACTTACCACACTCTAGCATCTTCTCCGGGAGGCTTATGGAAGACATCGTGTCGTCTTAAAGTTATTGTACATGGATTTCACGTCCGCTTATGGAATTAGTTCCGTCAGTTTTCTCAGTCAAACATACAGTCGACACGAAGATGTTGATCTATGGGGGAGCAAACACGATAGTAGTGTAGTTGGTGGTATTCCATCTCTCCATCACTGGAAATAGTCGTGCTTTCTGCTCTCAGAATGCTGCTTCTAAGATGACAGTCGAGACACAGGACCCGGAACAGCTGACGATGTAAACAGAATGCTGTAATCCGAATTTTCAGTGGGGACTAGAGATTTGAGTTTTCAGTAGGACCAATGCTCTCCTGGGTGCCTGAAAACCCCCTCTGAGCATGCGAATTTAATGCAACATTCACAAATGCGTCTGGATGTTGTGTATAAAAAGATGTATAGCAGCAACATGGTAGGAGACTCTCGCGCAGTGCCAGTTGCTAGCTAGCGACTCTCGCTGGCACTTTTGGCAACCCCGGCACGGTTGCAATGTGCCACTACAGTGATGTAAGGAAAAAATAGACACATGCAGTATTTTGCGATCGTATATTGACTACGTTTCGCCCACACATTGGGCTTTATTAACTCACAAACACATAATCTGTTTGTGACTTAATAAAGCCCACTGTGTGGGCGAAATGTAGTCAGTAAAGTACCTCGTTATACTGCACATGTGTATATTTTTCCATCGTGTCGGTATTTTATACTATTTACATCCACAGTGAAGCAAGATTTACAGTGACAAGCACGTCTCGCCCTTGCCACCCTACAGTGATTTACTGCAACAAATGCCGTCAGCTGTGCTAACATCTGCCAGACATACATATGAAGATTGAGAGAGACTTTGGAAAGCCAGACTCAGCCAGCACTTCCTTGACAACCAAAAATACTCAACAAAACATTATCGAGAATAATGCACTACAAGGCACATTCAAAACTACCTCAAATTTACAATTACAATTCACAGGGACAATTGTATCCACCGGAAGACCCATAATATATTTATTTGTTGATTGTTCATTGATTTTTGTCCAGATTAACTGGGATACGGAAATGCGTCGTTACTCATGCTGTTGGCAAGATTTTCTTGGATATTATAATCCACGTCGAGACGCAAAATCTCGTGGCTGTGTTTAAACTTTAATATTTATACCAGTATTTAGGAAAATTAAGCACCAATCATAAGGCAGAAATGATGAGGATTGGATTTATTTAGAAGTTTCAAAGAGAAGTCTCTCAGGCTATTAGTGCAGTCTCTCTCACGTTCATGATGGTGTCTCTCAGCCTTATAGTGCTGTCTCTCTCACGTACATGATGGTGTCTCTCAGTCTCCTAGTGCTGTCTCTCTCACGTTCATGATGGTGTCTCTCAGTCTCCTAGTGCTGTCTCTCTCACGTTCATGATGGTGTCTCTCAGTCTCCTAGTGCTGTCTCTCTCACGTTCATGATTGTGTCTCTCAGTCTCCTAGTGCTGTCCCTCTTAGTTCATGACGGTGTCACTCAGTCTCCTAGTGCTGTCTCTCTCACGTTCATGATGGTGTCTCTCGGTCTCCTAGTGCTGTCTTTCTCACGTTCATGATGGTGTCTCTCAGTCTCCTAGTGCAGTCTCTCTCACGTTTATGATAGTGTCTCTCAGGCTCCTAGTGCAGTCTCTCTCACGTTCATGATAGTGTCTCTCAGTCTCCTAGGGCTGTCTCTCTCACGTTCATGATGGTGTCTCTCAGTCTCCTAGTCCTGTCCCTCTCACGTTCATGATGGTGACTCTCAGTCTCCTAGTGCATTCTCTCTCACGTTCACGATGGTGTCTCTCAGTCTCCTAATGCTGTCTCTCTCACGTTCATGAAGGTGTCTCTCAGTCTCCTAATGCTGTCTCTCTCACATTCCTGATCGTGTCTCTCAGTCTCCTAGTGCTGTCTCTCTCACGTTCATGATGGTGTCTCTCAGTCTCCTAGTGCAGTCTCTCTCACGTTCATGAAGGTGTCTCTCTGTCTCCTAGTGCTGTCTCTCTCACGTTCATTATGGTGTCTCTCAGTCTCCTAGTGCAGTCTCTCTCACGTTCCTGAAGGTGTCTCTCAGTCTCCTGGTGCTGTCTCTCTCACGTTCATGATGGTGTCTCTCAGTCTCCTAGTGCTGTCTCTCTCACGTTCATGATGGTGTCTCTCAGTCTCCTAGTGCTGTCTCTCTCACGTTCATGATGGTGTCTCTCAGTCTCCTAGTGCTGTCTCTCTCACGTTCATGATGGTGTCTCTCAGACTCCTAGTCCTGTCCCTCTCACGTTCATGATTGTGTCCCTCAGTCTCCTAGTGCATTCTCTCTCACGTTCATGATGGTGTCTCTCAGTCTCCTAGTGCAGTCTCTCTCACGTTCATGAAGGTGTCTCTCTGTCTCCTAGTGCTGTCTCTCTCACGTTCATTATGGTGTCTCTCAGTCTCCTAGTGCAGTCTCTCTCACGTTCCTGAAGGTGTCTCTCAGTCTCCTGGTGCTGTCTCTCTCACGTTCATGATGGTGTCTCTCAGTCTCCTAGTGCTGTCTCTCTCACTTGCATGATGGTGTCTCTCAGTCTCCTAGTGCTGTCTCTCTCACGTTCATGATGGTGTCTCTCAGTCTCCTAGTGCTGTCTCTCTCACGTTCATGAAGGTGTCTCTCGGTCTCCTAGTGCTGCCTTTCTCACGTTCATGATGGTGTCTCTCAGTCTCCTAGTGCACTTTCTCTCACGTTCATGAAGGTGTCTCTCGGTCTCCTAGTGCAGTTTCTCTCACGTTCATGATAGTGTCTCTCAGTCTCCTAGTGCAGTCTCTCTCACGTTCATGATGGTGTCTCTCAGTCTCCTAGTGCAGTCTCTCTCACGTTCATGAAGGTGTCTCTCAGTCTCCTAGTGCAGTCTCTCTCACGTTCATGATGGTGTCTCTCAGTCTCCTAGTGCAGTCTCTCTCACGTTCATGAAGGTGTCTCTCGGTTTCCTAGTGCTGTTTCTCTCACGTTCATGATTGTGTCTCTCAGTCTCCTAGTGCTGTTTCTCTCACGTTCATGATGGTGTCTCTCGGTTTCCTAGTGCTGTTTCTCTCACGTTCATGATGGTGTCTCTCAGTCTCCAAATGCTGTCTCTCTCACGTTCATGAAGGTGTCTCTCTGTCTCCTAGTGCTGTCTTTCTAACGTTCATGATGGTGTCTCTCAGTCTCCTAGTGCTGTCTCTCTCACGTTCATGAAGGTGTCTCTCGGTCTCCTAGTGCTGTCTTTCTCACGTTCATGATGGTGTCTCTCAGTCTCCTAGTGCTGTTTCTCTCACGTTCATGATGGTGTCTCTCAGTCTCCTAGTGCTGTTTCTCTCACGTTCATGATGGTGTCCCTCAGTCTCCTAGTGATGTCTCTCTCACGTTCATGATTGTGTCTCTCAGTCTCCTAGTGCTCTCTCACGTTCATGATTGTCTCTCTCAGTCTCCTAGTGCTGTCTCTCTCACGTTCATGAAGGTGTCTCTCAGTCTCCTAGTGCTGTCTCTCTCACGTTCATGATGGTGTCTCTCAGTCTCCTAGTGCAGTCTCTCTCACGTTCATGATGGTGTCTCTCAGTCTCCTAGTGCTGTCTCTGTCACGTTCATGAAGGTGTCTCTCGTCTCCTAGAGCTGTCTCTCTCACGTTAATGATGGTGTCTCTCAGTCTCCTAGTGCTGTCTCTCTCACGTTCATGATGGTGTCTCTCAGTCTCCTAGTGCAGTCTCTCTCACGTTCATGATGGTGTCTCTCAGTCTCCTAGTGCTGTCTCTCTCACGTTCATGATGGTGTCTCTCAGTCTCCTAGTGCTGTCCCTCTCACGTTCGTGATAGTGTCTCTCAGTCTCCTAGTACAGTCTCTCTCACGTTCATGATAGAGTCTCTCAGTCTATTAGTGCAGTCTCTCTCACGTTCATGATGGTGTCTGTGAATCTCCTAGTGCTGTCTCTCTCACGTTCATGATAGTGTCTCTCAGTCTCCTAGTGCAGTCTCTCTCACGTTCATGATGGTGTCTCTCAGTCTCCTAGTGCTGTCCCTCTCACGTTCATGATGGTGTCTCTCAGTCTCCTAGTGCAGTCTCTCTCACGTTCATGAAGGTGTCTCTCGGTCTCCTTGTGCTGTCTCTCTCACGTTCATGAAGGTGTCTCTCAGTCTCCTAGTGCTGTCCCTCTCACGTTCATGAAGGTGTCTCTCAGTCTCCTAGTGCTGTCTCTCTCACGTTCATGATGGTGTCTCTCAGTCTCCTAGTGCTGTCTCTCTCACGTTCATGAAGGTGTCTCTCAGTCTCCTAGTGCAGTCTCTCTCACGTTCATGATGGTGTCTCTCAGTCTCCTAGTGCAGTCTCTCTCACGTTCATGAAGGTGTCTCTCAGTCTCCTAGTGCTGTCTCTCTCACGTTCATGATGGTGTCTCTCAGTCTCCTAGTGCTGTCTCTCTCACGTTCATGATGGTGTCTCTCAGTCTCCTAGTGCTGTCTCTCTCACGTTCATGATGGTGTCTCTCAGTCTCCTAGTGCTGTCTCTCTCACGTTCATGATGGTGTCTCTCAGTCTCCTAGTGCAGTCTCTCTCACGTTCATGATGGTGTCTCTCAGTCTCCTAGTGCTGTCTCTCTCACGTTCATGATGGTGTCTCTCAGTCTCCTAGTGCAGTCTCTCTCACGTTCATGATGGTGTCTCTCAGTCTCCTAGTGCTGTCTCTCTCACGTTCATGATGGTGTCTCTCAGTCTCCTAGTGCTGTCTCTCTCACGTTCATGATGGTGTCTCTCAGTCTCCTAGTGCTGTCTCTCTCACGTTCATGACTGTGTCTCTCAGTCTCCTAGTGATGTCTCTCTCACGTTCAAGATGGTGTCTCTCAGCCTTCTAGTGCTGTCTCTCTCACGTTCATAATGGTGTCTCTCAGTCTCCTTGTGCTGTCCCTCTCACGTTCATGATGGTGTCTCTCAGTCTCTTAGTGCTGTCTCTCTCACGTTCATGATGGTGTCTCTCAGTCTCCTAGTGTAGTCTCTCTCATGTTCATGATGGTGTCTCTCAGTCTCCTAGTGCAGTCTCTCTCACGTTCATGATGGTGTCTCTCAGTCTCCTAATGCTGTCTCTCTCACGTTCATGAAGGTGTCTCTCAGTCTCCTAATGCTGTCTCTCTCACATTCCTGATCGTGTCTCTCAGTCTCCTAGTTCTGTCTCTCTCACGTTCATGATGGTGTCTCTCAGTCTCCTAGTGCAGTCTCTCTCACGTTCATGATGGTGTCTCTCAGTCTCCTAGTGCAGTCTCTCTCACGTTCATGATGGTGTCTCTCAGTCTCCTAGTGCTGTCTCTCTCACGTTCATGATGGTGTCTCTCAGTCTCCTAGTGCTGTCTCTCTCACGTTCATGATGGTGTCTCTCAGTCTCCTAGTGCTGTCTCTCTCACGTTCATGATGGTGTCTCTCAGTCTCCTAGTGCTGTCTCTCTCACGTTCATGATGGTGTCTCTCAGTCTCCTAGTGCAGTCTCTCTCACGTTCATGATGGTGTCTCTCAGTCTCCTAGTGCAGTCTCTCTCACGTTCATGAAGGTGTCTCTCTGTCTCCTAGTGCTGTCTCTCTCACGTTCATGATGGTGTCTCTCAGTCTCCTAGTGCAGTCTCTCTCACGTTCATGAAGGTGTCTCTCTGTCTCCTAGTGCTGTCTCTCTCACGTTCATGATGGTGTCTCTCAGTCTCCTAGTGCTGTCTCTCTCACGTTCATGATGGTGTCTCTCAGTCTCCTAGTGCTGTCTCTCTCACGTTCATGATGGTGTCTCTCAGTCTCCTAGTGCAGTCTCTCTCACGTTCATGATGGTGTCTCTCAGTCTCCTAGTGCAGTCTCTCTCACGTTCATGATGGTGTCTCTCAGTCTCCTAGTGCTGTCTCTCTCACGTTCATGATGGTGTCTCTCAGTCTCCTAGTGCTGTCTTTCTCACGTTCATGATGGTGTCTCTCAGTCTCCTAGTGCTGTCTCTCTCACGGTCATGATGGTGTCTCTCAGTCTCCTAGTGATGTCTCTCTCACGTTCATGATGGTGTCTCTCAGCCTTCTAGTGCTGTCTCTCTCACGTTCATAATGGTGCTTCTCAGTCTCCTAGTGCTGTCCCTCTCACGTTCATGATGGTGTCTCTCAGTCTCTTAGTGCTGTCTCTCTCACGTTCATGATGGTGTCTCTCAGTCTCCTAGTGTAGTCTCTCTCATGTTCATGATGGTGTCTCTCAGTCTCCTAGTGCAGTCTCTCTCACGTTCATGATGGTGTCTCTCAGTCTCCTAGTGCAGTCTCTCTCACGTTCATGAAGGTGTCTCTCTGTCTCCTAGTGCTGTCTCTCTCACGTTCATGATGGTGTCTCTGAGTCTCCTAGTGCTGTCTCTCTCACGTTCATGATGGTGTCTCTCAGTCTCCTAGTGCTGTCTCTCTCACGTTCATGATGGTGTCTCTCAGTCTCCTAGTGCTGTCTCTCTCACGTTCATGATGGTGTCTCTCAGTCTCCTAGTGCAGTCTCTCTCACGTTCATGATGGTGTCTCTCAGTCTCCTAGTGCAGTCTCTCTCACGTTCATGATGGTGTCTCTCAGTCTCCTAGTGCAGTCTCTCTCACGTTCATGATGGTGTCTCTCAGTCTCCTAGTGCTGTCTCTCTCACGTTCATGATGGTGTCTCTCAGTCTCCTAGTGCTGTCTTTCTCACGTTCATGATGGTGTCTCTCAGTCTCCTAGTGCTGTCTCTCTCACGGTCATGATTGTGTCTCTCAGTCTCCTAGTGATGTCTCTCTCACGTTCATGATGGTGTCTCTCAGCCTTCTAGTGCTGTCTCTCTCACGTTCATAATGGTGCTTCTCAGTCTCCTAGTGCTGTCCCTCTCACGTTCATGATGGTGTCTCTCAGTCTCTTAGTGCTGTCTCTCTCACGTTCATGATGGTGTCTCTCAGTCTCCTAGTGTAGTCTCTCTCATGTTCATGATGGTGTCTCTCAGTCTCCTAGTGCAGTCTCTCTCACGTTCATGATGGTGTTTCTCAGTCTCCTAATGCTGTCTCTCTCACGTTCATGAAGGTGTCTCTCAGTCTCCTAATGCTGTCTCTCTCACATTCCTGATCGTGTCTCTCAGTCTCCTAGTTCTGTCTCTCTCACGTTCATGATGGTGTCTCTCAGTCTCCTAGTGCAGTCTCTCTCACGTTCATGATGGTGTCTCTCAGTCTCCTAGTGCAGTCTCTCTCACGTTCATGAAGGTGTCTCTCTGTCTCCTAGTGCTGTCTCTCTCACGTTCATGATGGTGTCTCTGAGTCTCCTAGTGCTGTCTCTCTCACGTTCATGATGGTGTCTCTCAGTCTCCTAGTGCTGTCTCTCTCACGTTCATGATGGTGTCTCTCAGTCTCCTAGTGCTGTCTCTCTCACGTTCATGATGGTGTCTCTCAGTCTCCTAGTGCAGTCTCTCTCACGTTCATGATGGTGTCTCTCAGTCTCCTAGTGCAGTCTCTCTCACGTTCATGATGGTGTCTCTCAGTCTCCTAGTGCAGTCTCTCTCACGTTCATGATGGTGTCTCTCAGTCTCCTAGTGCTGTCTCTCTCACGTTCATGATGGTGTCTCTCAGTCTCCTAGTGCTGTCTCTCTCACGTTCATGATGGTGTCTCTCAGTCTCCTAGTGCTGTCTCTCTCACGTTCATGATGGTGTCTCTCAGTCTCCTAGTGCTGTCTCTCTCACGTTCATGATGGTGTCTCTCAGTCTCCTAGTGCTGTCTCTCTCACGTTCATGATGGTGTCTCTCAGTCTCCTAGTGCAGTCTCTCTCACGTTCATGATGGTGTCTCTCAGTCTCCTAGTGCTGTCTCTCTCACGTTCATGATGGTGTCTCTCAGTCTCCTAGTGCTGTCTCTCTCACGTTCATGATGGTGTCTCTCAGTCTCCTAGTGCTGTCTCTCTCACGTTCATGATGGTGTCTCTCAGTCTCCTAGTGCTGTCTTTCTCACGTTCATGATGGTGTCTCTCAGTCTCCTAGTGCAGTCTCTCTCACGTTCATGATGGTGTCTCTCAGTCTCCTAGTGCAGTCTCTCTCACGTTCATGATGGTGTCTCTCAGTCTCCTAGTGCAGTCTCTCTCACGTTCATGATGGTGTCTCTCAGTCTCCTAGTGCTGTCTCTCTCACGTTCATGATGGTGTCTCTCAGTCTCCTAGTGCTGTCTCTCTCACGTTCATGATGGTGTCTCTCAGTCTCCTAGTGCAGTCTCTCTCACGTTCATGATGGTGTCTCTCAGTCTCCTAGTGCTGTCTCTCTCACGTTCATGATGGTGTCTCTCAGTCTCCTAGTGCAGTCTCTCTCACGTTCATGATGGTGTCTCTCAGTCTCCTAGTGCAGTCTCTCTCACGTTCATGAAGGTGTCTCTCAGTCTCCTAGTGCTGTCTTTCTCACGTTCATGATGGTGTCTCTCAGTCTTCTAGTGCAGCCTCTCTCACGTTAATGAAGGTGTCTCTCGGTCTCCTAGTTCTGTCTTTCTCACGTTCATGATGGTGTCTCTAAGTCTTCAAGTGCTGTCTCTCTCACGTTCATGATAGAGTCTCTCAGTCTCCTAGTGCAGTCTCTCTCACGTTCATGATGGTGTCTCTCAGTCTCCTAGTGCAGTCTCTCTCACGTTCATGATAGAGTCTCTCAGTCTCCTAGTGCAGTCTCTCTCACGTTCATGATGGTGTCTCTCAGTCTCCTAGTACAGTCTCTCTCACGTTCATGAAGGTGTCTCTCAGTCTCCTAGTGCTGTCTCTCTCACGTTCATGAAGTTGTCTCTCGGTCTCCTTGTGCTGTCTCTCTCACGTTCATGAAGGTGTCTCACAGTCTCCTAGTGCAGTCCCTCTCACGTTCATGAAGGTGTCTCTCAGTCTCCTAGTGCTGTCTCTCTCACATTCATGAAGGTGTCTCTCAGTCTCCTAGTGCTGTCCCTCTCACGTTCATGATAGTGTCTCTTAGTCTCCTAGTACAGTCTCTCTCACGTTCATGATGGTGTCTCTCAGTCTCCTAGTGTAGTCTCTCTCATGTTCATGATGGTGTCTCTCAGTCTCCTAGTGCAGTCTCTCTCACGTTCATGATTGTGTCTCTCAGTCTCCTATTGCTGTCTCTCTCACGTTCATGATTGTGTCTCTTAGTCTCCTAATGCAGTTTCTCTCACGTTCATGATGGTGTCTCTCAGTCTCCTAGTACAGTCTCTCTCACGTTCATGATTGTGTCTCTCAGTCTCCTATTGCTGTCTCTCTCACGTTCATGATTGTGTCTCTTAGTCTCCTAATGCAGTTTCTCTCACGTTCATGATGGTGTCTCTCAGTCTCCTAGTGCTGTCTCTCTCACGTTCATGATTGTATCTCTTAGTCTCCTAGTGCTGCCTCTCTCACGTTCATGATGGTGTCTCTCAGTCTCCTAGTGCAGTCTCTCTCACGTTCATGATGGTGTCTCTCAGTCTCCTAGTGCTGTCTCTCTCACGTTCATGATGGTGTCTCTCAGTCTCCTAGTGCTGTCTCTCTCACGTTCATGATGGTGTCTCTCAGTCTCCTAGTGCTGTCCCTCTCACGTTCATGATGGTGTCTCTCAGTCTCCTAGTGCTGTCTCTCTCACGTTCATGATGGTGTCTCTCAGTCTCCTAGTGTAGTCTCTCTCACGTTCATGATGGTGTCTCTCAGTCTCCTAGTGCAGTCTCTCTCACGTTCATGATGGTGTCTCTCAGTCTCCTAGTGCAGTCTCTCTCACGTTCATGATGGTGTCTCTCAGTCTCCTAGTGCTGTCTCTCTCACATTCCTGATCGTGTCTCTCAGTCTCCTAGTGCTGTCTCTCTCACGTTCATGATGGTGTCTCTCAGTCTCCTAGTGCTGTCTCTCTCACATTCCTGATCGTGTCTCTCAGTCTCCTAGTGCAGTCTCTCTCACGTTCATGAAGGTGTCTCTCAGTCTCCTAGTGCTGTCTCTCTCACGTTCATGATGGTGTCTCTCAGTCTCCTAGTGCTGTCTCTCTCACGTTCATGATGGTGTCTCTCAGTCTCCTAGTGCTGTCTCTCTCACGTTCATGATGGTGTCTCTCAGTCTCCTAGTGCTGTCTCTCTCACGTTCATGATGGTGTCTCTCAGTCTCCTAGTGCAGTCTCTCTCACGTTCATGATGGTGTCTCTCAGTCTCCTAGTGCTGTCTCTCTCACGTTCATGATGGTGTCTCTCAGTCTCCTAGTGCTGTCTCTCTCACGTTCATGATGGTGTCTCTCAGTCTCCTAGTGCAGTCTCTCTCACGTTCATGATGGTGTCTCTCAGTCTCCTAGTGCAGTCTCTCTCACGTTCATGAAGGTGTCTCTCGGTTTCCTAGTGCTGTCTCTCTCACGTTCATGATGGTGTCTCTCAGTCTCCTAGTGCAGTCTCTCTCACGTTCATGAAGGTGTCTCTCGGTCTCCTAGTGCTGTCTCTCTCACGTTCATGATGGTGTCTCTCAGTCTCCTAGTGCAGTCTCTCTCACGTTCATGAAGGTGTCTCTCGGTCTCCTAGTGCTGTCTTTCTCACGTTCATGATGGTGTCTCTCAGTCTCCTAGTGCAGTCTCTCTCACGTTCATGAAGGTGTCTCTCGGTTTCCTAGTGCTGTCTTTCTCACGTTCATGATGGTGTCTCTCAGTCTTCTAGTGCAGCCTCTCTCACGTTCATGAAGGTGTCTCTCAGTCTCCTAGTGCTGTCTCTCTCACGTTCATGATGGTGTCTCTCAGTCTCCTAGTGCTGTCTCTCTCACATTCATGATGGTGTCTCTCAGTCTCCTAGTGCAGTCTCTCTCACGTTCATGAAGGTGTCTCTCTGTCTCCTAGTGCTGTCTCTCTCACGTTCATTATGGTGTCTCTCAGTCTCCAAGTGCAGTCTCTCTCACGTTCCTGAAGGTGTCTCTCAGTCTCCTGGTGCTGTCTCTCTCACGTTCATGATGGTGTCTCTCAGTCTCCTAGTGCTGTCTCTCTCACGTTCATGATGGTGTCTCTCAGTCTCCTAGTGCTGTCTCTCTCACGTTCATGATGGTGTCTCTCAGTCTCCTAGTGCTGTCTCTCTCACGTTCATGATGGTGTCTCTCAGTCTCCTAGTGCTGTCTCTCTCACGTTCATGATGGTGTCTCTCAGTCTCCTAGTGCTGTCTCTCTCACGTTCATGAAGGTGTCTCTCAGTCTCCTAGTGCTGTCTCTCTCACGTTCATGATGGTGTCTCTCAGTCTCCTAGTGCTGTCTCTCTCACGTTCATGATTGTGTCTCTCAGTCTCCTAGTGCAGTCTCTATCACGTTCATGATGGTGTCTCTCAGTCTCCTAGTGCTGTCTCTCTCACGTTCATGAAGGTGTCTCTCAGTCTCCTAGTGCTGTCTCTCTCACGTTCATGATGGTGTCTCTCAGTCTCCTAGTGCTGTCTCTCTCACGTTCATGATGGTGTCTCTCAGTCTCCTAGTGCTGTCTCTCTCACGTTCATGATGGTGTCTCTCAGTCTCCTAGTGCTGTCTTTCTCACGTTCATGATGGTGTCTCTCAGTCTCCTAGTGCAGTCTCTCTCACGTTCATGAAGGTGTCTCTCGGTCTCCTAGTGCAGTCTCTCTCACGTTCATGATGGTGTCTCTCAGTCTCCTAGTGCAGTCTCTCTCACGTTCATGAAGGTGTCTCTCAGTCTCCTAGTGCTGTCTCTCTCACGTTCATGATGGTGTCTCTCAGTCTCCTAGTGCTGTCTCTCTCACGTTCATGAAGGTGTCTCTCAGTCTCCTAGTGCTGTCTCTCTCACGTTCATGATGGTGTCTCTCAGTCTCCTAGTGCTGTCTCTCTCACGTTCATGAAGGTGTCTCTCAGTCTCCTAGTGCTGTCTCTCTCACGTTCATGAAGGTGTCTCTCAGTCTCCTAGTGCTGTCCCTCTCACGTTCATGATAGTGTCTCTCGGTCTCCTTGTGCTGTCTCTCTCACGTTCATGATGGTGTCTCTCAGTATCCTAGTGCTGTCTCTCTCACGTTCATGAAGGTGTCTTTCAGTCTTCTAGTGCAGTCTCTCTCACGTTCATGATGGTGTCTCTCAGTCTTCTAGTGATGTCTCTCTCACGTTCATGAAGGTGTCTCTCAGTCTCCTAGTGCTGTCTCTCTCACGTTCATGATTGTGTCTCTCAGTCTCCTAGTGCTGTCTCTCTCACGTTCATGATGGTGTCCTTCAGTCTCCTAGTGCTGTCTCTCTCACGTTCATGATTGTGTCTCTCAGTCTCCTAGTGCTGTCTCTCTCACGTTCATGATTGTGTCTCTCAGTCTCCTAGTGCTGTCTCTGTCACGTTCATGAAGGTGTCTCTCAGTCTCCTAGTGCTGTCTCTCTCACGTTCATGATGGTGTCTCTCAGTCTCCTAGTGCAGTCTCTCTCATATTCATGATGGTGTCTCTCAGTCTCAGTCTCGTAGTGTAGTCTCTCTCATGTTCATGATGGTGTCTCTCAGTCTCCTAGTGCAGTCTCTATCACGCTCATTATGGAGTCTCTCAGTCTCCTAGTGCTGTCCCTCTCACGTTCATGATGGTGTCACTCAGTCTGCTTGTGCTGTCTCTCTCACGTTCATGATGGTGTCTCTCGGTCTCCTAGTGTAGTCTCTCTCATGTTCATGATGGTGTCTCTCAGTTTCCTAGTGCAGTCTCTATCACGTTCATTAAGGAGTCTCTCAGTCTCCTAGTGCTGTCCCTCTCACGTTCATGATGGTGTCAGTCAGTCTCCTTGTGCAGTTTCTCTCACGTTCATGATTGTGTCTCTCAGTCTCCTAGTGCTGTCTCTCTCACGTTCATGATTGTGTCTCCTAGTCTCCTAGTGCAGTTTCTCTCACGTTCATGATGGTGTCTCTCAGTCTCCTTGTACAGTCTCTCTCACGTTCATGAAGGTGTCTCTCAGTCTCCTAGTGCTGTCTCTCTCACGTTCATGAAGGTGTCTCTCAGTCTCCTAGTGCTGTCCCTCTCACGTTCATGATGGTGTCTCTCAGTCTCCTAGTGCTGTCTCTCTCACGTTCATGATGGTGTCTCTCAGTCTCCTAGTGCTGTCTCTCTCACGTTCATGATGGTGTCTCTCAGTCTCCTAGTGCTGTCTCTCTCACGTTCATGATGGTGTCTCTCAGTCTCCTAGTGCAGTCTCTCTCACGTTCATGATGGTGTCTCTCAGTCTCCTAGTGCAGTCTCTCTCACGTTCATGATGGTGTCTCTCAGTCTCCTAGTGCTGTCTCTCTCACGTTCATGATGGTGTCTCTCAGTCTCCTAGTGCTGTCTCTCTCACGTTCATGATGGTGTCTCTCAGTCTCCTAGTGCAGTCTCTCTCACGTTCATGATGGTGTCTCTCAGTCTCCTAGTGCTGTCTCTCTCACGTTCATGATGGTGTCTCTCAGTCTCCTAGTGCAGTCTCTCTCACGTTCATGATGGTGTCTCTCAGTCTCCTAGTGCTGTCTCTCTCACGTTCATGATGGTGTCTCTCAGTCTCCTAGTGCAGTCTCTATCACGTTCATTAAGGAGTCTCTCAGTCTCCTAGTGCTGTCCCTCTCACGTTCATGATGGTGTCAGTCAGTCTCCTTGTGCTGTCTCTCTCACGTTCATGATGGTGTCTCTCGGTCTCCTAGTGCTGTCTCTCTCACGTTCATGATGGTCTCTCTCAGTCTCCTAGTGCTGTCTCTCTCACGTTCATGATGGTGTCTCTCAGTCTCCTAGTGCAGTCTCTCTCACGTTCATGAAGGTGTCTCTCAGTCTCCTAGTGCTGTCTCTCTCACGTTCATGATGGTGTCTCTCAGTCTCCTAGTGCAGTCTCTCTCACGTTCATGAAGGTGTCTCTCAGTCTCCTAGTGCAGTCTCTCTCACGTTCATGAAGATGTCTCTCAGTCTCCTAGTGCAGTCTCTCTCACGTTCATGAAGGTGTCTCTCAGTCTCCTAGTGCTGTCTCTCTCACGTTCATGATGGTGTCTCTCAGTCTCCTAGTGCAGTCTCTCTCACGTTCATGAAGGTGTCTCTCGGTCTCCTAGTGCTGTCTTTCTCACGTTCATGATGGTGTCTCTCAGTCTTCTAGTGCTGTCTCTCTCACGTTCATGATAGTGTCTCTCAGTCTCCTAGTGCAGTCTCTCTCACGTTCATGATGGTGTCTCTCAGTCTCCTAGTACAGTCTCTCTCACTTTCATGATGGTGTCTCTCAGTCTCCTAGTGCTGTTCCTCTCACGTTCATGAAGGTGTCTCTCAGTCTCCTAGCGCTGTCCCTCTCACCTTCATGATGGTGTCTCTCAGTCTCCTTGTACAGTCTCTTTCACTTTCATGAATGTGTCTCTCAGTCTCCTAGTGCTGTCTCTCTCACGTTCATGAAGGTGTCTCTCAGTCTCCTAGTGCTGTCCCTCTCACGTTCGTGATAGTGTCTCTCAGTCTCCTAGTACAGTCTCTCTCACGTTCATGATGGTGTCTCTCAGTCTCCTAGTACAGTCTCTCTCACGTTCATGAAGGTGTCTCTCAGTCTCCTAGTGCTGTCTCTCTCACGTTCATGATGGTGTCTCTCAGTCTCCTAGTGCTGTCCCTCTCACGTTCATGAAGGTGTCTCTCGGTCTCCTTGTGCTGTCTCTCTCACGTTCATGAAGGTGTCTCTCACTCTCCTAGTGCTGTCCCTCTCACTTTCATGATGGTGTCTCTCAGTCTCCTAGTAAAGTCTCTCTTACGTTCATGATTGTGTCTCTCAGTCTCCTAGTGCTGTCTCTCTCACGTTCATGATTGTGTCTCTCAGTCTCCTAGTGCAGTTTCTCTCACGTTCATGATGGTGTCCCTCAGTCTCCTAGTGCTGTCTCTCTCACGTTCATGATTGTGTCTCTCAGTCTCCTAGTGCTGTCTCTCTCACGTTCATGATGGTGTCTCTCAGTCTCCTAGTGCAGTCTCTCTCACGTTCATGATGGTGTCTCTCAGTCTCCTAGTGCTGTCTCTCTCACGTTCATGATGGTGTCTCTCAGTCTCCTAGTGCTGTCTCTCTCACGTTCATGAAGGTGTCTCTCAGTCTCCTAGTGCTGTCTCTCTCACGTTCATGATGGTGTCTCTCAGTCTCCTACTGCTGTCTCTCTCACGTTCATGATGGTGTCTCTCGGTCTCCTAGTGCTGCCTCTCTCACGTTCATGAAGGTGTCTCTCAGTCTCCTAGTGCTGTCTCTCTCACGTTCATGATGGTGTCTCTCAGTCTCCTAGTGCTGTCTCTCTCACGTTCATGATGGTGTCTCTCAGTCTCCTAGTGCTGTCTCTCTCACGTTCATGATGGTGTCTCTCAGTCTCCTAGTGCTGTCTCTCTCACGTTCATGATGGTGTCTCTCAGTCTCCTAGTGCTGTCTCTCTCACGTTCATGAGTGTGTCTCTCAGTCTCCTAGTGCTGTCTCTCTCACGTTCATGATGGTGTCTCTCTGTCTCCTAGTGCTGTCTCTCTCACGTTCATGATGGTGTCTCTCAGTCTCATAGTGCAGTCTCTCTCACGTTCATGATGGTGTCTCTCAGTCTCCTAGTGCTGTCTCTCTCAAGTTCATGATGGTGTCTCTCAGTCTCCTAGTGCTGTCTCTCTCACGTTCATGATGGTGTCTCTCAGTATCCTAGTGCTGTCTCTCTCAAGTTCATGATGGTGTCTCTCAGTCTCCTAGTGCTGTCTCTCTCACGTTCATGATGGTGTCTCTCAGTCTCCTAGTGCAGTCTCTCTCACGTTCATGATGGTGTCTCTCAGTCTCCTAGTGCAGTCTCTCTAACGTTCATGAGGGTGTCTCTCGGTCTCCTAGTGCTGTCTGTCTCACGTTCATGATGGTGTCTCTCAGTCTCTAGTGCGTCTCTCTCACGTTCATGATGGTGTCTCTCAGTCTCCTAGTGCTAGTCTCTCTCACTTTCATGATGGTGTCTCTCAGTCTCCTAGTACAGTCTCTCTCACGTTCATGATGGTGTCTCTCAGTCTCCTAGTGCAGTCTCTCTCACGTTCATGATGGTGTCTCTCAGTCTCCTAGTGCTGTCTCTCTCACGTTCATGATGGTGTCTCTCAGTCTCCTAGTGCTGTCTCTCTCACGTTCATGATGGTGTCTCTCAGTCTTCTAGTGCAGTCTCTCTCACGTTCATGAAGGTGTCTCTCAGTCTTCTAGTGCAGTCTCTCTCACGTTCATGATGGTGTCTCTCAGTCTCCTAGTGCAGTCTCTCTCACGTTCATGATGGTGTCTCTCAGTCTCCTAGTGCTGTGTTTCTCACGTTCATGAAGGTGTCTCTCAGTTTTCTAGTGCTGTCTCTCTGACGTTCGTGATAGTGTCTCTCAGTCTCCTAGTGCAGTCTCTCTGACGTTCATGATGGTGTGTCTCAGTCTCCTAGTGCTGTCCCTCTCACGTTCGTGATAGTGTCTCTCAGTCTCCTAGTGCTGTCTCTCTCACGTTCATGATGGTGTCTCTCAGTCTCCTAGTGCTGTCTCTCTCACGTTCATGATGGTGTCTCTCAGTCTCCTAGTGCAGTCTCTCTCACGTTCATGATGGTGTCTCTCAGTCTCCTAGTGCTGTCTCTCTCACGTTCATGATTGTGTCTCTCAGTCTCCTAGTGCAGTCTCTATCACGTTCATGATGGTGTCTCTCAGTCTCCTAGTGCTGTCTCTCTCACGTTCATGAAGGTGTCTCTCAGTCTCCTAGTGCTGTCTCTCTCACGTTCATGATGGTGTCTCTCAGTCTCCTAGTGCTGTCTCTCTCACGTTCATGATGGTGTCTCTCAGTCTCCTAGTGCTGTCTCTCTCACGTTCATGATGGTGTCTCTCAGTCTCCTAGTGCTGTCTCTCTCACGTTCATGATGGTGTCTCTCAGTCTCCTAGTGCTGTCTCTCTCACGTTCATGATGGTGTCTCTCAGTCTCCTAGTGCTGTCTCTCTCACGTTCATGATGGTGTCTCTCAGTCTCCTAGTGCTGTCTCTCTCACGTTCATGAAGGTGTCTCTCAGTCTCCTAGTGCAGTCTCTCTCACGTTTATGATGGTGTCTCTCAGTCTCCTAGTGCTGTCTCTCTCACGTTCATGATGGTGTCTCTCAGTCTCCTAGTGCTGTCTCTCTCACGTTCATGATGGGGTCTCTCAGTCTCCTAGTGCTGTCTCTCTCACGTTCAGGTGTCTCTCAGTCTCCTAGTGCTGTCTCTCTCACGTCTCTCAGTCTCCTAGTTCTGTCTCTCTCACGTTCATGATGGTGTCTCTCAGTCTCCTAGTGCTGTCTTTCTCACGTTCATGATGGTGTCTCTCAGTCTCCTAGTGCTGTTTCTCTCACGTTCATGATGGTGTCTCTCAGTCTCCTAGTACAGTGTCTCTCACGTTCATGAAGGTGTCTCTCAGTCTCCTAGTGCTGTCTCTCTCACGTTCATGAAGGTGTCTCTCGGTCTCCTAGTGCAGTCTCTCTCACGTTCATTAAGGTGTCTCTCGGTCTCCTAGTGCTGTCTCTCTCACGTTCATGATGGTGTCTCTCAGTCTCCTAGTGCTATCTTTCTCACGTTCATGATGGTGTCTCTCAGTCTCCTAGTGCAGTCTCTCTCACGTTCATGATGGTGTCTCTCAGTCTCCTAGTGCAGTCTCTCTCACGTTCATGAAGGTGTCTCTCGGTTTCCTAGTGCTGTCTTTCTCACGTTCATGATGGTGTCTCTCAGTCTCCTAGTGCAGTCTCTCTCACGTTCATGAAGGTGTCTCTCGGTCTCCTAGTGCAGTCTCTCTCACGTTCATGATGGTGTCTCTCAGTCTCCTAGTGCTGTCTCTCTCACGTTCATGATTGTGTCTCTCAGTCTCCTAGTGCTGTCTCTCTCACGTTCATGATGGTGTCTCTCAGTCTCCTAGTGCTGTCTCTCTCACGTTCATGATGGTGTCTCTCAGTCTCCTAGTGCTGTCTCTCTCACGTTCATGATGGTGTCTCTCAGTCTCCTAGTGCAGTCTCTCTCACGTTCATTAAGGTGTCTCTCGGTCTCCTAGTGCAGTCTCTCTCACGTTCATGCTAGTGTCTCTCAGTCTCCTAGTGCAGTCTCTCTCACGTTCATGATGGTGTCTCTCAGTCTCCTAGTGCAGTCTCTCTCACGTTCATGAAGGTGTCTCTCTGTCTCCTAGTGCTGTCTCTCTCACGTTCATGATGGTGTCTCTGAGTCTCCTAGTGCTGTCTCTCTCACGTTCATGATGGTGTCTCTCAGTCTCCTAGTGCTGTCTCTCTCACGTTCATGATGGTGTCTCTCAGTCTCCTAGTGCTGTCTTTCTCACGTTCATGATGGTGTCTCTCAGTCTCCTAGTGCAGTCTCTCTCACGTTCATGATGGTGTCTCTCAGTCTCCTAGTGCTGTCCCTCTCACGTTCATGAAGGTGTCTCTCAGTCTCCTAGTACAGTCTCTCTCACGTTCATGAAGGTGTCTCTCGGTCTCCTTGTGCTGTCTTTCTCACGTTCATGATGGTGTCTCTAAGTCTTCTAGTGCAGTCTCTCTAACGTTCATGATGGTGTCTCTAAGTCTTCTAGTGCAGTCTCTCTCACGTTCATGATAGAGTCTCTCAGTCTCCTAGTGCAGTCTCTCTAACGTTCATGATGGTGTGTCTCAGTCTCCTAGTACAGTCTCTCTCACGTTCATGAAGGTGTCTCTCAGTCTCCTAGTGCTGTCCCTCTCACGTTCGTGATAGTGTCTCTCAGTCTCCTAGTACAGTCTCTCTCACGTTCATGATGGTGTCTCTCAGTCTCCTAGTGCTGTCCCTCTCACGTTCATGAAGGTGTCTCTCAGTCTCCTAGTGCTGTCCCTCTCACGTTCATGATGGTGTCTCTCAGTCTCCTAGTGCAGTCTCTCTCACGTTCATGAAGGTGTCTCTCGGTCTCCTTGTGCTGTCTCTCTCACGTTCATGAAGGTGTCTCTCAGTCTCCTAGTGCTGTCCCTCTCACGTTCATGATGGTGTCTCTCAGTCTCCTAGTGCAGTCTCTCTCACGTTCATGATGGTGTCTCTCAGTCTCCTAGTGCTGTCTCTCTCATGTTCATGATGGTGTCTCTCAGTCTCCTAATGCTGTCTCTCTCACGTTCATGATTGTATCTCTCAGTCTCCTAGTGCTGTCTCTCTCACGTTCATGAAGGTGTCTCTAAGTCTCCTAGTGCTGTCTCTCTCACGTTCATGATGGTGTCTCTCAGTCTCCTAGTGCTGTCTCTCTCACATTCATGATGGTGTCTCTCAGTCTCCTAGTGCAGTCTCTCTCAGGTTCAGGAAGGCGTCTCTCTGTCTCCTAGTGCTGTCTCTCTAACGTTCATTATGGTGTCTCTCAGTCCCCCAGTGCCGTCTCTCTTACGTTCGTGAAGGTGTCTCTCGGTCTCCTAGTGCTGTCTTTCTCACGTTCATGATGGTGTCTCTCAGTCTCCTAGTGCAGTCTCTCTCACGTTCATGAAGATGTCTCTCGGTCTCCTAGTGCAGTCTCTCACGTTCATGATAGTGTCTCTCGGTCTCCAAGTGCAGTCTCTCTCACGTTCATTAAGGTGTCTCTCTGTCTCCTAGTGCTGTCTCTCTAACGTTCATTATGGTGTCTCTCAGTTTCCTAGTGCTGTCTCTCTTACGTTCGTGAAGGTGTCTCTCGGTCTCCTAGTGCTGTCTTTCTCACGTTCATGATGGCGTCTCTAAGTCTTCTAGCACTTCACGTCTGGTGCCTCAGTCTCTAGCTGTTCTCAGTTGATGGTGTCTCTCGTCCTATGCTGTCTCCTAGTTCTAGTGTTCAGCTCCAGTCTGTCTCCACGTTCATGATGTGCCTCAGTCTCTGCAGTCTCTCCTAATGTGCTCCTATTGTCTCTAGTCTAGGTTCTCCCAGCGTTCAGTGATAGGTGTCTCTAGTCTCCTATGCAGCCCTCTCTCACGTTCATGAAGGTGTCTCTCGGTTTCCTAGTGCAGTCTCTCTCACGTTCATGATGGTGTCTCTCAGTCTCCTAATGCTGTCTCTCTCACGTTCATGAAGGTGTCTCTCCAGTCTCTCTATGTGGTGTCTCTCTTCATCTTCATATTAAGGTGTTCGGTCTCCAGTGCTCCCTTCATCGCTCTCTAGTGTTTCAGTCTCCAGTGTCTCTTCAGTTCATGAAGGTGTCCATAGTCTCCTAGCAGTCCTCTCAGTTCATGAAGTGTCTCTCCGGTTCCTCATAGTCTCTCTCCTCAGTTGAGGTTCTCAGTCTCAGTAGCCTCTACGTTCATGATGGTGTCTCTCCAGGTCTCCTGAGTGCAGTCTCGTCACTCTTACGTTCATGATAGAGTGTTCCTCTAGTCTCCTAGTGCTGTCGTCTCCTCACGTTCATGATGGTGTTCCGGTCTCCAGTGCTGCCTTTACGTCAGAGGTGTCTGTCTCCAGGCTGTCTTCCTACGCGTTGAATGGTGTTTCAGTCTCCTAGTGCAGCTCTCAGATAGGTGTCTCTCGCTCCACGTCTCTCTGAAGGTTCTGCAGTGTCCTCTCAGTCTCCTAGTGCTGTCTCTCTCACGTTCAATGGCTACCTAGTGCGTCTTTCTCACGTTATGAAGGTGTCTTTGCCTAGTGCTGTCTCTCAAGTTCATATGGTGTCTCTCAGTCCTAGTGCTGTCTCTCTTACGAAGTGCTGTCTCTATGTTTCCTAGTGGTGTCTCTCGTTCAGTGCTCTCTCAGTCCAGAAGTTCTCTCCGTTCATGGATGGTGTCTCTCAGTCTCCTAGTGCAGTCTCTCTCACGTTCATTGGTGTTCCCTAGTGTTGTCTTTCAGTCATATGCCCTAGTCTCTAGTGCGTCCTTCACGTCTGATGGTGTCCACCTGGGTCTGCTTGTGCTGGTTCTAGTTCATAGTGTCTTCTCAGGTTTTTCCTAGGTGTCTGTCTTCTCTCACGTTCATGATGGTGTCTCTCAGTCTCCTAGTGCTGTCTCTCTCACGTTCATGAAGTGTCTTCAGTCTCAGGTGTCCTCTACTCTAAGTGTCTCGTCTCCAGCGCCTCTCATAATGGTGTCTTCAGTCTCCTAGTGCTGTCCTCTCAGTTCATGAAGGTCTCTCATCTTAGCTTCTCCTATGCATGATGGTGTCTCTCAGTTCACAGTGGTGCTCTTCAGTTCATGATGAAGTGTCCTCGTCTCCTAGTGCAGTCCTCAGTCTGAAGTTCTGCTCCAAGTGCGTCTCTCTAGTATGATGTGTCTCTCAGTCTCCTAGTGCTGTCTCCACGTTCATGAAGGTGTTTTCTCCAGGTCTCCTAGAGGCCTCTCTCCGTACTCATGAGGTGCCTGTCTCTGCGTCTCTCTAGTTCAAAGGTTCTCGTCTCCTAGTGCGTCCTCACGTTCATGATGGTGTCATCTCCGAGTCTCCAGTGCATGTCTCTGTTCTAGGCTGTCTCAGTTCATAGTGTCTCTCGTTCCTATGCTGTCTCTCCACGTTCAGATGGTGTCTCTCAGTCTCCTAGTGCTAGTCTCTCTCACGTTCATGAAGGTGTCCTAGCTCCTAGTCTCTCTAGTTCATGATGGTCTCTCAGTCCCAGGCTCTCATGTTAAGTGATTGTGTCTCTCAGTCTCCTAGTGCTGTCTCTCTCACGTCATAATGGTGTCTGTCTCTAGTCGTCCTCACTTATGATGGTGTCTCTCAGTCTCTTGTGCTGTCTCTCTCAGTTCATGATGGTGTCTCTCCAGTCTCCTAGTGCTAGTCTCTTCTCTACGTTCAGATGAAGGTGTCTCTCAGTCTCCTGTGTCTCCCACGTTCATGATGGTTCTCTCCTTCTTCTTCCCTTTGCGTCTCAACCTGGTGTCCCTCTCTCTAATGTGTCTCTCGTCAGTGCTTGTCCCTCTTTTCGTCTCTCTCCTTCATTTTTTCTCCTATGTCTCTCACTCCTAATGTCTCTCCAGTTCCTGTCGTCTCTCTTCATATGGGTTCTCAGTCTCCTAGTGCTGTCCCTTCAGTTCTTTTGTCTCTCTCTTTAGGCTGTCTCCCTTTATAGGTGCTCTCTCCCTTTTGATGTCTCTCATTCATGTGTTCTCACGTCTCGTGGTCTCTCTCTTTTTGAGTGTCTCTAGTTCCTGTGGTTTTCTTCACGTTCTATGGCTCTCCCGTGTTTCTAGTTCCCGGGGCTCAGTTCTATCTCTCTAGTCTCCTGGGCTGTCTCTCTCTCGTCTTGGGGCTCTCTCTCCAGTCTCTCTTCCCTAGTGTGTCTCTCTTCTCTGTGTTCTCACGGTTCAGTAGCTGTCTCTTCTCCGTTAGGTCTCTCTCATTCTTGGAGTCTCTCCCGTTTCTGTGTCTCCCTAGGGGTCTCTTTCAATGGTGTCTCTCAGTCCCTAGTTGTCCTCCCTTTGTGTCTCTATTTTCTGTCCTCTCTTCATTTCTCCATTCTTTTTGTTTTCTCTCCTTTGGGGGTCTTCCCCCTTCGTCTCTTTTCTTCAGTATGTTCTCCTCTCAGTTGTGCTTTTCCTTAGGTTCTCTCGCCCTGTCGTTCTTACGTTCTTGTGTCTCCTTTCCCAGGCTGCTCTCTCTACATTGGGTCTCTCGTCTCCTGTGGTCTCTCTCCGTTCATTATGGTGTCTCTCTTTCCCAGTGCAGTCTCCACGTTCATAAGGTGTCTCTCTTCCTAGTGCTGTCTCTCTCACGTTCATGATGGTGTCTCTCAGTCTCCTAGTGCTGTCCTCTCACGTTCATTTATGGTGTTTCCCCAGTCTCCTAGTGCTGTTTTTTCACGTTCAGATGGTGTCTCTCAGTCTCCCCAGTGCAGTCTCTCCCCACGTTCATTAAGGTGTCTCTCGGTCTCCCAGTGCAGTCTCTTCACGTTCATGCTAGTGTCTCTCCTCTCTAGTGCAGCTCCCCCACGTTCCCCTGGTGTCTCTTGGGTTTTTAGTAGTCTTTCTACGTTCATGATGGTGGGCTCTGTCTCCCAGGGGTTTTCTCACGTTCATTAAGGTGTTCCCCTCGGGCTCCTAGTGTGTCCTCCCCCCGTTCAGATGGGTCTCTCAGTCTCCTAGTGCAGTCCCTCTCTTCCCCTTAAGGTGTCTTCGGGCCCTAGTGGTTCCCCTTAGTTCTAGTGTCTCTGTCCCTAGTGCTCCCTCTCACGTTCATGAAGGTGTCCCGGCTCCCCGTGCAGTCTCTCTCACGTTCATGAAGGTGTCTCTTTTCCTAGTGCTGTCCCTTCCCCAATTTTTCCGATGGTGCCCCCGTCCCCTATCGTCTCTCTTTCCTTTTATGGGTTTTGTCTTCAGTCTCCTAGTGCTGTCTCTCCCAGTTCATGATTGGGGTCTCTTGTCCCTAGTGCGTTTTTCAGTTATGATGGTGTCCCCAGTCTCCTAGTGGGTGTCTCTCTCACGTTCATGATTTTGTTCTCAGTCTCCTAGTGCTTTCTCCCATTAAAGATGGTGGCTCTCAGTCTCCCCGGGGCGTCTCTTCATTCCTATGATTGGGCCCAGTCTCCTAGTGCAGTTTTCTCACGTTCATGATTGTTCTCGGGCTCCTAGTGCTTTCTCCCACGTTCAGAAGGTGTCTCTAGTCTCCCAGTGCTGTCTTTTTCACGTTCATGATGGTGTTTTCCCCCGTCTCCTAGGCGTCTCTCTACGTTCATGATGGTGTTTCAGTCTCCTAGTCGTCTCTCTAGTTCAATGAAGGTGTTCCCCCGTCTCCAGGGGTCTCTCTCACGTTCATGAAGGTTTTCCCGGGCTCCTTGTGCTGTCTCTCCACAATGAAGGTGTCTCCAGCTCCCTAGTGCGTCCCTCTCTTCCCCTGAAGGTGTCTCTGTCTCCTAGTGCTGCCTCTCCTTACTTCATGAAGGTGTTTTCCCCAGTTCCTAGTGTGTCCCTCCCCACGTTCATGATGGTCTCCTTGCCCCCTATCGCCCTCTCACCCTGATGGGGTTCTCAGTCTCCTAGTGTGTCTCTCCAAGGGTTCCCTGATGGTGTCTTTTGCCCCAGTGCGCCCTCCCCCACTTCTGATTGTGTCTCTCAGTTCCCCCTAGTGTCTCTCTCACGTTCATGATTGGGGCCCCAGCCCCTAAGGTTTCTCTCATTCTTTATGGGGTCTCTCAGTCTCCTAGTCGTCTCTCTCACGCATGATTGGGGTCTCCTTTGTTCCAATGCGTTTCCACTTCTGATGGGGCCCCTCAGTCTCCTAGTGCTGTTTTCTCTCACGTTGGGATTGGGATCTCCCAGTCTCCTAGTGCTGTCTCTCTCACGTTCTGATGGTTCTTCCCGTCTCCTAGTGCAGCCCTCACGTTCATGAAGGTGTTTTCAGTTTCCCACTGAGTCTTTTAGATGAGACAGTTTAAAATAAAAAATTTACTCATAGTCCGTCTCTTTTAAAATGCTGAGCTGGGGGTGTTGTCGGTGTCATGATTTGTTGACCCCGAAAGAGAATCGAGTCAGAGAGGGTGGATCGAGTCAGAGTGGGTGGATCGATTCAGAGAGGTTGACCGAGCGCCCAAAAGAGCCGAGGGGTTTGGGTCGAGCGGGTTGATCGGTGAGGTTTGGGCGAGCAAAAGGTTGGGGGGAGTCAGGGGATTGATAATAGAGGTATTTGGTAAGGGGGTTGGGTCGACCCAGAGGTTGACGAGCAGAGGTTGGACGAGTCAGAGGGGGTTTGGGTGAGTCAGAGAGGTTTGGGGCCAGCAGAGGGGTTGGGTCGACAGAGAGGTTGGGCGAGTCGAGGGGTTGATCGAGTCAGAGGAGTTGGGGCGACAGAGAGGTTGATGAGTAAGAGGTTTGGGTCGAGCGAGAGGTTGGGTCGAGTCGAGAGGTTTGACGAGCAAAAGTTGACGAGTCAGAGGGGGTTGGGTCGAGTCAAAAGTTTGGGTCGAGTCGAGGGGGGATCGAGCCAGAGGGTTGGATCGATCAGAGAGGTTGATCGAGTCAGAGAGGTTGATCGACTCAGGGGGTTTTATCGAATTGAGGGGGACGAACGAGAGGTTTATCGACTCATAGGGGGGATCGAGTCAGGGGGGAGGCGGAAGGGTTGGTGAGCAATTGGGGAGGAGGGTTGGGGTGAGGAAATTACTGAGCCTGGGGTGGGGGTCAAATTTGGCGGCAATTACGAGCTTTACGGCGAGGTACGGTCTGAGGTTGATACCGAGGCTGGGCGGTGAGGTGTTATCGAGTGAGGTGGATCATCAAGAGGTTGGAATTGAGGGTTGGAAAAATTGCTGAGAGGGATGACCCGAGGGGGAGGCAGGGTTTGGGTCAAAGGGGTTTATCGCCAAGACGGTTGAAAACGAGGGGGGGATCGAGTCAGAGGTACGAGTCAGAGGGGTTGAATGGCAGAGGGGTTGGGTCGAGTCGAGAGGTTGATGACCGAGGGTTGGGCGAGTCAGAGGTTGATGAGCGAGGGGTTGATGAGTCAAAAGGTTGGGTCGACCCAGGGTTGGACGAGTCAGAGGTTGATCGTGCAGAGGGCTTGATGAATCAGAGAGGTTATGGAGTCAAAATTGACGAGTCAGAGGGGTTTGGGTCGAGCGAGAGGTTGGAGAGCCGGGGTTGACGAGTCAGAGAGGTGGGTGAGCAGAGAGGTTTGGGTCGAGTCAGAGAGGTTAACGCAGGGGTTGGGGCGAGTCAGAGAGGCTGATCGAGCCAAAAGGTTGGGTCGAGCAGAGGGTGGATAACCCGAGAGGTGGGTCGAGTCAGAGAGGTTGACGACCAGAGGTGGGTGATGAGGTTGACTGAGTCCGAGAGTTTGGGTCGACCAGGGTGATATAAGAGGGTTGGGTCGAGCAGGGGTTGACGAGTCAGTGCGGTTGGGCGAGTCAGAGGTTTATACAGGGGTTGATCGAGTACAGGGGTGGGTCGGCCCGGGGGTTGGACGAGTCAAGGTTTTATCGAGCAGAGGGTTGATCGACAAGGGGTTGACGAGCAGAGGGTTGATCGAGTCTAAGGGGTTTGGGTGAGCGAGAGGTGGGTGAGTCAGAGGGTTGACGCAGAGGGGTTGGGTCGAGTCAGAGAGGTTTGGGTCGAGTCAGAGAGGTTGGGCACCAGAGGGGTTTGGGTGAGTCAGAGGGGTTGGGTGAGTCAAAAGGGTTTATCGACTCAGAGGGGGTTGGGCGAGCAGAGGGGTTGGGTGAGCGAGGGTTGGGTGAGCCGAGGGGGTTTGGGTCGAGAAAAGGGGGTTTATGAGGAAGGGTGACGAGTCAGAGGGTTGGGTCGAGTCAGGGGACGAGAGGGGGTTGGGTGACGAGGGGGGGATCGACCAAGTGGGTGACCAGAGGGGGTGGATCGAGTAAAAGGTTGGGCGAGCCCCGGGGGTTGGGCGAGCAGAGGGTTGATCGAGTCAGAGGGGTTTATCGAGTCAAGGGGTTGATCGAGCAGAGGTTGCGAGTCAGAAAGTTGGGTGAGTGAGGTTGGGGTGAGCCGAGGGGTTGGGGCGAGTCAGAGGTTGGGTCGAGCCAGAGAGGGTTGGATCGCCAAGAGAGGTTGGGCGACTAGAGTGGTTCGAGTCAGAGGGATCGAGCCCGAGAGGTTGGGTGACTCAGAGGGGGGGATTGAGCCAGGGGGTTTGGGTCGACAGAGGGGTTGGGTCGAGCCCGGGGGGTTGGGCGAGTCAGGGGGGGTTGACTGACAGAGGGGTTGGGTTGAGTCAGAGGATGGATCGAGTCAGGAGGTTGGGTCGAGTCAGAGAGGTTGGGTCGATTCAGAGGGGTTGGGTCGAGTCATAGGGGTTGGACCGAGGGTTTTTGGGTCGAGTCAGAGGGGGATCGGGGTCAGAGAGGTTGATCGAGTCAGAGGGGTTGGGTCGAGCCCGAGAGGTTCTGAGTCAAAGGGTTGGGTCGAGCCCGAGGGGGCCTGAGTCAGAGAGGTTGGGTGAACCCGAGGGGTTGGGTCACCCGAGAGGTTGGGCCCAGTCAGAGGGGTTGGATCGAATCAAAAGAGGTTGTATTTTTGTCAGAGGGGTTGGGCTGAGAGAGCGGGTTTGGGAAACGAGTCAGAGAGGTTGGGTCAACTCAGAGGGGTTTTAAACGAGTCAGAGGGGGGTTTGGGTCGAGTCAGAGAGGTTGATTCGACTCCCGAGGGGTTGGATCGAGTCAGAGGGGGGTTTGGGTCCAGTAAGAGGGTTGATGAGCCAGGGTTGGGTCGAGTCAGAGAGGGGGTCGAGCCGTGGGGGTTGGGTCGATTCCCGAGGGGTTTTATCGAGTCAGAGGGGGTTGGGTCGAGTCACGAGGTTGGGTCGAGTCAGAGGAGTTGATCGAGACATAGAGGTTGGATCGAGTCAAAAGGTTGGATCGAGTCAGAGAGGTTGGATCGAGGCCAAAAGGTTGGATGAGTCTGAGAGGTTGGGTCGAGTCAGAGAGGTTGGGTGAGTCAGAGAGGTTAGATCGAGCCCGAGAGGTTGGGTCGAGCCGAGAGGTTGGGCGGGCAGATAGGTTTGGGTCGAGTCAGGGGGGGTTTGGGTGAGCCAGAGGGGGTTTGGGTCGAGTCAGAGGTTGGGTCGACTCAAAAGGTTTGGGTTGGGGAAGGGGTTTGGGTGAGGAAAGGGGAAACGAGTCAAAAGGTTGGATCGAGTCAGAGGGTTGGATCGAGTCAGGGGAGGTTGACGAGTCAGAGGTTTGGGTCGATTCAAAAGGTTGGATCGAGTCAGAGAGGTTGGATGACCCCCGGGGGGGTTGGGTGAGTTTAGAGGGGTTGGGTCGAGTCAGGGAGGTTAAATTTGATCCAGAGGGTTGGGTGAGTCAGAGGGTTGGGTCGAGTCAGAGAGGGTTTGGGTCGAGTCAGAGGGGGTTTGGGTCGAGTAAGAGGGGTTTGGGTGAGTCAGAGGGGGTTTGGGTCGAGTCAGAGAGGTTGGGTCGAGCCAGTGAGGTTGACTGATTCCCGAGGGGTTTGGGTGGGGTCAGAGGGGTTGGATCGAGTCACAGAGGTTGGATCGAGTCAGAGAGGTTGATCGAGTCAGGGGGGTTGGATCGAGTCAGGAGGGGTTTGGGTGGTCAGAGGGTTGAATCGATCGAAAGGGTTGGATCGAGTCAGAGAGGGTTGGGTCGATCAGAGGTTTGGGTCGATCAGAGGTGGATTCGTTCAGAGGGGTTGGTGAGCGAGGTTGGATCCGAGTCGAGGGTTGGAAAGATCAGAGGTTGGATCGAGTCAGAGGGGTTGGATCGATCAGGAGGTTGGATCGACCAGAGGGTTGGATCGAGTCAGAGGGTTGGATCGAGCAGAGAGGTTGATCGATCAGAGGTTGGGTCGGTCAGAGGTTGGATCATCAGAGAGGTTGGATCAGTCAAGAGGTTGGGTCGGAGAAAAAGGGTTGATGGTTTGGGGAGGGGTTGGATCGAGTCAGAGGGATTGGGTCGAGCCAGAGGTTGGGTCGAGTCAGAGGTTGGATCGAGTCAAGAGGTTGGATCGATCAGAGGTTGGATCGAGTCAGAGGTTTGGGTCGAGTAGAGAGGTTGGATCAATCAGAGAGGTTTGGATCGGACCCGGAGGTTGGATCGAGTCAGAGGGGATTGGATCGAGTCAGAGGTTGGATCGTCAGAGGGTTGATCGAGTCAGAGGGGTTATTGAAATCAGAGGGGTTGGATCGATCAGAGGGTTGGATCGAGTCAGAGAGGTTAGATCGACCCGAGGTTGATCGAGTCAGAGGTTGATGAGCTGAGGGGTTGGATCGAGTCGAGAGGTTGATCGAGTCAGAGATGTTGGGTCAGAGAGGTTGATCGAGTCAGAGGTTGGATGAGAGGGGTTGATCGACCAGAGGGTTGGATCGAGTCAGAGAGGTTGGATCGATCAGAGAGGTTGATCGATAAGAGGTTGGATCGAGTCGAGGTGATGGTGAGTCGGACGGTCGAGGGTTGGATCGATCAGGGGGTTGATCGAGTCAGGTTGGATCGAGTCAGGTTGGACGAGTCAGAAGGTCGAGTAGAGTGTGACTGAGCGCGGGTATCGTCAGGGTGATGAGTCAGAGGGTGATCATCAGAGAGTTGATCAGTCAGAGTGATCGACAGAGGTGACGAGCGAAGGTGATCGAGTCAGAGGTTGACGACAGAGGTGACACAGAGGTTGATGAGCGAGTTGATCGATCAGAGGGTGATCGAGTCGAGGTGGACGTCGAGGTGGATCGAGCAGAGGGTGGATCGAGTGAGGTTGACGTAGAGGGTGACGGTAGAGGGTGGATCGAGCGGTTGACGATCAGAGAGGTGGATGAGTCAAGGTGATCGAGTCAGAGGGTTGATGATGGTGGACGACAGAGGTTGGATGAGCGGGTGATCAGCAGAGGGGACGAGCAGAGGGACAAAGAGGTGGACGAGTCAGAGGTTGACGAGCCAGAGGTTGCGACCGAGGGTGATGAGTCAGAGGGTTGACGAGCGAGGTGGATCGAGTCAAGAGGATCGACTCAGAGGTGATCGGTGAGGTTGGATCGAGTCGAGGGTGGATCGACAGAGGTGGATCGATCGAAGGTGATGTCAAGGATGGTAAGGGTTGATCGAGAGAGGTTGATCGACAGAGGTGATCGAAAGAGGTGATCAGTCGAGTGATCGAGTCGAGGGATCGAGCGGTGGATCGACAGAGGTGATGATCAGAGGTTGACGAGCAGAGGTTGGATCACAGAGGTTGTCGAGTCAGGTGATCGAGTCAGAGTTGACGAGAAGAGGGGATCGTGAGGTTGATCGAGCAGGGTTGATCGAGTCGGGTGGATCGACAGAGGGTGGACGAGTCGAGGTGATCGGTCGAGGTTGGATCATCAGAGAGGTGACGAGTCAGAGGTGATGAGCAGAGAGGTTGACGAGTCAGAGAGGTGACACAGAGAGGTGATGGGGTGATCGATCAAGGTTGATCGATCAGAGGTTGGATCGAGTCAGAGGTTGATCGAGTCAGAGAGGTTGGATCGAGCAGAGAGTGATGACGAGGGTGATCGAGTCAGAGGTTGGACGAGTCAGAGGTTGATCGACAGAGGTGACGATCAGAGGGTTGATCGATCAGAAGTTGTTCGATCAAGGGTGGATCGAGCGAGGTGATCGAGTCAGAGGTTGACGAGCAGAGGTTGATAATAGGAGGTTGATCGAGTCGAGGTGATCGAGTCAGAGGTGGACGGTCAGAAGGTGATGAATCAGAGGACGAGCAGAAGGTGCCAGAGGTTGACGATCAGAGAGGTGTGTTGATCAGAGGTGATCGAGTCAAGGGTTGATCGACGAGAGGTTGGACGAGCAGAGGGTTGACGAGTGAGGTTGAGATCAGCGGGGTGGATCGAGCAGAGGTGATCGAGCCAGAGTTGATATCAGAGGTGGATCGTCAGAGTGAGAGTCGAAGGTTGACAGTGAGTGACGGCAGAGGTTGATCGACAGGGTTGACACGAGTGACGAAGAAGGACGATCAGAAGTGACAGCAGAGGTTGATCAGCAAGGTGATCGAGTCAGAAGGGATCGCAAGTGACAATCAGATTGACGAGCAGAGGATCATCGAGGTGGTCGAGCGAGGGTTGATGAGCGAGAGTTGACGATCGGGGTGGATCATAGATGACAGCAGGGGTTGACAGTCAGGGTTGGATCAGTAGAGGTGATCAGTGGGGGTGATCGACGAGGGATGGAGCGAGGTGGATCGCAGGTGGATCGAGTCAGGGTGGATCGAGTAGAGGTGATCAGCGAAGGTGATCGTCAAGAGGTGCGACAGGGTGACGAGTCAGAGGTTGATGAGCGAAGGTGGACGATCGAGGGTGACGAAGAGGGTGGACAGCAGAGGTTGACGAGTGGTTGATCGAGTCAAGATTGACATCAGAGGGTTGACGATCAGGGTGATCAGTAGAGGTGATGAGCAGAGGGTGGATCGTCAGAGGTGGATCGATCGGTGGATCGAGTCAGGGTGATCGCCGAGGTGGATCGAGTCAGAGGTGACGAGTCAGAGGTGACGAGGAGGGGACGTCAGAGGTGATGGAAGAGGGTGACGAGTCAGAGGTGACGCAGAGGTTGAGTCAGAGTTTATCAGGGGTTGACGAGTCAGAGGTGATCCGGTGTGAAGGTTGATCGGTAGAGGTTGATCGAGCGAGAGGTTGATCGGCGGAGGTTGGATGATCAGAGGTTGTAGTCAGAGGTGATCGAGTCAGGTTGGATCGAGTCAGAGAGGTTGGATCGACTCAGAGGGGTTGGATCGAGTCAGAGGGGTTGGATCGAGTCAGAGGGGTTGGATCGAGTCAGAGAGGTTGGATCGAGTCAGAGGGGTTGGATCGAGTAAGAGGGGTTGGATCGAGTCAGAGGGGTTGGATCGAGTCAGAGGGGTTGGATCGAGTCAGAGAGGTTGGATCGAGTCAGAGGGGTTGGATCGAGTCAGAGGGGTTGGATCGAGTCACAGAGGTTGGATCGACTCAGAGAGGTTGGATCGAGTCAGAGGGGTTGGATCGAGTCAGAGAGGTTGGATCGAGTCAGAGAGGTTGGATCGACTCAGAGAGGTTGGATCGAGTCAGAGGGGTTGGATCGAGTCAGAGAGGTTGGATCGAGTCAGAGAGGTTGGATCGACTCAGAGAGGTTGGATCGAGTCAGAGGGGTTGGATCGAGTCAGAGAGGTTGGATCGACTCAGAGGGGTTGGATCGAGTCAGAGGGGTTGGATCGAATCAGAGAGGTTGTATCGAGTCAAAGAGGTTGGATCGAGTCAGAGGGGTTGGATCGAGTCAGAGAGGTTGGATCGAGTCAGAGGGGTTGGATCGAATCAGAGAGGTTGTATCGAGTCAAAGAGGTTGGATCGAGTCAGAGGGGTTGGATCGAGTCAGAGAGGTTGGATCGAATCAGAGGGGTTGGATCGAGTCAGAGAGGTTGGGTCGAGTCAGAGGGGTTGGATCGAATCAGAGAGGTTGTGTTGAGTCAGAGGGGTTGGATCGAGTCAGAGCGGTTGAATCGAGTCAGAGAGGTTGGATCGAGTCAGAGGAGTTGGATCGAGACATAGAGGTTGGATCGAGTCATAGAGGTTGGATCGAGTCAGAGAGGTTGGATCGAGTCAGAGAGGTTGGATCGAGTCTGAGAGGTTGGATCGAGTCAGAGAGGTTGGATCGAGTCAGAGAGGTTAGATCGAGTCAGAGAGGTTGGATCGAGTCAGAGAGGTTGGATCGAGTCAGATAGGTTGGATCGAGTCAGAGAGGTTGGATCGAGTCAGAGGGGTTGGATCGAGTCAGAGAGGTTGGATCGAGTCAGAGAGGTTGGATCGAGTCAGAGAGGTTGGATCGAGTCAGAGAGGTTGGATCGAGTCAGAGGGGTTGGATCGAGTCAGAGAGGTTGGATCGAGTCAGAGAGGTTGGATCGACTCAGAGGGGTTGGATCGAGTCAGAGGGGTTGGATCGAGTCAGAGAGGTTGATTCGACTCAGAGGGGTTGGATCGAGTCAGAGGGGTTGGATCGAGTCAGAGAGGTTGGATCGAGTCAGAGGGGTTGGATCGAGTCAGAGAGGTTGGATCGAGTCAGAGGGGTTGGATCGAGTCAGAGAGGTTGGATCGAGTCAGAGAGGTTGGATCGAGTCAGAGGGGTTTGATCGAGTCAGAGAGGTTAGATCGAGTCAGAGAGGTTGGATCGAGTCAGAGGAGTTGTATCGAGTCAGAGAGGTTGGATCGAGTCATAGAGGTTGGATCGAGTCAGAGAGGTTGGATCGAGTCAGAGAGGTTGGATCGAGTCAGAGAGGTTGGATCGAGTCAGAGACGTTGGATCGAGTCAGAGGGGTTGGATCGAGTCAGAGGGGTTGGATCGAGTCATAGAGGTTGGATCGAGTCAGAGGGGTTGGATCGAGTCAGAGAGGTTGGATCGAGTCAGAGGGGTTGGATCGAGTCAGAGCGGTTGGATCGCGTCAGAGAGGTTGGATCGAGTCAGAGAGGTTAGATCGAGTCAGAGGAGTTGGATCGAGTAAGAGAGGTTGGATCGAGTCATAGAGGTTGGATCGAGTCAGAGAGGTTGGATCGAGTCAGAGAGGTTGGATCGAGTCAGAGAGGTTGGATCGAGTCAGAGAGGTTGGATCGAGTCAGAGGGGTTTGATCGAGTCAGAGAGGTTAGATCGAGTCGGAGAGGTTGGATCGAGTCAGAGGAGTTGGATCGAGTCAGAGAGGTTGGATCGAGTCATAGAGGTTGGATCGAGTCAGAGAGGTTGGATCGAGTCAGAGAGGTTGGATCGAGTCAGAGAGGTTGGATCGAGTCAGAGAGGTTGGATCGAGTCAGAGAGGTTGGATCGAGTCAGAGGGGTTGGATCGAGTCAGAGAGGTTGGATCGAGTCAGAGAGGTTGGATCGAGTCAGAGGGGTTGGATCGAGTCAGAGAGGTTGGATCGAGTCAGAGGGGTTGGATCGAGTCAGAGCGGTTGGATCGCGTCAGAGAGGTTGGATCGAGTCAGAGGGGTTTGATCGAGTCAGAGAGGTTAGATCGAGTCAGAGAGGTTGGATCGAGTCAGAGGAGTTGTATCGAGTCAGAGAGGTTGGATCGAGTCATAGAGGTTGGATCGAGTCAGAGAGGTTGGATCGAGTCAGAGAGGTTGGATCGAGTCAGAGAGGTTGGATCGAGTCAGAGACGTTGGATCGAGTCAGAGGGGTTGGATCGAGTCAGAGGGGTTGGATCGAGTCATAGAGGTTGGATCGAGTCAGAGGGGTTGGATCGAGTCAGAGAGGTTGGATCGAGTCAGAGGGGTTGGATCGAGTCAGAGCGGTTGGATCGAGTCAGAGAGGTTGGATCGAGTCAGAGAGGTTGGATCGAGTCAGAGGAGTTGGATCGAGTAAGAGAGGTTGGATCGAGTCATAGAGGTTGGATCGAGTCAGAGAGGTTGGATCGAGTCAGAGAGGTTGGATCGAGTCAGAGAGGTTGGATCGAGTCAGAGAGGTTGGATCGAGTCAGAGGGGTTGGATCGAGTCAGAGAGGTTGGATCGAGTCAGAGAGGTTGGATCGAGTCAGAGGAGTTGGATCGAGTCAGAGAGGTTGGATCGAGTCATAGAGGTTGGATCGAGTCAGAGAGGTTGGATCGAGTCAGAGAGGTTGGATCGAGTCAGAGAGGTTGGATCGAGTCAGAGAGGTTGGATCGAGTCAGAGAGGTTGGATCGAGTCAGAGGGGTTGGATCGAGTCAGAGAGGTTGGATCGAGTCAGAGAGGTTGGATCGAGTCAGAGGGGTTGGATCGAGTCAGAGAGGTTGGATCGAGTCAGAGGGGTTGGATCGAGTCAGAGGGGTTGGATCGAGTCAGAGCGGTTGGATCGAGTCAGAGGGGTTGGATCGAGTCAGAGCGGTTGGATCGAGTCAGATAGGTTGGATCGAGTCACAGGAGTTGGATCGAGTCATAGAGGTTGGATCGAGTCATAGAGGTTGGATCGAGTCAGAGAGGTTGGATCGAGTCAGAGAGGTTGGATCGAGTCAGAGAGGTTGGATCGAGTCAGAGAGGTTGGATCGAGTCAGAGAGGTTGGATCGAGTCAGAGAGGTTGGATGGAGTCAGAGAGGTTGGATCGAGTCAGAGAGGTTGGATCGAGTCAGAGAGGTTGGATCGAGTCAGAGAGGTTGGATCGAGTCAGAGAGGTTGGATCGAGTCAGAGAGGTTGGATCGAGTCAGAGAGGTTGGATCGAGTCAGAGAGGTTGGATTTGAGTGGGATTTGCACTTGACTTAGTGGATTTATCAGAGCTTATTGTTGCGGTAGAACTAAATTGGATTGGGTAAATATTCTGTAAGTGTGTTGAGTTTGTGAAGGACGTGCCTAGTATGGGCCAACAGGCCCACTGCAGTGTTCCTCCTTTCTTATGTTCTTGAATATAAACATTATTGAATATATCACCGCAGAAATACACATCATATGACATTTATGATTCTGAAGAGTATTAAAAATTATTATTATTATTATTATTATTATTATTATTATTATTATTATTATTATTATTATTATTATTATTATTATTATTATTATTATTATTATTATTATTTACGTAAATATATTAAATAGAAAAGCTGTGTGGATAAAATTCTAATAAAAAAAATTCCTCACGAATTAAAAAACATTGATATGTTTGTTTGTATTTGGTGAAGCGGTAAACTCGTTTGTTTAATTCCGTTCCAGACCTGGTGAAGGCTCGATCCTCCGTCCGCTAATAACCCTCCGATCTCTTACCATTCTGAAGATTCAATAACTATTTTTTTGAAAGCTGCGAATGCTTATTCCGAAGACATATAAAAAATATTGTGTAATATTCTTCACAGTGGTAACACCTTGTGTTAAGACCCCACCTTGTAGTGACCCCACCTTGTGTTAAGACCCCACCTTGTAGTGACCCCACCTTGTAGTGACCCCACCTTGTGTTAAGACCCCACCTTGTAGTGACCCCACCTTGTGTTAAGACCCCACCTTGTAGTGACCCCACCTTGTGTTAAGACCCCACCTTGTAGTGACCCCACCTTGTAGTGACCCCACCTTGTGTTAAGACCCCACCTTGTAGTGACAACACCTTGTAGTGACAACACCTTGTAGTGACCACACCTTGTAGTGACAACACCTTGTAGTGACAACACCTTGTAGTGACAACACCTTGTAGTGACAACACCTTGTAGTGACAACACCTTGTAGTGACAACACCTTGTAGTGACAACACCTTGTGGTGACAACACCTTGTAGTGACAACACCTTGTAGTGACAACACCTTGTAGTGACAACACCTTGTAGTGACAACACCTTGTAGTGACAACACCTTGTAGTGACAACACCTTGTGGTGGTCTTAAAGACCATAACTTGTAGTGACAACACCTTGTGGTGGTCTTAAAGACCTCACCCACAGAGATCCATCCCGTAATTTTCTGAAAGAATGTAAACAGAAAAATCCCTGAAGTAACAGACAGATTCAACGGGCTGTCACAGAGCTTTCAAGACCTTCCTGTTGACGTTGGCACCGCTGCTATCCCAGTTACTTGATGCCCTCTCTAACACCTCAGAGCTGGGAGACCGGTCTGCCTAACAATTTAAGCTGGGAGATCAGTCTGTTTCTCTTTAGTACTCAGGGTTGGGAGATCAGTATGTTTCTCTCAAGCACTAAGGGCTGGGAAATCAGTCTGTTTCTCTCTTGTACTCAGGGCTGGGAGATCAGTCTGTTTCTCTCTAGTACTCAGGGCTGGGAGATCAGTCTGTTTCTCTCAAGCACTAAGGGCTTGTAAATCAGTCTGTTTCTCTCTAGTACTCAGGGTTGGGAGATCAGTCTGTTTCTCTCTAGTACTCAGGGCTGGGAGATCAGTCTGTTTCTCTCTAGTACTCAGGGTTGGGAGATCAGTCTGTTTCTCTCTAGTACTCAGGGCTGGGAGATCAGTCTGTTTCTCTCTAGTACTCAGGGCTGGGAGATCAATCTGTTTCTCTCTAGTACTCAGGGCTGGGAGATCAATCTGTTTCTCTCTAGTACTCAGGGCTGGGAGATCAATCTGTTTCTCTCTAGTACTCAGGGCTGGGAGATCAATCTGTTTCTCTCTAGTACTCAGGGCTGGGAGATCTATCTGTTTCTCTCTAGTACTCAGGGCTGGGAGATCAGTCTGTTTTTCCATAACATCAGACTGTGACCGTCTTATTCAGTTACGGTAGAAATAATTTACATCACATTTGGGCCACTTTTGAAGTAATTGGGCTACATTTGGCTTCTGCTGTAAGGACGTGAATACACATACAGAGCGAACAGACATGTTGTCAATTTACTGGTGCTAGTATTGAGAGAATCCTTGATAAGTGGAGTTCTTTGAAGACTCATTGTCTGATGAGATCTTCTTCTTCTTGTCATAAATACGTATCGAGGGAGCATCATGCAATGTATTCTGTTCATGCCAGTGAATTACATTTTTGAGAAAGAAAAAAAGGCACATTACCGTGACTGGAATAATTCACAAATAATCAGCACATAGGAGACAGAAGCTTATGATATTTCGGTATGACGTGGACCATTTACAAGTCACAGAGTGTGACTTGTAAATGGTCCCTCTCGGACCGAAACCTCGTCATAAGGTTCTCTCTCCTATGTGCGGGTTATTTATGAATTACATTATAAAACTAGTCATGGATGAATTTGAAAAGATGAGCAATCTGTTTTTCTTCCAAGTCGATGCAGATCACTGGTCTTCTTAGTTAACTGGTAAATTTTACACTTCCAACACTTAGAAGAAATGTGTTCCAGAGAATGTAAATCTTTAGGTTAACTTGAATTTTAAGTCATTATTTCTTCCCCTTGTTAGAGAAACTTTCCATAACAAATTTTATTCCATTTTAGGAGCTAAGAGAAAGGCCAGTGTTGTTGCAGAGGAAGATGGGCACAAGATCCAAAACAAGAAGTTATAATTTTTTAGTAAGAGCTTTTTAGCTCTTACTAAAAAATTATAACTTTCAAGTAACATTTATGAGCTTTCTCTAAATGTATGTGTAATTCACTTCCTTCTTTCCCTGATCTTCCAGTAGATTTAGCTGATTGAACTAAAATAACTAACATTGGTACCAGCAGTTCAATTATTATTTTGGACAAGAGCAATAACAGTGCCGAAAAACCTTACTGAATTTTCATGGACGTTATAAAATCTGTCTGTCAGGTAACATTACCTTTAAGGTATCAAGGTCACTCAGTATTTTCTTCACCTCTCCTCTCGTTGTTTGTATTGTGTCCAGCACTCGGTGGTGCACTCTCTCTTTCTTTAACTTTCTGGAAGAGTTCCTGATTCCACTGAGAATATCTCCTTAAATATTTTGTTCAGCTCCTCACAGATTTCCCGGTCATTCCTGGAATGTTTCCTCTCCTTCCTTAATCAGCCTTATTACCTAATTCTTCAAGTTCTTCCTTCTGATGTGTGTACATCAACATTACTCAAATTTACATTTTGATACCATGTCATTTTCAACTTGGCTTTCAGCCTCTCTTCTTACCAATGCATATTAATTTCTGACACTTCTGCTTGCTTCTCTATTCTATGGTACTCTTTGTTTCTTCTATGTCTTCCATGTTTTTGCACTTTTTGCTTCGCTGCATCTCTGGATGAACCATAGGCTTGTTCTCTTCTTGCTTGTGTTTCATCTACTTCTTAGCATGAGTTTTCTCCGCCTAATGGTACTTTCAGCTACATACTCAATCTTTTAATTTCCTACCTTTTCTTCAAGCTTTTTTTCCAATGGCAATCTGCTTAGAAATTGCCTCATTCCTTCATAGTATCCTTTTTTGAAGTTATGTTTGTCCTTTCCTTAATGCTCTATATTCCTCAGCCCCTTCACAAGGTAATTGAACCTCTGCACTGTGTGGTCGTTAGCACCAAGATGTGTCTTATATTTGATATTCCCTACATCAGAGTCACTCAGAGCGAACAGAAGGTCCAGTCTCACTGGTTTGTCAAATTTCTAGTATTGTCCCTCACATGTTGAAATTTTTCTTTTCCATTGTCATCTACAACAACTTAGCTATCCAATTTTAAATTCCTCCATGTGGTTCCGGACTTTCCAAGTCAGTGGACTCTTCTGGCTACCTCTTCTATTCTATTCACGATTGCCTTGTTGTCCTCTTATTCATGTCTTGGTATAATAATAATAATAATAATAATAATAATAATAATAATAATAATAATAATAATAATAATAATAATAATAATAATAATAATAATGAGAATATGAAGAACCAGATAGGGAATAAGAGATGTACTTACAGGTATTTCCTAAATTCATTCTCTGTAATGATATAGTCGGAGGAGGTTGCAAATGGGCACTCAGAGACATCATTGTTTTTCGAGGCGAAAATTAACACATTATACGGAAAGGCCACAAAAACATATTATTCTTACCTTCATTTCTAAACCAAGGAAGTTAATTGTATATTGACCTTCCCTCCTGACAGACGCCACTTGACGAAAGAAACTCATTAAGTTCCTGACTTTGATATCAAGCAGTGACAAGATTTGAAAAACCTGATGACAAGGTGTCGACGCATCTTGAAGTTTTTACCATCAATCAAATTTTATTTACACTGCTGATTATACATTATGTGCATATATCGTTATTACTGATATTATTATTATTATTATTATTATTATTATTATTATTATTATTATTATTATTATTATTATTATTATTATTATTATTATTATTATTTCTGCTAGTGACAAAGAGTGACATAATATGCACCAGCATGTGTTTACCTGTTCTTAGTACTGTTCTTGGTACTGTTCTTAGTACTGTTCTTGGTGTCATATTTTCAGTGTTGACCTCGTTCAGTATTTTAATTTTCGGAGGCTACCTTCTGCTGCATCTTACACAAGTTGTCTACGACACTTGTTCGCGACATCTCTACTAGTCTTCACTCAGTAATATTTCGTTATCACATAACAATCGTGGCCTCTTGATATCCTCGCTATTTCTGTTGATTTTCTTTTATAGACATTCTCCTATCATGCTATCATCATATCTGGTTATCATGTCTCCTTGTTATCTTATTAATCAGAGGAGGCACCAGAAGTCGTTGGGATGTACTCCACTAAAGAAACCTACTGTGTAGGCGAAAAGTTTCGGAATAAATATACCTAGCTGTTGCACGTGAGTCTTGGTATCTTGGTACAGAGGAAAAATTTATAACCTGACAAGTAGTTACGAGTAAGAAGGGTTTGCTTAGAGAGGGACCTACCCAGTAGGTGTCTTACACTGCCTCTCAAGTGGGTACCAAATCTCCTGTCAACATTACCTGCCCGTCACCTTGACCATATAAAAGTCTCCATTCTGATGTTAATGCTTTACATTGTTGTACACTATGTGGCAGAACACATATCCAAGCTAAGGGACTGATTACCTCAAAACTACGTCTTGGGGGAGGGGTGATGGACTGTTACCTCCTGTATTCGACTGAAGAAGCCTACTGTGTATGCTAAACGTTTGGAAATAAGAATACCTAATTATTGCCCATGTGTCTTATTTATTAATTTGTCGGAATTATGTAAAATTATCATATTCACATGTGTATCTGTGTGTTTACATTTGATATCCTATTTTCACTTATATTTGTATTTAAATCACGGGATAGCAGCCAAATAAGTAACGCGGGTAATCTTATTCTCTGTGATTTTGTGATCTGAACTGACTAAATGTCAGCTGCTCGTAAACAACGCATCAGCAGCGTGTGTAACAACCCCGCCTCCCACACACAGCCTTAAAAGACTTGCTAGGCCCAGTGAGGCAGCAATATCTAGCTGACTGCAGCAGTGGTGACTGGACGTGGTAGGAGGGTTGACAGAGTTGGAAATATCCTTGCCACCACCACACCAATAATTGTTACTAGCATAACCATAGCTATAACGATCACCACCACAACCACAATGATCACAACCACGACAACTACAAACATGACGACCATGAGTGCCATCAACGACACTCGTCGCTGCCTCAAGCTCTGCGTAGACAGGGTAAGAAGACTTTTGTCCAGGTCATACAGGTACTTCTGTAAAGATAAACTGACAACTTACAAGTTAGAAAACGACTCACTGTTAGCGGACAGAGGATCGAGCCCCCACCGCTCTTTTTTCCCCCTAACGACCCTGATCATGACTCACACTTTAGACTTCACAGAGGAAAAGTTGGTAGAAGACACAATTCTGGGTCGTTGCTGCACAGACAGACAACTTTCTGTGTTTCCAGGTAACGGGGAAAAGGTCACTGAACTTAGTTTTAATGCTCCTCTGGTCCGATACATTTAATACAGTCTTCATGTAAACTAAAATAAAAATTATTGTTAGAATTATAATGTTAAAATATTCTATGAGTTATCGTTAAACTTTGTAAATTGTAGTTACAACTCTCAGCGAGTCAGTGTTGTAAGTCAGTAGCCAGGTGTGTGACCTCCCAATAACTGAGTCAGTAGTCAGGTGTGTGACCTCCCAATAACTGAGTCAGTAGCCAGGTGTGTGACCTCCCAATAACTAAGTCAGTAGTCAGATGCGTTTGAGTGCGACCTTCACGTAGCTGAGTCAGCAGTCAGGTGTGCCAGAATGAGACCTCACCATAGCTGAGTCAGCAGTCAGGTATGTCAGAATGTTACCTCCCCATAACTGAATCAGCAGTCAGATGTGTCAGCTCGTGACTTTCCCATAGCTTAGTCAGCAGTCAGGTGTGTCAGAATGAGACCTCACCATAGCTGAGTCAGCAGTCAGGTGTGTCAGAATGTGATCTCCCTATAACAGAGTCAGCAGTCAGGTGTGTCAGAATGTGACCTCACAATACCTGCGTCAGCAGTCAGGTTTGTCAGAATGTGACCTCACCATAGCTGAGTTAGCAGTCAGGTGTGTCAGAATGTGATCTCCCCATATCAGAGTCAGCAGTCAGGTGTGTCAGAATGTGATCTCCCCATAACTGAAACAGCAGTCAGGTGTGTCAGCATGTGACCTCCCCTTAGCTGAGTCAGCAGTCAGGTGTGTCAGAATGTGACCTCCCCATAGCTGAGTCAGCAGTCAGGTGTGTCAGAATGTAACCTCCCCATAACTGAATCAGCAGTCAGATGTGTCAGATTGTGACTTTCCGATAGCTGAGCCAGCAATCAGGTGTGTCAGAATGTGATCTCCCCATAACTGAGTCAGCAGTCAGGTGTGTCAGAATGTGATCTCCCCATAACTGACTCAGCAGTCAGGTGTATCAGAATGTGATCTCCCCATATCTGAGTCAGCAGTCAGCTGTGTCAGAATGAGATCTCCCCATAACTGAAACAGCAGTCAGGAGTGTCAGCATGTGACCTCCCCATAGCTGAGTCAGCAGTCGGGTGTGTCAGAATGTGACCTCCCAATAGCTGAGTCAGCATTCAGGTGTGTCAGAATATAACCTCCCCATAACTGAATCAGCAGTCAGATGCTTCAGAATGTGACTTCCCCATAGCTGAGTCAGCAGTCAGGTGTGTCAGAATGTGACCTCCCCATAGCTGAGTCAGCAGTCAGGTATGTCAGAATGCGACCTCCCCATAACCGACTCAGCAGGCAGGTGTGTTAGAGTGCAATCACCCCATAACTAAGTCAGGTGTGTCAGAATGTGATCTCACTATAATTTCAGTCAGCAGTCAGGTGTGTCAGAATGTGACCTCCCAATGCCTGCGTCAGCAGTCAGGTGTGTCAGAATGTGATCTCCCCATATCTGAGTCAGCAGTCAGGTGTGTCAGAATGTGATCTCCCCATAACTGAAACAGCAGTCAGGTGTGTCAGCATGTGACCTCCCCATAGCTGAGTCAGCAGTCAGGTGTGTCAGAATGTGACCTCCCCATAGCTGAGTCAGCAGTCAGGTGTGTCAGAATGTAACCTCCCCATAACTGAATCAGCAGTCAGATGTGTCAGATTGTGACTTTCCCATAGCTGAGCCAGTAATCAGGTGTGTCAGAATGTGATCTCCCCATAACTAAGTCAGCAGTCAGGTGTGTCAGAATGTGATCTCCCCATAACTGAGTCAGCAGTCAGGTGTGTCAGAATGTGATCTCCCCATATCTGAGTCAGCAGTCAGGTGTGTCAGAATGAGATCTCCCCATAACTGAAACAGTAATCAGGAGTGTCAGCATGTGACCTCCCCATAGCTGAGTCAGCAGTCAGGTTGTCAGAATGTAACCTCCCCATAACTGAATCAGCAGTCAGATGTTTCAGAATATGACTTCCCCATAGCTGAGTCAGCAGTCAGGTGTGTCAGAATGTGACATCCCCGTAGGTGAGTCAGCAGACAGGTGTGCCAGAATATGATCTCCCATAACTGAATCAGCAGGCAGGTGTGTCAGAATGTGACCTCCCCGTAGCTGAGTCAATAGTCAGGTGTGTCAGAATGTGATCTCCCCATAAGTGAGTCAGCTGTCAGGTGTGTCAGAATGTGACCTCCCCATAGCTGAGTCAGCAGTCAGGTGTGTCATAATATGACCTCCCCATAGCTGAGTCAGCAGTCAGGTGTGTCAGAATGTAACCTCCCCATAGCTGAGTCAGCAGTCAGGTATGTCAGAATGCGACCTCCCCATAACCGACTCAGCAGGCAGGTGTGTTAGAGTGTGATCACCCTATAACTAAGTCAGGTGTGTCAGAATGTGACCTCCCTATAACTTCAGTCAGCAGTCAGGTGTGTCAGAATGTGACCTCCCAATGCCTGCGTCAGCAGTCAGGTTTGTCAGAATGTAACCTCCCCATAACTGAATCAGCAGTCAGATGTGTCAGAATGTGACTTCCCCATAGCTGACTCAGCAGGCAGATGTGTTAGAATGTGACCTCCCCATAGCTAAGTCAGGTGTGTCAGAATGTGATCTCCTTATAACTGAATCAGCAGTCAGGTGTGTGAGAATGTGACCTCCCCACAGCTGAGTCAGCAGTCAGGTGTGTCAGTATGTAACCTACCCATAACTGAATCAGCAGTCAGGTGTGTCAGATTGTGACTTTGCCATAGCTGAGTCAGCAATCAGGAGTGTCAGAATGTGACCTCCCCATAGCTGAATCAGCAGTCAGGTGTGTCAGAATATGACCTCCCCATAACTGAATCAGCAGTCAGATGTGTCAGAATATGACTTTCCCATAGCTGAGTCAGCAGTCAGGTGTGTCAGAAAGTGACCTCTTCATAGTTGAGTCAGCAGTCAGGTGTGTCAGAATGTAACCTCCCCATAACTGAATCAGCAGTCAGATGTCTCAGAATGTGACTTCCCCATAGCTGAGTCAGCAGTCAGGTATGTCAGAAGGCGACCTCCCCATAACTGACTCAGCAGGCAGGTGCGTTAGAGTGTGACCACCCCATAACTAAGTCAGGTGTGTCAGAATGTGATCTCCCTATAACTGAGTCAGCAGTCAGGTGTGTCAGGATGTGACCTCCCCATAGCTGAATCAGCAGTCAGGTGTGTCAGAATATGACCTTCCAATACCTGCGTCATCAGTCAGGTTTGTCAGAATGTGACCTCCCCATAACTGAATCAGCAGTCATATGTGTCAGATTGTGACTTTCCCATAGCTGAGTCAGCAGTCAGGTGTGTCAGAATGTGACCTCTCCATAGCTGAGTCAGCAGTCAGGTGTGTCAGAATGTAACCTCCCCATAACTGAATCAGCAGTCAGATGTCTCAGAATGTGACCTCCCCATAGCTGAGTCAGCAGTCAGGTATGTCAGAAGGCGACCTCCCCATAACTGACTCAGCAGGCAGGTGCGTTGGAGTGTGACCTCCCCATAACTAAGTCAGGTGTGTCAGAATGTGATCTCCCTATAACTGAGTCAGCAGTCAGGTGTGTCAGGATGTGACCTCCCCATAGCTGAGTCAGCAGTCAGGTGTGTCAGAAAGTAACCTCCCCATAACTGAATCAGCAATCAGGTGTGTCAGATTGTGACTTTCCCATAGCTGAGTCAGCAGTCAGGTGTGACAGAATGTGACCTCCCCGTAGCTGAGTCAGCAGACAGGTGTGCCAGAATATGATCTCCCATAACTGAGTCAGCAGGCAGGTGTGTCAGAATGTGACCTTACTATAGCTGAGTCAGCAGTCAGGTGTGTCAGAATGTGATCTCCCCATAACTGAATCAGCAGTCAGGTGTGTCAGAATGTGACCTCCCCATAGCTGAGTCAGCAGTCAGGTGTGTCAGAATGTAACCTCCCCATAACTGAGTCAGCAGTCAGGTGTGTCAGAATGTGATCTCCCCATAACTGAATCAACAGTTAGGTGTGTCAGATTGTGACTTTCCCAAAGCTGAGTCAGCAGTCAGGTGTGTCAGAATGTAACCTCCCCATAACTGAGTCAGCAGTCAGGTGTGTCAGGATGTGACCTCCCCCTAATTGAGTCAGCAGTCAGGTGTGTCAGAATGTAACCTCCCCATAACTGAATCAGCAGTCAGGTGTGTCAGATTGTGACTTTCCCATAGCTGAGTCAGCAGTCAGGTGTGTCAGAATGTGACCTCACCATAGCTGAGTCAGCAGTCAGGTGTGTCAGAATGTGATCTCCCGTTAACTGAATCAGCAGTCAGGTGTGTCAGAATGTGACTTTCCCATAGCTGAGTCAGCAGTCAGGTGTGTCAGAATGTAACCTCCCTATAAGTGAATCAGCAGTCAGGTGTGTCAGATTGTGACTTTCCCATAGCTGAGTCAGCAGTCAGGTGTGTCAGAATGTGACCTCACCATAGCTGAGTCAGCAGTCAGGTGTGTCAGAATGTGACCTCCCCATAGCTGAGTCAGCAGACAGGTGTGTTATAATTTGATCTCCCTATAACTGAGTCAGTAGTCAGGTGTGTCAGAATGTGGCCTTTCTATAGGTGAGTCAGCAGTCAGGTGTGTCAGAATGTGACCTCCCCATAACTGACTCAGCAGGCAGGTGTGTTAGAGTGTTATCATCCCATAACTAAGTCAGGTGTGTCAGAATGTGATCTCCCTATAATTGAGTCAGCAGTCAGGTGTGTCAGAATGTGACCTCCCAAAGCTGAGTCAGCAGTCAGGTGTGTCAGAATGTGACCTCACCATATCTGAGTCAGCAGTCAGGTGTGTCAGAATGTGACCTCCCCATAACTGACTCAGCAGGCAGGTGTGTTAGTGTGACCTCCCCATAGCTATGTTAGGTGTGTAAGAATGTGATCTCCCTATAACTGAGTCAGCAGTCAGGTGTGTCAGAATGTGACCTCCCCATAGCTGAGTCAGCAGTCATGTGTGTCAGAATGTGACCTCCTCATAACTGAGTCAGCAGTCAGGTGTGTCAGAATGTATCCTCCCCATAACATAGCAGTCAGGTGTGTTAGAGTGTGACCTCCCCATAGCTGAGTCAGCAGTCAGGTGTGTTAGAGTGTGACCTCCCCATAGCTGAATCAGCAGTCAGGTGTGTCAGAATTTGACCTCCCAAAGCTGAGTCAGCCGCCAGGTGTGTCAGAATGTGACCTCCCCATAGCTGAGTCAGCAGTCAGGTGTGTTAGAGTGTGACCTCCCCGTAGCTGAATCAGCAGTCAGGTGTGTCAGAATGTGACCTCCCAAAGCTGAGTCAGCAGTCAGGTGTGTCAGAATGTGACCTCCCCATAGCTGAGTCAGCAGTCAGGTGTGTTAGAGTGTGACCTCCCCGTAGCTGAATCAGCAGTCAGGTGTGTCAGAATGTGACCTCCCAAAGCTGAGTCAGCAGTCAGGTGTGTCAGAATGTGACCTCCCCATAGCTGAGTCAGCAGTCAGGTGTGTTAGAGTGTGACCTCCCCGTAGCTGAATCAGCAGTCAGGTGTGTCAGAATGTAAGCTCCCCGTAACTGAATGAGGAATCAGTAAATGTGGACACAATTATGGCAACTTGTTCTAATTCACTGAATCAGTTGTTACTGACACGTTCGGTACGCGATTCACTGAATCTCAATCACAGTCATGGATACTTGTTAACCCCGAGGGTCGTCACGCAGCGCATGGGGAAGTGGAGGCGGTCAGGTTCGATCCATGGAAGGGGAGGAGAGACTTAGTTCCTTGCATCAAGAACCCCGCTCACAGGCATCAAAAACTACTCATCGGCATCAAGAACCCCTCTCAGGCATCAAGAACCCCTCTCAGGCATCAAGAAACCCTCACAGGCATCAAGAAACCCTCACAGGCATCAGAACCCCTCTCTAACATCAGGAACCCCTCTCAGGCATCAAAAAGCCCCTCTCAGGCATCGAAAAGCCCCTCTCAGGCATCAAGAACCCCTCTCAGGCATCAAGAACCCCTCACAGGCATCAAGAACTACTCATCGGCATCAAGAACTTTTCGCTAGCATCAAGAACCTCTCTCAGGCATCAAGAACTCTTCTCAGGCATCAAGAACTCTTCTCAGGCATCAAGAACTTCTCTCAGGCATCAAGAACCCTTTGCCGATATCAGAACCCCTCACTAGCATCAAGAAACCCTTGCTGGCATCAAGAACCCATCGCCTGCATCAAAAACCCCTCGCTGGTATCAAGAACCCCTCCCTGGTATCAAGAACCCCTAGCTTGCATCAAGAACCCCTCGCCTGCATCAAAACCCCCTCGCTGATATCAAGAACCCCTCGCTGGTATCAAGAACCCCTCGCCTGCACCAAGAACCCGTCGCTGGTATCAAGAACCCCTCGCTTGCATCAAAAACCCCTCTCCTGCATCAAGAACCCCTCTCCTGCATCAAGAACCCCTCGCTGGTTTCAAGAATCCCCTGCCGACATTAAGAATCCCTCGTAGGTGTCAAAAACCTCTCGCAGGTTTCTAGAACTCTCCGGCATCAATTAACTCTCGCCGGCATCAAAAACCCCTCGCCGGCATCAAAAGCCCCTAGCTGACATCAAGAACCTTGCTACCGAAGTGGCTAGTTTATTGCGCATCCCACATCCATCCTGTGGACGGTAGCGCAAGAGTATATAGATACACAAAAGGCCCAGGAACTGGGCCCCAAAATGGGGTAACAGATGTACATCTGGATTTATATCTACAGTTCACTTACCTGTTACAAGCAAATTTAAGAAGTTTGCTTAATATATCTGGTATTTTATTTTCATTAATAATATATCTTGACATGTCACATAGGTTATTATACTGTCTATCTCTGTATTCCTCAATAAGTGGACGATTAAGCACATAGTGTTCAAGATACTTTGCATTTAGTTTGATCATCATCTGTGTGTCTGCCAAACTGCCAGAAGTACTTGTAACCAAGCCTAAGCCTGGCCACTACAACATCAGTCAGTCTGTTCACATTGCAAGTTGCTCCATAAACATACTTATCTACGTTCATGTTATCATAGTGGGTTATAGATCTACTCAGGCTTCTAATTGTCAACATAATGGTGCATCGGTGTACCATTATGTTGGTTGTGAGACAGTCCCACACCAGTATTCCTGCACCACGATTACTAATTTTAATACATGTTACGCAGGTGATGCCACCTAGGTTGCAGGGTGACAGGTGTGGGGATGTTACTTGGTTCTCCCAGGTTAAAGACAACGAGGGTGATTCTTCACAAACTGAAAAATAATTTTCATGCTTATATTGACGTAAATAAAGGAGATTCTCGCTATTTTAAATTGCTTTTTCTTGTTTTGTGTTTCCCGTGTGATGACTGACACGGTGTGGGGTGCTCCGTGTGTGATGACTGACACGGTGTGGGGTGCACCGTGTGTGATGACTGACACGGTGTGGGGTGGCAGTGGTGGCCTCATATTTACGTCGAAGGCAAATCTCCACCCTACAGAATTGAAGGATCAATGGTAGACATTGTAAAACTCCTGACCTCCAAACTTGGCTTCTGGTGAGTCATGTGTTGTGTGTGTGTGTGTGTGTGTGTGTGTGTGTGTGTGTGTGTGTGTGTGTGTGTGTGTGTGTGTGTGTGTGTGTGTGTGTAAGTGTATGTGTGTTTGTGTGTGTATGTATCCATCTTCATGTCGTTCTAGGGGTGACGTCTTACCTTCTGGTCACTCCTTCCTATCCTCGTGGGCTCTGTCATACCTGCTCTTCAAGCTGTGTTTGGAGCATCCCTCCACTATTTTTACCTCGAGGTCATTTCACTTTCTGACCACACTGAGACTGAAAAAAAACTTTTTAACATCCCTGTGGTTCATCTGAATCTTTAACTTGTAGCTGTGTCCCAGAGTACCAATCACTCTCTATCTTATGAATCTCCTTGAATATTTTGTATATTTTTTGGTATGTATATGTGTGTATTTTCATGTAATTTCTCTTAGTATCAGTTAATATCCTACACACGACATTTTGATGGTACGAGCCCAGAGCACAGGCATTACAGACGTCAATAAGAGTCTTCACTAAACTGCAGTAAGTAGCTTGTGGTAATTTTGGACACTACAAAGCACAATCAGTACGTATTCCATTTATTTATTTAGTTATGAGAAACATTAAACTGGTGTGAGTCATTCAGTGCAAGGAGCAGTGAAGAAACACGTTTCCTCCCTGTAAACACCTAGTTATTACCTAACTATTTACACAATAGTTTATCCAGTTGATGCAGAATGTGGACACACGGGAATCAGGAAGACATCAACATCAACATCACTAATAAGTTGAAATATAACTTTTTTGTAATTTTTTTACGTTAATTTATATTCTAAGGCTATAAATGAACCTCAGCCAAGAACAAGCAATTGCCAAGGCAAGTACCACGACAGACAATTACCAAGGCAAGTACCACAACAGACAATTACCAAGGCAAGTACCACAACAGACAATTACCAAGGCAAGTACCTCAACAGACAATTACCAAGGCAAGTACCACGACAGGCAATTACCAAGGCAAGCACCAGAACAGACAATTACCAAGGCAAGTACCACGACAGACAATTACCAAGGCAAGTACCACAACAGACAATTACCAAGGCAAGTACCACGACAGACAATTACCAAGGCAAGTACCACAACAGACAATTACCAAGGCAAGTACCACAGCAGACAATTACCAAGGCAAGTACCACAATTGACAATTACCAAGGCAAGTACCACGACAGACAATTACCAAGGCAAGTACCACAACAGACAATTACCAAGGCAAGTACCACGACAGGCAATTACCAAGGCAAGTACCACAACAGACAATTACCAAGGCAAGTACCACAACAGACAATTACCAAGGCAAGTACCACAATAGACAATTACCAAGGCAAGTACCACAGCAGACAATTACCAAGGCAAGTACCACAATTGACAATTACCAAGGCAAGTACCACGACAGACAATTACCAAGGCAAGTACCACAACAGACAATTACCAAGGCAAGTACCACGACAGGCAATTACCAAGGCAAGTACCACAACAGACAATTACCAAGGCAAGTACCACAACAGACAATTACCAAGGCAAGTACCACAATAGACAATTACCAAGGCAAGTACCACAACAGACAATTACCAAAGCAAGTACCACAACAGACAATTACCAAGGCAAGTACCACGACAGGCAATTACCAAGGCAAGCACCAGAACAGACAATTACCAAGGCAAGTACCACGACAGACAATTACCAAGGCAAGTACCACAGCAGACAATTACCAAGGCAAGTACCACAACAGACAATTACCAAGGCAAGTACCACGACAGACAATTACCAAGGCAAGTACCACGACAGGCAATTACCAAGGCAAGCACCAGAACAGACAATTACCAAGGCAAGTACCACAACAGACAATTACCAAGGCAAGTACCACGACAGGCAATTACCAAGGCAAGTACCACAACAGACAATTACCAAGGCAAGTACCACAACAGACAATTACCAAGGCAAGTACCACAACAGACAATTACCAAGGCAAGTACCACAACAGGCAATTACCAAGGCTAGTACTACGACAGGCAATTACCAAGGCAAGTACCACGACAGGCAATTACCAAGGCAAGTACCACAACAGGCAATTACCAAGGCTAGTACTACGACAGGCAATTACCAAGGCAAGTACCACGACAGGCAATTACCAAGGCAAGTACCACAGCAGACAATTTCCAAGGCAAGTACCACAACAGACAATTACCAAGGCAAGTACCACAACAGACAATAAGTTAACCACTTGTCTCTCTGGTGGTGGGGAAGAAATTTGAAAGTGGGATTCTAAGACTTGGGTAGAAGGGAGTCGGGCGGTCAATATTAGGATTATTGTAATCATTGGGTCATACAGCGCCTGGGGAAATAAAAAAAAATAATCAAGCTTGATCCGCGGTAAAGGAAGAGTAGCTCCAGTTATGTGGATCAAGAGTCCCTCTCCAGCATAAAAGGTACATCACCCTTCCTTGAAGTGCTCTGCATCAACAGTGTTAATGTTTATAGTTGAAAGTAGTTTTATTGGTTAATTTTTGTTAATACGCCACAGCTGTCATCCACTCATTGGTGAGTTAACATGACTCACGGAATCGTAATAACACAGATAAATAACACTTATAACTTGCATTTGTGGTCACAGTGGTGGCTCATGCTAACCTCCCTATGGTGTTTCAATATATCTAAATGGATGGATGTTATTGTAGCCAGCTGGCACAGTGACCACGCACTGGCCTGGAGTTTTACAACTCACTTTCCGTGAGTTCGATTCCCACCCGTTTCGTGATAGGATTGATGAGGTAATTTCTGTTGATATACCACAACTATCATCCACTCATTAGTATGATTTCGTGTGTTAATTTCTATTCGAACATTGACTGATCATGTGCTCTCAGTGTTAATCGGCGTGTTAACTGTTATTTCTGTACCAGCGTGATCATTGGCTTTCAACAGTGTTAACTGCTGTGTTAACTTCTGCTTCTATATTGTTACCATCATCCACTCCTAGTCCTATAGTCCTACGACCTGCCTTTACTGCTCCTCCTCCCGCCTCTCTTGTCCCGTCCCTGCCAGCTAGCCTATATATACTGGCTCCTTCTCTCCTTTCCGTCATTCTTATTCATTCAGTAACTATAATGGTTATAAATGAACATAATTTTTAAACGGGTGGACCGGTAAACCAGCGGAAGGCCTCGGTCAGATGACCAAAGCTCCAAAGGAGAGTCATCATCTGACTAAGACCCGAGTCAGGAAACACTTGTCATGTTTCCTGGCGAACCTTACCTAACCTAACCTTCTTTAAGTCAGTGTGATTTTGTAAATGGTCCAAGCCGGACCGAAACGTCGTCGTAAGCTCCTCTCTCCTATGTTCAGGTTACTTGTGTATTGTTCCAGTCACGATATTGCGCATTTTTATTCTTTACTTGGTATTCTGGAATGAGTTATAGCTGTGTATATTGTAAATACCTTTAATAAATTGCCTAAGACGGTAGAACTTTCATGACTGCCGTCTTGTGTTTGGCCGCAGCTACGAGTTCGTGGTTCCAAAGGACCGTGTGTTTGGCAACAGGATGAGCAACGGCTCTTGGACCGGCATGATGGGGCTGCTCGTCAGAAAGGTTGGTCAGTCTGTTGTTCCGCGACCCTCTTGTTCCAACGCACGTCTCCTTTGTCCCAACGCACGTCTCCTTTGCCCCAACGCATGTCCCCCTTATTCCAACGCACGTCCCCCTTGTTCCAACGCACGTCCCCCTTGTTCCAACGCACGTCCCCCTTGTTCCAACGCACGTCCTCCTTGTTCCAATGCACGTCCCACTTGTTCCAATGCACGTCTCCCTTGTTCCAACGCACGTCCCCCTTGTTCCAACGCACGTCCCCCTTGTTCCAACGCACGTCCCACTTGCTCCAACGCACGTCTCCTTTGTCCCAACGCACGTCCCCCTTGTTCCAACGCACGTCCCATTTGTTCCAACGCACGTCTCCTTTGTCCCAACGCACGTCCCCCTTGTTCCAACGTAATTCCCTCTTGTTCCAACGCACGTTCCTCTTGTTCCAACGCACGTCTCCTTTGCCCCAACGCACGTCCCCTTGTTCCAGCGCACGTCCCCCTTATTCCAACGCACGTCCCTTTGTTCCAACGCACGTCTCCTTTGTCCCAACGCACGTCCCCCTTGTTCCAACGCACGTCCCTCTTGTTCCAACGCACGTGCCTCTTGTTCCAACACACGTCTCCTTTGTCCCAACGCACGTCCCCCTTGTTCCAACGCACGTCCCTCTTGTTCCAACGCACGTGCCTCTTGTTCCAACACACGTCTCCTTTGTCCCAACGCACGTCCCCCTTGTTCCAACGCACGTCCCTCTTGTTCCAACGCACGTGCCTCTTGTTCCAACGCACGTCTCCTTTGCCCCAACGCACGTCCCCTTGTTCCAACGCATGTCCCCCTTGTTCCAACGCACGATCCTTTGTTCCAACGCACGTCTCCTTTGTCCCAACGCACGTTCTCCTTGTTCCAACGCACGTCCCTCTTGTTCCAGCGCACGTCCCCATTGTTCCAACGCACGTCTCCTTGTTCCAACGCACGTCTCCTTGTTCCAACGCACGTCTCCTCTGTCCCAACGCACGTCCCCTTTGCTCCAACGCACGTCCCTCTTGTTCCAACGCACGTCCCCCTTCTTCCAAAGCACGTTCCCCTTGTTCCAACGCACGTCCCCCTTGTTCCAACGCACGTCCCCATTGTTCTAAAGCACGTCCCACTTGTTCCAACGCACGTCCCCCTTGTTCCAACGCATGTCCCCCTTGTTCCAACGCACGTCCCACTTGTTCCAACGCACGTCCCTCTTATTCCAGCGGACGTCTTCTTTGCCCCAACGCAGGTCACCTTGTTCCAACGCATGTCCCCCTTGTTCCAAAGCACGTCCCCTTGTTCCAACGCACATCTCCTTTGTCCCAACGCACGTCCCCCTTGTTCCAACGCACGTCCACCTTGTTCCAACGCACGTCCCTCTAGTTCCAAAGCACGTCCCCTTGTTCCAACCCACGTCCCTTTGTTCCAGCGCACGTCCCCCTTGTTCCAACGCACGTCCCCTTGTTCCAACGCACGTCTCCCTTGTTACAACGCACGTCCCTTTGTTCCAACGCTCGTCCCCTTGTTCCAGCGCACGTCCCCCTATTTCCAACGCACGTCCCATTGTTCCAACGCACGTCCCCCTTGTTCCAACGCACGTCTCCTTGTTTCAACGCACGTCTCCTTTGTCCCAACGCACGTCCCCCTTGCTCCAACGCACGTCCCCCTTGTTCCAACGCAGGTCCCCTTTGTTCCAAAGCACGCCCCCTTGTTCCAACGCACGTCCCATTGTTCCAACGCACGTCCCTCTTGTTCCAACGTACTTCCCTCTTGTTCCAACGCACGTCCCCCTTGTTCCAACGCACGTCCCCTTGTTCCAACGCATGTCCCCCTTGTTCCAACGCACGTCCCACTTGTTCCAACGCACGTCTCCTTTGTTCCAACGCACGTCCACTTTGTTCCAACGCACGTTCCCCTTGTTCCAACTCACGTCCCTCTTGTTCCAGCGCACGTCTTCTTTGCCCCAACGCAGGTCACCTTGTTCCAACGCACTTCCCATTTGTTCCAAAGCACGTCCCCTTGTTCCAACGCACATCTCCTTTGTCCCAACGCACGTCCCTCTTGTTCCAACGCACGTCCACCTTGTTCTAACGCACGTCCCTCTAGTTCCAAAGCACGTTCCCTTGTTCCAACGCACGTCCCCTTGTTCCAGCGCACGTCCCCCTTGTTGCAACGCACGTCCCCTTGTTCCAACGCACGTCCCCCTTGTTTCAAAGCACGTCTCCCTTGTTACAACGCACGTCTCTTTGTTCCAACGCTCGCCCCCTTGTTCCAGCGCACGTCCCCCTTGTTCCAAGGCACGTCCCATTGTTTCAACGCACGTCCCCTTGTTCCAACGCACGTCTCCCTTGTTCCAACGCACGTCCCTTTGTTCCAACGCTCGTCCCCTTGTTCTAGCGCACGTCCTCTTGTTCCAACGCACGTTCCCTTGTTCCAACGCACGTCCCCCTTGTTCCAACGCACGCCTCCCTTGCTCCAACGCACGTCCCCCTTGTTCCAACGCACGTCCCCCTTGTTCCAACGCACGCCTCCCTTGCTCCAACGCACGTCCCCCTTGTTCCAACGCACGTCCCCTTGTTCCAGCGCACGTCATCCTTGTTCAAACGCACGTCCCCCTTGTTCCAAAGCACGTCCCCTTATTCCAACGCACGTCCCCTTGTTCTAGCGCACGTCCACCTTGTTCCAACGCACCTTCTCCTTGTTCCAACGAACATCTCCCTTGTTCCAACGCACGTCCCCCTTGTTCCAACGCACGTCCCTTTGTTCCAACGCACGTCCCCTTGTTCCAGCGCACGTCCCCTTGTTCCAGCGCGCGTCCCCTTGTTTCAACGCACGTCCCATTGTTCCAGCGCACTTCCCTCTTGTTTCAACGCACGTCCCACTTGTTCCAGCGCACGTCCCCCTTGTTCCAAAGAACGTCCCACTTGTTCTAACGCACGTTCCACTTGTTCCAACGCACGTCCCCTTGTTCCAACGCACGTCCCCCATGTTCCAAAGCACGTCCCACTTGTTCCAACGCACGTCCTCCTTGTTCCATCGCACGTCCTCTTGTTCCAACGCACGTCTGCCTTGTTCCATCGCACGTCCTCTTGTTCCAACGCTCGTCCCCCTTGTTCCAACGCACTTCTCCCTTATTTCAACGCACGTCTCTGTTGCTCTATTGTTCCAGTACACATCTGTTGTTCCATTCCCCCCACACATTAACAGCTTCACTAATAACAACCTCAGACACAAATACAACACTGCCCAGGTGTCGACCACACTGTTTTGAACAAGTCAGTCTGGACCATCATTTTGTTTAATAATGGATTTCACTGACCAGTTCAAACGTTTGTTTTAAATCAAACGTTCTTTGCTATAATCGTTTTTCTATTACTGTTTATCCTGTGAATCATGATAACCTGTGAAACTTGAGAACCTGTGAATCATGAGAACCTGTGAATCATGAGAACCTGTGAATCATGAGAACCTGTGAATCATGAGAACCTGTGAATCATGAGAACCTGTGAATCTTGAGATCCTGTGACTCTTGAGAACCTGTGAATCATGAGAACCTGTGAAACTTGAGAACCTGTGAATCATGAGAACCTGTGAATTATGGGAACATGTGAATCCTCAGAACCTGTGAATCATCAAAGCCTGCGAATCCTGAGAACCTGTGAATCATGAGAACCTGTCAATCATGAGAACCTGTCAATCATGAGAACCTGTGAATTATGGGAACACGTGAATCCTCAGAACCTGTGAATCATCAAAGCCTGCGAATCCTGAGAACCTGTGAATCATAAGAACCTGTGAATCATGAGAACCTGTCAATCATGAGAACCTGTGAATCATAAGAACCTGTGAATCATGAGAACCTGTCAATCATGAGAACCTGTGAATCATGAGAACCTGTGAATCATGAGAACCTGTGAATCTTGAGATCCTGTGACTCTTGAGAACCTGTGAATCATGAGAACCTGTGAAACTTGAGAACCTGTGAATCACAAGAACCTGTGAATTATGGGAACATGTGAATCCTCAGAACCTGTGAATCATCAAAGCCTGCGAATCCTGAGAACCTGTGAATCATGAGAACCTGTCAATCATGAGAACCTGTGAATCATAAGAACCTGTGAATCATGAGAACCTGTCAATCATGAGAACCTGTGAATCATAAGAACATAAGAACCTGTGAATCATGAGAACCTGTGAATCTTGAGAACCTGTGAATTATGAGAACCTGTGAATCATGAGATCCTGTGAATCATGAGAACCTGTGAATCATGAGAACCTGTGAATCATGAGAACCTGTGAATCTTGAGAACCTGTGAATCATGAGAACCTGTGAATCATGAGATCCTGTGAATCATGAGAACCTGTGAATCATGAGAACCTGTGAATCATGAGAACCTGTGAATCTTGAGAACCTGTGAATCATGAGAACCTGTGAATCATGAGATCCTGTGAATCATGAGAACCTGTGAATCATGAGAACCTGTGAATCATGAGAACCTGTGAATCATGAGATCCTGTGAATCATGAGAACCTGTGAATCATGAGAACCTGTGAATCATGAGAACCTGTGACTCTTGAGAACCTGTGAATCATTAGAACCTGTGAATCATTAGAACCTCTGAATCCTCAGAACCTGTGAATCCTCAGAACCTCTGAATTCTGAGATCCTGTGAATCATTAGAACCTATGAGTCTTGAGAACCTGTGAATCATGAGAACCTGTGAATTATGAGAACCTGTGAATTATGAGAACCTGTGAATCATGAGAATCTGTGAATCATTCGAACCTGTGAATCATTAGAACCTGTGAATCTTGAGAACCTGTGAATCATTAGAACCTGTGAGTCTTTAGGACCTGTGAATCATGAGAACCTGTGAATCATGAGAACCTGTGAATCATTAGAACCTGTGAATCATTATAACCTGTGAATCTTGAGAACCTGTGAATCATTAGAACCTGTGATTCTTGAGAACCTCTGACTCATTAGAACTTGTGAATTATTAGAACCTGTGAGTCATGAGAACCTGAGAATCATTAGAACCTGTGAATCATGAGAATCTGTGAATCACGAGAACCTGTGAATCATGAGAACCTGTGAATCCTCAGAACCTGTGAATCATGAGAAACTGTGAATCCTCAGAACCTGTGAATCATGAGAACCTGTGAATCCTCAGAACCTGTGAATCATGAGAACCTGTGAATCCTCTGAACCTGTGAATCCTCAGAACCTGTGAATCCTCAGAACCTGTGAATCCTAAGAACCTGTGAATCCTCAGAACCTGTGAATCATGAGAACCTGTGAATCCTCAGAACCTGTGAATCATGAGAACCCGTGAATCCTAAGAACCTGTGAATCCTAAGAACCTGTGATTCATGACATTCAGTGTATCTAGGTAACCTCAGTACTTGTGAATCTCTGGATTATGTGAACCTCAGAGTTGTTGTGTCACCAGGAGGTGGAGATGTCTGGGGTGGTCTTCTCTGTGGACGAGATGCGCAACACAGCCGTCGACTTCAGTGTTCCACTCTACATGAACGAGTTCGTGCTCCAGTACAGGCGTCCTAAATTGACTTCAGACATAGCCGGCTTTGTCAAGCCTTACACCATCGAGGTGAGTTGCTGAACGAGGAGGGAGAATTAGATACGTGTGCAGCATCAGGGTATCGTAAGTAAGTTTATTCAGGTATACACAAATACAGTTACGTAGATTATTATACATAGCAGCATATGTGTAGAGAACCTAAGATATCCCCAAAAATGTCAGACAAAAGTGACTTATTTCCAGTGGGGTTGGGTTAGTTTAGCGTAGGTGAGGGTAGGGTGGGATTGATGATAGTAGGTTAGGGTAGGGTGGGATTGATGAGAGTAGGTTAGGGTAGGGTGGGATTGATGAAAGTAGGTGAGGGTAGGGTGGGATTGATGAAAGTAGGTGAGGGTAGGGTGGGATTGATGAAAGTAGGTGAGGGTAGGGTAGGATTGATGAAAGTAGGTGAGGGTAGGGTGGGATTGATGATAGTAGGTTAGGGTAGGGTGGGATTGATGACAGTAGGTTAGGGTAGGGTGGGATTGATGAGAGTAGGTTAGGGTAGGGTGGGATTGATGAGAGTAGGTTAGGGTAGGGTGGGATTGATGAGAGTAGGTTAGGGTAGGGTAGGATTGATGAGAGTAGTTTAGGGTAGAGTGGGGTTGATTAGAGTAGGTTAGGTGAGGCTAATTTAGGTTATGTTACGTAGGGTTAGATTAAGCTAAGTTAGGTTAGGCTAAAGTAGGTTTGCGTTTTCTTAATGTAGAATGGATTACATTTGTTCCATAATCATGACTTTAAGAGATACTGATAAATAAACGAACGGATGCAGCCAATGCACACACACACACACACACACACACACACACACACACACACACACACACACACACACACACACACACAAGCAAACACTTGTGTTTTTGTGTGTGTTTCTGTGTATGTGCTTGTGTACGTGTGTGAGTGTTTGTATGTGTGTATGCGCGCGCGGGTGTGTGTGTGTGTGTGTGTGTGTGTGTGTGTGTGTGTGTGTGTGTGTGTGTGTGTGTGTGTGTGTGTGTGTGTGTGTGTGTGTGTGTGTAGTGGGAGTGTGATGAATGGTTTGAAAAACCGACAAGTTGAAGATTGAGACACTTATGCAACATATGGGAATCTTTATTCAGGAAACGTTTCGCCACACAGTGGCTTCATCAGTCCAATACAAAGCAGAAGGTGGATGGTACCACTATGACCCTGCCTCCTCCTGCTTCACCTCACCTCACTACAGTATATAAGCCACGTCTACGGCCCTATGCTGTACATTCTACAAGATTGATGGACTGAACACATCGACTCCAGGCTGAGGGACTGATTACCTCAAACTCCTCCTCTCCTTACGCCTTTCTCCTTTGTATTGGACTGATGAAGCCACTGTGTGGCGAAACGTTTCCTGAATAAAGATTCCCATGTGTTGCATAAGTGTCTCAATCTTCAGTGTGAGTGTGTGTAGTGTGAGTGTGTGTAGTGTGAGTGTGTGTAGTGTGAGTGTGTGTAGTGGGAGTGTGTGTAGTGTGAGTGTGTGTAGTGTGAGTGTGTGTAGTGGGAGTGTGTGTAGTGGGAGTGTGTGTAGTGTGAGTGTGTAGTGTGAGTGTGTGTAGTGTGAGTGTGTGTAGTGTGAGTGTGTGTAGTGGGAGTGTGTGTAGTGTGCGTATGTGTACTGTGAGTGTGTTTAGTGTGTGTGTGTGTAGTGTGAGTGTGTAGTGTGAGTGTGTGGTATGTGTGTGGTGCGTATATGTGGTGTGGGTGTGAGTGATGTTCGTGTGGTAGTGGTGTGGAGGTGGAAGCGGTAGTGATGGTGGTAACGGTGGTAGTTGTGGTAGTGTGCAGTATGCTTGACATGGTGCCAGTGTGTGTGTGTCTGTGTGTGTGTGTGTGGCTCCCGGATATCACTCACTACAAGGAATAGTCTCTCCTTACCTCCACCACCACCACTACCACCACCACTGCCACCACAACCTCTACTACCACAACGACCACGATCAACACTACTACCACCACCATCCCGACTCCCCCCACCACCACCAGATCCACCACTAACACCACTACTACCGCTACTGCAACACTTAGTAGTAATAACACCACCACCACCACCAGCATCAACACCACCACCATCACCACCACTAGCAATGCCACCATCACCACCAGTACTACCACCACCACAACCACTAGTTGTAATACCACCACCACGTCAGTGGAGTGGTTAGTGGTCAGTCGTCACGTGAGGTCACAGACCCTGAGCTGCTTTGGGGATTAGCGTGGACGGTTACAAAGCATGGCTTGCTTCTGCAGTGTTTTAAAAATTGAGGTTGGAGAGTTGAAGGAGGAGGTCTTGCTTCTCCAGGAGGAGATTAGGAGGTTGAAGGTGCACCTCAATGGGTCTGGGAGAGAGTGTGAGGTGGCTGGAGTTGTGGGGAATGAGGCTTCTAGCAGTGAGGTGCAGTCTTTCTCTCGCTGTGAGGAGGCTGTAGGTGGGGAAGTAGCAACGGCTACCAGCAGTCCAGCACCTGCTACAAGTGGCGAGTGGTTCACAGTAATGGGAGGTGCATCAGAGTAAGGAAAGTTAAGAGTGAAGATCTGAAGGTAGGAAATCGCTTCTCTGTTCTTCAGGATGAATGTACTTCAGTGGCCAGTGAAGGTAAGGGTACTACTGCCCCTGCTAATGGAGGTAAGCGCATTCTTGTGGTTGGTGACTCTCAGGTAAGATATATTGACCGTGCTTTTTGTAATAGGAATAAGAAGATGAGAGATAGAGTGTGCTTCCCTGGAGCTGGTGTTGGGGACATAGTTAACAGGCTGGATAATATCATGTCAGGTAATGGGAACAAGCCCATTATCTGTCTCAGTGCTGGTGGAAATGATATTGGGAAGGGTAGGAGAGAAGAGCTGCTAGATAAGTACAGGTCAGCTATAGATTTCATTAAGTCTAAGGGAGGGATCCCAATCATATGTAGCATCTTGCCTAGAAGGGGAGTAGGAAATGAATGGTTGTCTAGGGCAATTGGTGTAAATTGCTGGCTAGACAGATACTGCAAGGAACTTGCAATCCCATTCATTGACAACTGGAACAACTTTTATGGCAAACATGATATGTATGCAAGGGATGGGGTACATCTCTCTGGGGCTGGGGTGGTAGCACTTGCAGACTCGATTGAGAAGGCCATTGGTGAAATGCCTATGATTTTAAACTGATGGAAGATAGAGGTATGGGTGTGTGTGGGAAACAAGCAGGTTGCAACACTAGGGTTGGAAACAGTAAATGTATAAAAGGCATTCAGCATGAAGTTATAAATAAAAACAATAGATCAGGTCAGCAAACAAAGGGGGACAGCAGAGGGCAGCAAGGGACTAGCTCCCTTAAGGTTTACTATACTAATAGCAGGAGTGTAAGAAATAAGACAGATGAGCTAAGATTAATTGCAAGTGCAGGAAACATAGATATTATTGCTATAACAGAGACCTGGCTCAATCTGAAAGATAGAGAGATGCCCTCTGAATGTCACATACAAGGCTATAAATTATTCCACACTGACAGGGTCAACAGGAAAGGTGGTGGAGTAGCGATGTATGTTAGAGACAATTTAAATTGTTGTGTTAGACAAGATATTAAATTAGAAGCGTCAGCCACTGAATCTGTTTGGTTACAGCTTCTCGAGGGCCGAGAAAAACTAATTTTGGGTGTGATTTACAGGGCCCCAAATCTTGATAGGGAGTGCAGTAAACTTCTATGGGACGAAATTCGTAAGGCATCTACATACGAAAATGTTGTGCTAATGGGAGATTTCAACTATAGACAGATTGACTGGAGCAATTTGACAGGAAATTTAGAGTCAGGTGACTTTCTTGATACGATCCAGGATTGTTTTTTAAAACAGTTTGTGACAGAGCCAACTAGGGGAAATAACCTCCTTGACTTGGTTCTTGCCAGTAGGGAAACACTAATTAATAATCTTGAGGTTAATGATGAGCTTGGGGAAAGTGATCACAAATCACTCAGTTTTAATATATCATGGAATTCCCCTAATAATGGCAATCAAGTCTCTGTCCCTGACTTCCGCTTGGCTGATTTCATAGGACTGAAAAATTACTTAGGTGGGCTGAACTGGAATGACCTGACTAAGGGTCAGGTAGGTGGTGATGGTTGCCGATATGACGCTTTCCAGGGCATAGTTCTAGCTGCTCAGTCAAATTATGTTCCAAATAGGGAAATCAGATCAAACAAAAATGATCCTAAATGGATGAACAATAGATTAAAATATCTAATTGGTCAAAAGAGAGGCATATATAGGCAATTCAAAAGAGGAGAGGGGCAATTAAGAAATCGATATATTCAGTTAAAGAGAGAAATAAAAAAAGGAATTAGAAAAGCAAAAAGAGATTATGAGGTTAAAGTTGCAAGAGATTCGAAGACTAACCCAAAAGGATTCTTTCAGGTATACAGAAGTAAGATCAGGGACAAGATAGGCCCACTCAAAAGTTCCTCGGTTCAGCTCACTGACAGTGATAAGGAAATGTGTAGAAGTTTTAACACATACTTCCTCTCAGTTTTTACACAGGAGGATACCAGCGATATTCCAGAAATGATAAATTATGTGGAACAGGACGATAATAAACTGTGCACGATTAGGGTCACAAATGACATGGTCCTTAGGCAAATAGATAAATTAAAACCTAACAAATCCCCAGGCCCTGATGAACTGTATGCAAGGGTTCTAAAGGAATGTAAAGAGGAGCTTAGCAAACCTTTGGCTAATCTTTTCAACATATCACTACAAACTGGCATGGTGCCAGATAAGTGGAAAATGGCAAATGTGATACCTATTTTCAAAGCAGGTGACAGGTCCTTAGCTTCGAACTATAGACCAATAAGCCTAACCTCCATAGTGGGAAAATTTATGGAATCAATAATTGCCGAGGCAGTTCGTAGCCACCTTGAAAAGCATAAATTAATCAACGAATCTCAGCATGGTTTTACAAAGGGGCGTTCCTGCCTTACGAATTTATTAACTTTTTTCACTAAGGTATTTGAGGAGGTAGATCATGGTAATGAATATGATATTGTGTATATGGACTTCAGTAAGGCTTTTGACAGGGTCCCACATCAGAGACTATTGAGGAAAATTAAGGCACATGGAATAGGAGGAGAAATTTTTTCCTGGATAGAGGCATGGTTGACAAATAGGCAGCAGAGAGTTTGCATAAATGGGGAGAAATCAGAGTGGGGAAGCGTCACGAGCGGTGTTCCACAGGGGTCAGTGTTGGGTCCCCTGCTGTTCACAATATACATAAACGACATAGATGAGGGCATAAAGAGCGACATCAGCAAGTTTGCCGATGACACCAAAATAGGCCGTCGAATTCATTCTGAAGAGGACATTAGAGCACTCCAGGAAGATTTGAGTAGACTGATGCAGTGGTCGGAGAAGTGGCAGATGCAGTTTAATATAGACAAATGCAAAGTTCTAAATGTTGGACAGGACAATAACCATGCCACATATAAACTAAATAATGTAGATCTTAATATTACGGATTGCGAAAAAGATTTAGGAGTTCTGGTTAGCAGTAATCTGAAACCAAGACAACAGTGCATAAGTGTTCGCAATAAAGCTAATAGAATCCTTGGCTTCATATCAAGAAGCATAAATAATAGGAGTCCTCAGGTTGTTCTTCAACTCTATACATCCTTGGTTAGGCCTCATTTAGATTATGCTGCACAGTTTTGGTCACCGTATTACAGAATGGATATAAATGCTCTGGAAAATGTACAAAGGAGGATGACAAAGTTGATCCCATGTATCAGAAACCTTCCCTATGAGGATAGACTAAGAGCCCTGAATCTGCACTCTCTAGAAAGACGTAGAATTAGGGGGGATATGATTGAGGTGTATAAATGGAAGACAGGAATAAATAAAGGGGATGTAAATAGTGTGCTGAAAATATCTAGCCTAGACAGGACTCGCAGCAATGGTTTTAAGTTAGAAAAATTCAGATTCAGGAAGGATATAGGAAAGTACTGGTTTGGTAATAGAGTTGTGGATGAGTGGAACAAACTCCCAAGTACAGTCATAGAGGCCAGAACGTTGTGTAGCTTTAAAAATAGGTTGGATAAATAAATGAGTGGGTGTGGGTGGGTGTGAGTTGGACCTGATTAGCGTGTGCTACCAGGACTGTTGCCGTGTTCCTCCCTTAAGTCAGGGTGACCTGACCTGACTAGGTTGGAGACTTGGACCTGCCTCGCATGGGCCAGTAGGCCTGCTGCAGTGTTCCTTCGTTCTTATGTTCTTATGTTCTTCGTGTATTTATCCAACCTATTTTTAAAACTACATAATGTCTTAGCTTCTATGACGGTACTGTGTGTGTGTGTGTACTTACCTATCTGTGGTTGCAGGGGTCGATTCACAGCTCTTGGCCCCACCTCTTCTCTGGTCGTTAATACGTTCACTCTCTTCCTGCTCCCTGTACTCACCTAATTGTGGTTGCAGGGTCGAGACATAGCTCCTGGCCTTGTGTGTGTGTTAAGCAGGATCAAGGCTGTCAAGAATATCATATTTTATCTTATCCATTTTCCTATTAACATTTCGGATGCTTCTTTATTTTAAATGAGATAAATTAAGCAAGAAAATTTTGGAACCATAGTAAATAATTTCGAAGAAATAAAAGGGGAATGTAATATAAAAAATTCAATAATCCAACAAAAGAGGTAAAATTATAGTTAGACCTTTAAGGTAAAAATATGATAACTCGCAGCTGCAGCTTTTAGTCGTCTGACCGAGACCTTCCGCTGACTTACCGTTTCACCCCATTTATTTCAAAATTATGTTGATTGCAAGCGTTTGCTGAGAGAACTAGAACTAAAAGAACTCGCAGGTAAGAACCCACGACGGGTGAAAGAGAAGTGGCGATAGATGAAGAATTGATGGGAGAGAAGAAACTACAATAAGGGGTGACTAAAGTCTTCCTTATTTCTAATAGTCTTATTATTGTAGCTGTATGTTGTAGTTGTATGTTGTAGTTGTATGTTGTAGTATGTTGTAGTTGTATGTTGTAGTTGTATGTTGGATACCAGGGGAATCCAGTCCCCTGGGGTTATGGGAGCAAGTTGCTGTTAGATTACAATAGACTAACAGCTGTTCAGTTGATTAATGTCCATATTTAAGGTAATACCAAGTTATTGACATCTTTTGAAGTCATACTGGTACCTAACAGGACTCCTGATGATGATGACTTCCACAGTCTGGTGAAGGAGTTATAGGTACATATTGGGCTATCCACTGAAGGTCTGTAAGAGTAAAAGGGTAAAGTTTCTCTGGTCTAGAACAAAGAAATGAACTTTAAGAGCTTATATTAGAAAATTTTGTGAAAGATAATAGAGCGAGTGCTCACTTTCTTTTCACTCAGAAAGATAAAACAGACTCCCATGTGATATGCACTTAGTCAAAAACCATCCAAGAAAGTTATTATTAACGTGTTAACCTTGACAGATTTGGGTTCTGGTGCTGGCGACGCTGCTGGCGATGTTCTGTGTCATCTACTCTATACAGCGAGCCCATCTCACCTTCCTGTGTAGACAGGAGGGAACGAGGTCAGGAATGGTGGACTCTAGCAACCAAGGGTCAGGTCATGGTGAGGCAGCGAGACTGAACCAGCTATGGTGGTCGTCATGTGAGTGGGTCATAGCTGGACTACTTGCACAATGTAAGTTGTAATTCCAAGTCAAAACTCACATGTTTAATCCTTATATTTATAATAATAATAATAATAATAATAATAATAATAATAATAATAATAATAATAATAATAATAATAATAATAATCAAATAGCTTCTCAAGGAACGTGAGAAAGCGAATCTTTGGTGTGACTATATACGTCTAGGTAGAAAATACGACAAACCTCTATAGAACGAAATTTTTAAGTTATCCAGATGCGAAAAAGTTGTTATAATGTGGGACTTTAATTTTATCTAAATTAATTAGAGCAGTTTGACAGGAAATTCTGAGTTTAACGATTTTCTTGATACGGTCAAGGATTGTTTTTTTGAACAGTTTGTGACAGAGCCATCTAGAGGAAATAAACTGTTTGACTTTGTTCTTGATATCAAGAAAACTCTTATTATTAATTAACGATCCCGTCCACACTAATCATGTCTGAACGGTTGCTTTGGCAACTCTATCTAGAGTGTCAAGACATGGTACTCCAAGGCTCTGCAATTCCTGCAATGCACCTGGAACGCTAGACCATATCTTGCAAGTATCGTAAAACACCCAAAGGTCATGTTAAAACACATGATATAGCTAAGTTTGTGTGAAGGCAGTTGCGACAATGAGTGTACCTGCGTACCTTGCTTAAACCTAACATCATGGAAGGGAGAGGTGGCCTATATACTAGATACTAAGATCTTTACTTTCTCTTGTGCATGAACACAAATATGCATGATATGGTACCTATATCATTTATTAATGGGTTTAGGAAAACCCCGGAATAAATCGTGTTACCACGTCAGTTACTCTGAGTTGGTGAGGTGGTCAGACCAGAGAGAGCATACGTGCTCTTTAAGTTCTGGGGCGCCACCGAGGGTATGGAAATACTCTCAGGTAAAGCCCTAACCTGGACCCCTTCCTCTACTGAGTGTGGTCTTTGAACATCAGGGGCTGTCTGTAAGGGATGAGTGGTGGAGGGGAGGTATGATGTTATTGTTACCACTGTTTGAATACCACTCACCCAGAAGGTTGGTTAACTTGGGTCACTGTGACCTCGCTGGTGTGAGCAGACCGCTAATACTTGTTTTTTAACATCCTATTCCCATGATTCTATTGTAAGTCTGCCCTTTGTACCCCGGGGCACGGCTAGGTGTTCCTTGGTGGAGTACTGGCCTATAACTAGGGACGTCGTCTCCTCCGCCATTGCAACTTACTATCATTTGGTACAAATGATCGCTGAGGCAGGTTTGGCCTGGGTCGGGCGTCGCCCCTATATACCGGTGTATCATTTTTAAGGTATACTTAATTAGCCACTAACGCCGTGTTTTCCAGTGAAGCCGGCCTGATAATGACCTCGTCCGTCCACCCCTGACGTAAAACAGGTTTCCAGTGTCCCTGACACCTGTAGTTAATTTTATCTGAGTGATGAAAGATAAAAAAAACAGCAGTGGTATTAGTAGCAGAAGAAATAATTTAGAAAGCAGCAGTAGTAGTGACCCCTCACGTGTCAAGGGAATAATAATAATGATTCTTGCCTCCTGAGCAGCGTGTTCGTGGGGGGCGCGGCGAGACATGACCCGAGTAGCCACTGCTCTGTGGTTACTGACTTCCTTTGTGCTGGCCACTGTCTACCGGTCCAACCTGACAGCCGTGCTCATCCTGCCTAAGCTGCGTCTGCCCTTCGACAGCGTGGAGGAGCTCGCTCGCACCTCCATACCTACCTATCTCTTTCCAGGAAGCGCGATTTTTTCCGCCGTCATGGTAAGGTGTCTGCAACAGCGGTATATACACCGAGATGTGTATATTTCTCAACCAGTACACCGAGAGGTGTATATCTCACAGGATTCATTAACTGAATGGTTCATATATTTAAGCGGACAAGCACCAAGTGTTGCGAACAAGGATATGCAGTGTAATACGCAGACTTAAAATTAAGTCATTTCTAAAATTTTCTCTAATACTTTTTTCACTTATGCTAATATAAAAATTAATGATTTTGTGCCATAAGAATCATAGGAAACTTACCTAACCTTATTATAACAAGTGAAATTTAATTTAGCCTAATCCAACTAAATATATTTTAAATAAGCTTACAATAACTTAATAAACAAATACAATGAAATATATTTTTTTCGTTAGTTTCAGAGTAAATTTTGCGAAATTATTGCATACACAAATGAAGTGTTGCACCAGACGAGCAAACCCAACACTACCCCATTAATAAAGTGTGTTGCACCAGACGAGCAAACCCAACACTACCCCATTAATAAAGTGTGTTGCACCAGACGAGCAAACCCAACACTACCCCATTAATAAAGTGTGTTGCACCAGGAGAGCAAACCCAACACTACCCCATTAATAAAGTGTGTTACACCAGGAGAGCAAACCCAACACTACCCCGTTAATAAAGTGTGTTGCACCAGAAGAGCAAACCCAACACTACCCCGTTAATAAAGTGTGTTGCACCAGGAGAGCAAACCCAACACTACCCCATTAATAAAGTGTGTTGCACCAGGAGAGCAAACCCAACACTACCCCGTTAATAAAGTGTGTTGCACCAGGAGAGCAAACCCAACACTACCCCATTAATAAAGTGTGTTGCACCAGGAGAGCAAATCCAACACTACCCGATTAATAAAGTGTGTTGCACCAGGAGAGCAAACCCAACACTACCCCGTTAATAAAGTGTGTTGCACCAGGAGAGCAAACCCAACACTACCCCATTAATAAAGTGTGTTGCACCAGGAGAGCAAACCCAACACTACCCCATTAATAAAGTGTGTTGCACCAGACGAGCAAACCCAACACTACCCCATTAATAAAGTGTGTTTCACCAGGAGAGCAAACTCAACACTACCCCATTAATAAAGTGTGTTGCACCAGCAAAGCAAACCCAACACTACCCCATTAATAAAGTGTGTTGCACCAGGAGAGCAAACCCAACACTACCTCATTAATAAAGTGTGTTGCACCAGGAGAGCAAACCCAACACTACCCCATTAATAAAGTGTGTTGCACCAGACGAGAAAACCCAACACTACCCCATTAATAAAGTGTGTTGCACCAGACGAGCAAACCCAACACTACCCCATTAATAAAGTGTGTTGCACCAGCAAAGCAAACCCAACACTACCCCATTAATAAAGTGTGTTGCACCAGCAAAGCAAACCCAACACTACCCCATTAATAAAGTGTGTTGCACCAGGAGAGCAAACCCAACACTACCCCATTAATAAAGTGTGTTGCACCAGCAAAGCAAACCCAACACTACCCCATTAATAAAGTGTGTTGCACCAGGAGAGCAAACCCAACACTACCCCATTAATAAAGTGTGTTGCACCAGGAGAGCAAACCCAACACTACCCCATTAATAAAGTGTGTTGCACCAGCAAAGCAAACCCAACACTACCCCATTAATAAAGTGTGTTGCACCAGCAAAGCAAACCCAACACTACCCCATTAATAAAGTGTGTTGCACCAGGAGAGCAAACCCAACACTACCCCATTAATAAAGTGTGTTGCACCAGCAAAGCAAACCCAACACTACCCCATTAATAAAGTGTGTTGCACCAGGAGAGCAAACCCAACACTACCCCATTAATAAAGTGTGTTGCACCAGGAGAGCAAACCCAACACTACCCCATTAATAAAGTGTGTTGCACCAGCAAAGCAAACCCAACACTACCCCATTAATAAAGTGTGTTGCACCAGCAAAGCAAACCCAACACTACCCCATTAATAAAGTGTGTTTCACCAGGAGAGCAAACCCAACACTACCCCATTAATAAAGTGTGTTGCACCAGCAAAGCAAACCCAACACTACCCCATTAATAAAGTGTGTTGCACCAGGAGAGCAAACCCAACACTACCCCATTAATAAAGTGTGTTGCACCAGACGAGCAAACCCAACACTACCTCATTAATAAAGTGTGTTGCACCAGCAAAGCAAACCCAACACTACCCCATTAATAAAGTGTGTTGCACCAGGAGAGCAAACCCAACACTACCCCATTAATAAAGTGTGTTGCACCAGACGAGCAAACCCAACACTACCCCATTAATAAAGTGTGTTGCACCAGACGAGCAAACCCAACACTACCCCATTAATAAAGTGTGTTGCACCAGCAAAGCAAACCCAACACTACCCCATTAATAAAGTGTGTTGCACCAGCAAAGCAAACCCAACACTACCCCATTATAAAGTGTGTTGCACCAGGAGAGCAAACCCAACACTACCCCATTAATAAAGTGTGTTGCACCAGCAAAGCAAACCCAACACTACCCCATTAATAAAGTGTGTTGCACCAGGAGAGCAAACCCAACACTACCCCATTAATAAAGTGTGTTGCACCAGGAGAGCAAACCCAACACTACCCCATTAATAAAGTGTGTTGCACCAGGAGAGCAAACCCAACACTACCCCATTAATAAAGTGTGTTGCACCAGACGAGCAAACCCAACACTACCCCATTAATAAAGTGTGTTGCACCAGGAGAGCAAACCCAACACTACCCCATTAATAAAGTGTGTTGCACCAGGAGAGCAAACCCATCACTACCCCATTAATAAAGTGTGTTGCACCAGCAAAGCAAACCCAACACTACCCCATTAATAAAGTGTGTTGCACCAGCAAAGCAAACCCAACACTACCCCATTAATAAAGTGTGTTGCACCAGGAGAGCAAACCCAACACTACCCCATTAATAAAGTGTGTTGCACCAGGAGAGCAAACCCAACACTACCCCATTAATAAAGTGTGTTGCACCAGACGAGCAAACCCAACACTACCCCATTAATAAAGTGTGTTGCACCAGGAGAGCAAACCCAACACTACCCCATTAATAAAGTGTGTTGCACCAGGAGAGCAAACCCAACACTACCCCATTAATAAAGTGTGTTGCACCAGGAGAGCAAACCCAACACTACGCTCTACAAGCTGAGGAAGCAGATGCGCTCCTACGTGGATATTCATACAGCCTTTCGTAACTTCAAGCGTGGGACCGAGGCTACCCTTATGGACAGGCACGCTGTTTTAGCCGGCATCAACATCGCTTATGCAGAAGTAAAGTCGCCAAATTCTACATAGAATTTTTGTGCTCTTATTTAAAGCACTTTCTTTGATTTTTTTTTTTACGGAGGTTTTTGATATTCAATTTTCATTAGATACCCATAAATTTTTTCATACTTTTGATACATCTTTTGTATTTTCAGTACTTTTACTTAGTGTATTTGTAATACGTTTTATTTAGTAAACTTCAGTTGATGACGAGAAGTTCGATATTGTTTTATTAATTAGGCTATATGATATAATTTTTGGATATTCCTTGTAGGACATCAGCTGCAGCTGCTGCTGTCAGCCGAGCAGCTGACAGTAGCAGCTCGCACACACACACATATATAAGAACATAAGAACATAAGAACGAAGGAACACTGCAGAAGGCCTACTGGCCCATGCAAGGCAGGTCCAAGTCTCCTACCGGCTTAAGCCAATGCACCCAACCTAGTCAGGTCAGGTCACATTGACTTAAGGGAGGAACACGGCAACCGACCTGGTAGCACAAGCTATCAGGTCTAACTCACACCCACCCACATCCACTCATGTATTTATCCAACCTATTTTTAAAGCTACACAACGTTCTGGCCTCTATAACGGTACTTGGGAGTTTGTTCCACTCATCCACAACTCTATTACCAAACCAGTACTTTCCTATATCCTTCCTGAATCTGAATTTTTCCAACTTAAAACCATTGCTGCGAGTCCTGTCTAGGCTAGATATTTTCAGCACACTATTTACATCCCCTTTATTTATTCCTGTCTTCCATTTATACACCTCAATCATATCCCCCCTAATTCTACGTCTTTCTAGAGAGTGCAGATTCAGGGCCCTTAGTCTATCCTCATAGGGAAGGTTTCTGATACATGGGATCAACTTTGTCATCCTCCTTTGTACATTTTCCAGAGAATTTATATCCATTCTGTAATAAGGTGACCAAAACTGTGCAGCATAATCTAAATGAGGCCTAACCAAGGATGTATAGAGTTGAAGAACAACCTGAGGACTCCTATTATTTATGCTTCTTGATATGAAGCCAAGGATTCTATTAGCTTTATTGCGAACACTTATGCACTGTTGTCTTGGTTTCAGATTACTGCTAACCATAACTCCTAAATCTTTTTCGCAATCCGTAATATTAAGATCTACATTATTTAGTTTATATGTGGCATGGTTATTGTCCTGTCCAACATTTAGAACTTTGCATTTGTCTATATTAAACTGCATCTGCCACTTCTCCGACCACTGCATCAGTCTATTCAAATCTTCCTGGAGTGCTCGAATGTCCTCGTCAGAATGAATTTGACGGCCTATTTTGGTGTCATCGGCAAACTTGCCGATGTCGCTCTTTATGCCCTCATCTATGTCGTTTATGTAGATTGTGAACAGCAGAGGGCCCAACACTGACCCCTGTGGAACACCGCTCGTGACACTTCCCCACTCTGATTTCTCCCCATTTATGCAAACTCTCTGCTGCCTATTTGTCAACCATGCCTCTATCCAGGAAAAAATTTCTCCTCCTATTCCATGTGCTTTAATTTTCCTCAATAGTCTCTGATGTGGGACCCTGTCAAAAGCCTTACTGAAGTCCATATACACAATATCATATTCATTACCATGATCTACCTCCTCAAATACCTTAGTGAAAAAAGTTAATAAATTCGTAAGGCAGGAACGCCCCTTTGTAAAACCATGCTGAGATTCGTTGATTAATTTATGCTTTTCAAGGTGGCTACGAACTGCCTCGGCAATTATTGATTCCATAAATTTTCCCACTATCTCAAACACTGCTGAGGATGTAAGGAAATAAGCAATTAAACTCCCCTTGTTAATGGTTTCCCTCAACGTACTGACACAACAGACCAAGCAGTGTGTTTTCTACATGTCTTCAGAGAGGCTACTGGGAGCGACCAGCTTATCACTCGCCTTCCCTAAAGGATCAACACTCAAGCCAGTGTTTGACCCACTGTAAGTCTCTTCCATAGTCATTTCTCTATCGCATTTTTACTGAATTAGATACACGTGCAACACCTGGGTATCATTATTTTGTTGACGTATCGCCAACAGTGGCTTCATCAGTACAATACAGTGGTACATACAGAAGACTCAATGAGATAATCAGTCCCTCGACCATCGTCGGCTTGATAAAGCCTCCACCTGTATAAACTTCTATAAAATAAAGATACATATGTGTTTATTATAATAATAATAATAATAATAATAATAATAATAATAATAATAATAATAATAATAATAATAATAATAATAATAATAATAACAATAATAATAATAATAATAATTATTATTATTATTATTATTATTATTATTATTATTATTATTATTATTATTATTATTATTATTATTATTATTATTATATCTTTATTTTTACAAGCACGTACAAGGTATACAGACCATAGCTGACATCAATGATACACTATTATATTGAAAGCCCCTTGTTATGCTGAGCATTTCGGGCAAATTAGGTCAGTTTTGTCCCAGGATGCGACCCACACCAGTCCACTAACACCCAGATGCCTACTTTACTGATGGGTGAACATGGACAACAGGTGCCTTACGGAGACGCATCTTAATGTTTCCAGCCGTAACGGGGAAAAGACCTTAGTGTGTGAGTCGAGTGCTCTAGCATACCAGCTACGTCGGCATTCTATATCATTATATTCTGTATCAGTCTATATTCTATATAACCCTTCTAACGAAGGACTAGCCCCCTGTGTTAGGACATTCAGCGTAATGAGTGCTGGATGCTCGAACCTCAGTCTGCTTGTCGTAATATAGACCCAATACTGTACTCTAGAATTCGATTTATAGGAACCATTTGTGCCTGAGGAATCAGTAGGGAAGAAGTAACCTTAGTTGATCCGATTGCGAGGATACTTCAGGTCCTTGGATCAAAAGCCTTTGACTATCATCAAGGATATATCCGGTGAAGATTCTTTTAAATTTGTCTTATAAAGTCTAACGTAGAATTACAACAGTCACGAGGAGAATTATATCTGAGTACATTAGTACTGTGCTGCGATGTGAGTACACTAGCACTGTGCTGCGACGACAGTACACTAGTACTGTGCTGCGACGACAGTACACTAGTACTGTGCTGCGATGTGAGTACACTAGCACTGTGCTGCGACGACAGTACACTAGCACTGTGCTGCGACGACAGTACACTAGCACTGTGCTGCGACGACAGTACACTAGTACTGTGCTGCGACGACAGTTCACTAGTACTGTGCTGCGACGACAGTTCACTAGTACTGTGCTGCGACGACAGTTCACTAGTACTGTGCTGCGACGACAGTACACTAGTACTGTGCTGCGACGACAGTACACTAGTACTGTGCTGCGACGACAGTTCACTAGTACTGTGCTGCGACGACAGTTCACTAGTACTGTGCTGCGACGACAGTACACTAGTACTGTGCTGCTACGTGAGTACACTAGTGCTGTGCTGCGTCTTAAGTACAATAGTATTATGCTGCGACGTGAGTACACTAGTACTGTGCTGCGACGTGAGTACACTAGTACTGTGCCGCTACGTGAGTACACTAGTATTGTGCTGCGACGTGAGTACACTAGTACTGTGCTGCTACGTGAGTACACTATTACTGTGCTGCGACATGAGTGTACTAGTACTGTCCTACTGAGTACACCAGTACTGTGGTGCTCTATTAGTACACCATGCCATGCTAGTGAGTACACCAGTACTGCGACTACACCAGTATGGTGTTGCTGTGTGAGTACACCTGTATTGTGCTACTGAGTACGCCAGTACTGCGCTGCCAAGTACAACAGAACTGTAATACTATGTACACCAGTGATGTGTGTGTGATGAATGGTTTGAAAAACCGACAAGTTGAAGATTGAGACACTTATGCAGCATATGGGAATCTTTATTCAGGAAACGTTTCGCCACACAGTGGCTTCATCAGTCCAATACAAAGAGGAAGGCGTAAGGAGAGGAGGAGAATGAGGTAATCAGTCCCTCAACCTGGAGTCGATGTGTTCAGTCCATCAATCTTGTAGAATGTACAGCATAGGGCCGTAGACGTGGCTTATATACTGTAGTGAGGTGACGTGAAGCAGGTGGAGGCGGGGTCATAGTGGTACCATCCACTAGTCGAAGTAGGTCTTCGTCCAAAGGTTGAACAAGTGTTGAAGAATTCTTTGTAACAAGACCCCATGATGCTGCAGTGTCTGACAGTTGTGATGAATGGTTTGAAAAACCGACAAGTTGAAGATTGAGACACTTATGCAGCATATGGGAATCTTTATTCAGGAAACGTTTCGCCACACAGTGGCTTCATCAGTCCAATACAAAGAGGAAGGCGTAAGGAGAGGAGGAGAATGAGGTAATCAGTCCCTCAACCTGGAGTCGATGTGTTCAGTCCATCAATCTTGTAGAATGTACAGCATAGGGCAGTAGACGTGGCTTATATACTGTAGTGAGGTGACGTGAAGCAGGTGGAGGCGGGGTCATAGTGGTACCATCCACTAGTCGAAGTAGGTCTTCGTCCAAAGGTTGAACAAGTGTTGAAAAATTCTTTGTAACAAGACCCCATGATGCTGCAGTGTCTGACAGTTGTGATGAATGGTTTGAAAAACCGACAAGTTGAAGATTGAGACACTTATGCAGCATATGGGAATCTTTATTCAGGAAACGTTTCGCCACACAGTGGCTTCATCAGTCCAATACAAAGAGGAAGGCGTAAGGAGAGGAGGAGAATGAGGTAATCAGTCCCTCAACCTGGAGTCGATGTGTTCAGTCCATCAATCTTTTAGAATGTACAGCATAGGGCCGTAGACGTGGCTTATATACTGTAGTGAGGTGACGTGAAGCAGGTGGAGGCGGGGTCATAGTGGTACCATCCACTAGTCGAAGTAGGTCTTCGTCCAAAGGTTGAACAAGTGTCGACTAGTGGATGGTACCACTATGACCCCGCCTCCACCTGCTTCACGTCACCTCACTACAGTATATAAGCCACGTCTACGGCGCTATGCTGTACATTCTACAAGATTGATGGACTGAACACATCGACTCCAGGTTGAGGGACTGATTACCTCATTCTCCTCCTCTCCTTACGCCTTCCTCTTTGTATTGGACTGATGAAGCCACTGTGTGGCGAAACGTTTCCTGAATAAAGATTCCCATATGCTGCATAAGTGTCTCAATCTTCAACTTGTCGGTTTTTCAAACCATTCATCACAACTGCCAGACACTGCAGCATCATGGGGTCTTGTTACAAAGAATTCTTCAACACTTGTTCAACCTTTGGACGAAGACCTACTTCGACTAGTGGATGGTACCACTATGACCCCGCCTCCACCTGCTTCACGTCACCTCACTACAGTATATAAGCCACGTCTACGGCCCTATGCTGTACATTCTACAAGATTGATGGACTGAACACATCGACTCCAGGTTGAGGGACTGATTACCTCATTCTCCTCCTCTCCTTACGCCTTCCTCTTTGTATTGGACTGATGAAGCCACTGTGTGGCGAAACGTTTCCTGAATAAAGATTCCCATATGCTGCATAAGTGTCTCAATCTTCAACTTGTCGGTTTTTCAAACCATTCATCACAACTGTCAGACACTGCAGCATCATGGGGTCTTGTTACAAAGAATTCTTCAACACTTGTTCAACCTTTGGACGAAGACCTACTTCGACTAGTGGATGGTACCACTATGACCCCGCCTCCACCTGCTTCACGTCACCTCACTACAGTATATAAGCCACGTCTACGGCCCTATGCTGTACATTCTACAAGATTGATGGACTGAACACATCGACTCCAGGTTGAGGGACTGATTACCTCATTCTCCTCCTCTCCTTACGCCTTCCTCTTTGTATTGGACTGATGAAGCCACTGTGTGGCGAAATGTTTCCTGAATAAAGATTCCCATATCCTGCATAAGTGTCTCAATCTTCAACTTGTCGGTTTTTCAAACCATTTATCACAACTGTCAAACACTGCAGCATCATGGGATCTTGTTACAAAGAATTTTTCAACACTTGTTCAACCTTTGGACGAAGACCTACTTCGACTAGTGGATGGTACCACTATGACCCCGCCTCCACCCGCTTCACGTCACCTCACTACAGTATATAAGCCACGTCTACGGCCCTATGCTGTACATTCTACAAGATTGATGGACTGAACACATCGACTCCAGGTTGAGGGACTGATTACCTCATTCTCCTCCTCTCCTTACGCCTTCCTCTTTGTATTGGACTGATGAAGCCACTGTGTGGCGAAACGTTTCCTGAATAAAGATTCCCATATGCTGCATAAGTGTCTCAATCTTCAACTTGTCGGTTTTTCAAACCATTCATCACAACTGTCAGACACTGCAGCATCATGGGGTCTTGTTACAAAGAATTCTTCAACACTTGTTCAACCTTTGGACGAAGACCTACTTCGACTAGTGGATGGTACCACTATGACCCCGCCTCCACCTGCTTCACGTCACCTCACTACAGTATATAAGCCACGTCTACGGCCCTATGCTGTACATTCTACAAGATTGATGGACTGAACACATCGACTCCAGGTTGAGGGACTGATTACCTCATTCTCCTCCTCTCCTTACGCCTTCCTCTTTGTATTGGACTGATGAAGCCACTGTGTGGCGAAACGTTTCCTGAATAAAGATTCCCATATGCTGCATAAGTGTCTTAATCCACACCAGTGATGTGCTGCTGAGTACACCAGTATTGTTCTTCTGTGTAAGTACAACAAGACTGTGTTGCTGTATGAGTACACAAGGGCTGTGCTGCTGTCTGAGTACACCAGTACCATGCTGCTGTGTGAGTACACCTGTCGTGTGCAGCCATCTGTGAGCATTAGTATTACGTTGTTATCTGAGTACACCAATACTGAGCTGCTGAGTACACCAGCACTATGCTTCTGTTTGAGTACAACAGTATTGTACTGCTGAGTACATCAGTCTGTGAGGCTGTGTGAGTACAGCAGTAAATGTTCTTCTGTGTGAGTACACCCGTACTCTGCTGTTGAGTACACCCGTACTGTACTGCTGTTTACGAACACCAGTACTCTGCTTCTGTGTGAGTACACCAGTACTGTGCTGTTGAGTACACCTGTATTGTGTTGCTGAATACACCAGTATGTGCTGCTGAATACACCAGTCTGTGATACAGTGTGAGTGCACCAGTACTACGCTGCTGTCTGGGTATACCAAAACTGAACTGCTGCCATAGTACACTAGTACTGTGCTTCTGAGTACATCAATACTGTGCTTCTGTGTAAGTACACCAGTACTATGTTGCTGTGTGAGTACACCAGTACTGTGTTGCTGTGTAAGTACACCAATGCTGTGCTGAGTACACGAGTACTGTGCTGCTGAGTACAGTAGTACTATAGTGGTATGTACACCAGTACTGTGCTACTGAGTACACCAGTACTGTGTTGCTGTCTGAGTATACCTGAGCCGTGTTGCTGTGTTGGTACACCAGCACTGTGCTGCTGTCTGGTTACACAAGTACTGTGTGGCTGTCTGAGTACAACAGTACTGTGTGGCTGTCTGAGTACAACAGTACTGTGCTTGTGTGTGAATACACCAGTACTGAGCTGCTGAGTACACTAGTACTGTGATACTGAATGAGTACACCAGTACTGTGCTGCCGTGTGAGTACACGAGGACTGTGCTGCTATCTGAGCACACCAGTACTGTGCTCCTGTGTGAGTGTACCAGTACTGTGCTGCTGTCCGAGTACACAAGTTCTGTACTGCTGAGTACATGAGTCCTGTGTTGTTGTGTGAGCACACCAGTAGTGTGCTGCCGTCTGGGTGCATCAGTACTGTGCTACTGAGTACACCAACACTGTGCTGTTGTGTGAGTACACCAGCACTGTGCTGCTGTCTGAGTACACCTCAACTGTGCTGATGTCCGAGTACACCAGTACTGTGCTACTGCATGAGTACACTACTGTGCGGCATAGTACACAAGTACTGTGCTGTTCTTTGAGTACACTTGTATTGTGTTGCTGAATACATCAGTAGCTTGCTGCTTTGTGAGTACGTCAGTGCTGCTGAGAATACCAGCTCTTTTCTGCTATGTGAGTACACCAGTACTGTGCTGCTATGTGAGTACACCAGTACTGTGCTGCTATGTGAGTACACCAGTACTGTGCTGCTATGTGAGTACACCAGTACTGTGCTGCTATGTGAGTACACCAGTACTGTGCTGCTGTTTGATTACACAAGTACTGTGCTATTGAGTATATCAGTAACGTGTTACTCAGTACACGAGTACTGTGCTTCTCTCTGAGTACACCAGTACTGTGATGCTGTCTGAGGACACTAGTAGTGTTCTGTTGTGTGAGTACACCATTACTGTGCTGCTGTGTGAATACGTCAGTACTGTGCTGCTATTTGAGTACTGTGTGAGTACACATGTACTGTGCTGTTGTTTGAGTGCACCAGAACGTTGTTGTTTTCTGAGTACACCGGCACTGTGTTGCTGAGTACACCAGCATTGTGCTGCTCTGCGAGTACACAAGTAATCTGTTGTTTAGTACACCAGTATTGTGCTGCTAAGTACACCAGTACTAAGCTGCTGTTTTGAGAATACAACAGTATTGTGATGCTGTGTACACCAGTACTGTGCTGCAGTGTGAGTACGTCAGTACTATGCTGCTATGTGAGTACACAACTTACTATGCTGCTGTGTTTGTACACCAGTACTCAGTGAGTATACCAGTACTGCGGTGCTGTCTGAGTACCCCAGTATTGTGTTGCTATGTGAGTACACCAGTACCGTGCTGCTGAGTACACCAGTACTGTGTTGATGTGTGAGTACACCAGTTCTGTGTTACTTAGTACACCAGTACTATGCTGCTATGTGAGTACACCAGCACCGTGCTGCTGAGTACAACAGTACTGCGGTACTCTGTGAGCACACCAGTTCTGTGGTACTGAGTACACCAGTGCTGTGCTGCTGTGTGAGTACACTAGCACTTTGCTGATGTGTGAGTACAGCAGTACTCTGCTGATAGGTATACTTGTACTCTGGTGTTCTGTGAGTACACCAGTTCTGTGCTACTGAGTACACCAGTTCTGTGCTACTGAGTACACCAGTACTGTGTTGATGTGTGAGTATACCAGTACTGTGCTGCTCTGTGAGTACACCAGTTCTGTATTACTTAGTACACCTGTACTGTGCTGCTATGTGAGTACTTTAGCACTGTGATGTTGTGTGTGTACACAAGTGCTGTGCTACTAGGCACACCAGTTCTGTATTATTCTCTATGTACACCAAACCATGCAGAACGTACTGGTCCATTTCTTCTTTACCTCAGATACACAGGTGCTCAGTGTGACTAGAAGAAGGAGGGTTGAGAGCCATTGCAATATGAAAGGTCTGTCTGTCTGCACATGTGCCAGTCACAGAGATGGGAACAGCTAAGAGAGTCACTTGAGTGTACGTTCTGACAGCTAAGAGAGTCACGTGAGTGTACGTTCTGACAGCTAAGAGAGTCACATGAGTGTACGTTCTGGCAGCTAAGAGAGTCACTTGAGTGTACGTTCTGACAGCTAAGAGAGTCACATGAGTGTACGTTCTGACAGCTAAGAGAGTCACATGAGTGTACGTTCTGGCAGCTAAGAGAGTCACTTGAGTGTACGTTCTGACAGCTAAGAGAGTCACATCAGTGTACGTTCTGACAGCTAAGCGAGTCACATGAGTGTACGTTCTGACAGCTAAGAGACAAAGCTGTCTTGCAAAGTTTGGTTCTGCTAGCATAGCTTCCGCAGTTATTTCGTTGGTAATGTTGTTCCTGATGGACTGTGTGTATGTAATGTATGTATATTGGAATATATGTTTATTATATATGTATGTTTACTAAATATGCATTGATGAATGTTTGTTTACTGTGTATGTGTAATGTACATGTATGTATGAATGTTTACTATATATGTATGTATGCATGTATGTATTTACGTATGTATGTGTGTATATCCGTCTGTTTGTCTCACAATCTTAATTTTAAACGAATTACTAATCAATACGTTTCTTAAATATTCTTAAATTTCTTAAATATTCTTAAATATTTCTCTTCAATATTTAGATACAGATAAAGGTGCAATCCTCTTCATAATACCTGACAGAGTGCAAAGACTAAAGGAGTTCGGCATACTGGACTACATATTTAATCAAGGTTTGAGGTACGCCAACATCTGTCTCAAGGAAGAAGTCACCAGCACACGTGGTAGCGACAAGAGGGCACTCGATCTTAAGGACTTCTTGGGAATCTTCCTTCTTTACTCTTCGGGTAAGACAAAAACTGTCCGGTGAATCGATATGACAGAAGAGACGAACTCTGGGAGTTCGACTCACTGGGAGTTCGACTCACTGGAAGTTCGACTCACTGGGAGTTCGACTCACTGGAAGTTCGACTCACTGGGAGTTCGACTCACTGGAAGTTCGACTCACTGGGAGTTCGACTCACTGGAAGTTCGACTCACTGGGAACATAAACACATATGCAGTTTGATGTGATCCTTTATTGACAACGTTTCGCCTACACAGTGGGCTTTTTCAAGTCACAAACAGATCTACCTGGGGTGGAAGGTACGTGAGTATTTATAATCAGGTTCAGAATGTTGACGTCAGGTGGAGAATGCTGCATTTGATGATCTACCGGGTGGGGTTATAGTCTAAAATCTTGGGAGTTCGACTCACTGGAAGTTCGACGCACTGGGAGTTCGACTCACTGGGAGTTCGACTCACTTGAAGTTCGACTCACTGGAAGTTCGACGCACTGGGAGTTCGACTCACTGGGAGTTCGACTCACTGGAAGTTTGACTCACTGGAAGTTCGACTCACTGGGAGTTCGACTCACTGGAAGTTCGACGCACTGGGAGTTCGACTCACTGGGAGTTCGACTCACTGGAAGTTCGACTCACTGGGAGTTCAACTCACTGGAAGTTCGACTCACTAGAAGTTCGACTCACTGGGAGTTCGGCTCACTGGGAGTTCGACTCACTGGGAGTTCGACTCACTGGGAGTTCGACTCACTGGAAGTTCTACTCACTGGGAATTCGACTCACTGGGAATTCGACTCACTGGGAGTTCGACTTACTGGAAGTTCGACTCACTTGAAGTTTGACTCACTCCCCCCCCCCTACAACATCCACCACCACCAACACATCCACCACCACGCCACACTCCATCGTAACTCCCTCCACGACAGCACACTCCAGCATGAAGCATTCCACGTCAACACTCTCCATCACAGCATTCACCATTACCACGGCCTCCACCACAACCTCCTCCACCACAACCCCCTCCACCGCAGCACCTTCCACCACAACAATTTCTCTCCACAACAATACACTCAGTCACCCCACACTAAAGTAACACTCACTCCACCACAACACTCTAACAACAATCACAACATTCACCATCACAGCACTATCCATTTCAAATCCCCGCACCGCAACACCCTCCACCACAACACCCTCCACCACAACACCCTCCACCACAACACCCTCCACCACAACACCCTCCATCACAACACCATCCGCCACAACACCCTCCACCACAACACTTCACCACAACACCCTCCACCACAACACGCTTCACCACAACATCACCACAACACCCTCCACCACAACACCCTCTACCACAAAACCCTCCACCACAACACCCTCCACCACAACACCCTCCACCACAACACCCTCCACCACAGCACCCTCCACCACAACACTCTCCACCACTATACCCTCCATTACAACATCCTTCACTACAACACCCTCTACCACAACACCCTCCACTACAAGACTCCCCCACAACACACTCAAACACAACACCCTCCACCACAGTACTCCCCACCACAACACACTCAACCACTCCACACTCTACCACGGCACCCAACACCAAAACACCCGCCACCATGACACGTACCTTCGCAACACACTCTACAACAACACACCCAACCACAAAAGATCCCACCGCAACACCCACCATAACAGCACCCTTCACCTCAACACCTACTCCCGCAACGCATTCCACCACAACACACTCAACCGCTCCACACTCCACCGCAACACCCAACACCAAAATAACATGCTCCATCACGCCCCACTCCATTACAAAGACCTCCACTACAATACCCACAACGACATCCTCGAGCACATCACCTTCCACCTCAACAACCTCCACTCCAACGCCTTTCAACCCAACACCCTTCACCTCAGCACCCTCTACCACAACACCATTCACCACAACACAATTTACCACAAACCCTCTACCACAGCATACTCCACCACAAAATATACTGCAACAACACCAGTCACTATGACACACTCCACCACAAAACATTTCACGAACACTTCCTCTACCACAGCACCCCCATCAAAACATCCCCCACCACTCCATACTCCATCACAGCTTCCTCCTCCACACCACACTCCCTCACAAAGCATCGCATCATGACACTACACAATACTACACTCCGCTGAGAAACAGACCACCACAACACCCTCCACAACACTCTCCTCCACAACGACACTCTCCTCTATAACACACCACCCCTAAACATTCCACTATAACATCCTCCACCACAACTCCCTCCACTACGATGATAGGATGGATAAAGAGAACCTTCTGAATAAGGGATACCAAATCATTAATAATATCCTCTTTAAATTACTTGTTGTCTCTATGCTGCAATGCACTAACAGCCCCTTGCAAGGCAAGCGAAATTCCAGATCTGGAGAATGTTCAGAGAACCTTCACTGCGCGTGTAAGTACAGTTAAGCACCTCAATTACTGGGACTGCTTGAAGTCCCTGGACCTGTACTTCTTGGAAGGCAGGCGAGAAAGATACCCCTCGCTCGTTGCTTTCTGTGTCTTCTTGATGTACGTCTCAGCTTGGGTGTTGCTTCTTCTAGCAGAAGAGGTAGCAGTTGCCAGGCAACGACTAGTATATAGTCTGTCTCTCTCTCTCCCTGACAGGGATGCTGGCAGCCACTCTCATCTTTTTCTTGGAATTGTTCTCGGGATGTCGCAAGAATTTACGAGCCTCTCCTTCTAGAGGACCCAGCCACAGTTTTATGTAGAGATAGAAGGACCTCGCAAAATACCTTCACTGGCGAAGAAAAAAAGGTTTTGGCTAGGCCTGGAATATTGTCAAGCCACAATGACCAAGGACCAATATTGTCAAGTCATAATGATCAAGGACGAATCAAAATGTCGTCTTAACTTTCATAATAAATGTGGTTATATTGTGATATGTTGTTGCCATGTTATTGTAATTTGAATTCTTCTTGGCAGTACGATTACTTTATTTATGTGATCTAAAAACCTTTTTTTTTTGGTGACACGAGACAAGGGAGAATTTTGTTCGTCAGGAGAAATACATGAATTTGTGGCGTGGGTGTTAGTCGTGTGGGGCATCACTTGACTAACACCCACGAATGATCGGAGGAGCTCCACTCCTCCGACCTTTCGGTCATGTGACCGAGACCTTCCACTCGGTCACGGAGCCTCCCTCTCAAAAACTGCACGTCACATCGTGAGATGTGCTCCCCAGGATACAGGTGACATAATAATAGCACACAGTAGTCTCCCGAAGCACAAGTGATACATAGCATCACGGTAGCCCCAGGAACAGGAGATACATTTTGGATCACTGATATCCTAGAACACAGGTAGCACACAGTGGATTACTACACAGCAGTTTCCCAGGATACACGTGACAGTTTAGTTTAATATCTTTATTATGCACCCCATACCCATCCTGTGGGAGGTAGTCAAAAGATTACAGAGGTACATAATTGGTCCAGGGGCTGGGCCTCAAAGTTTTGATAGATGAGCAAGTTACAAAGGTAATGAAGTCACAATTTACAAAGGTAATGAACTCCAGGTAAGTCTGGTCACAATCATGACAAGTTACAAAGGTATTTACAGATTACAGAGGTACGTAATGGGTCCAGGGACTGGGCCCCCAAAGTTTTGATAGCTGAACTAGGTACAAAGGTAATGAACTCACAAGTTACAAAGGTAATGAATCCTGTAAGCACGTGACACACGTACGATCACCACACAGTCGCATACTAAAGGCTTAGGTTCCTCGTTTGCTGTTACATAGGTATCAACTCTGCACCCTTGTTCAGTGTTGCAAAGTAACACACGTGTAACGCTTTAATTCACAGTGCATCGATTTGTTTTCGTTCAGTACGTATTTTTTTTACAGCATATAGACAAGAAAGAAGAAATATGCGCAAGAGTTTGTCAATGGCTTCTCCTGTAGTTAAGATCATATAAAATAAATGGTACATAATACCGACAAGTATGTGAAAAAGACTCACTTAGGTATCCTTATTACCTTGTCACCAGTACAGCAGCCGTCTAGTATGTGAAAAAGACCCACTTGGGTATCCTTATTACCTTGTCACCAGTACAGCAGCCGTCTAGTATGTGAAAAAGACCCACTTAGGTGTCCTTATTACCTTGTCACCAGTACAGCAGCCGTCTAGTATGTGAAAAAAGACCCACTTAGGTGTCCTTATTACCTTGTCACCAGTACAGCAGCCGTCTAGTATGTGAAAAAGACTCACTTAGGTATCCTTATTACCTTGTCACCAGTACAGCAGCCGTCTAGTATGTGAAAAAGACCCACTTGGGTATCCTTATTACCTTGTCACCAGTACAGCAGCCGTCTAGTATGTGAAAAAGACCCACTTAGGTGTCCTTATTACCTTGTCACCAGTACAGCAGCCGTCTAGTATGTGAAAAAAGACCCACTTAGGTGTCCTTATTACCTTGTCACCAGTACAGCAGCCGTCTAGTATGTGAAAAAGACTCACTTAGGTATCCTTATTACCTTGTCACCAGTACAACAGCCGTCTAGTATGTGAAAAAGACCCACTTGGGTATCCTTATTACCTTGTCACCAGTACAGCAGCCGTCTAGTATGTGAAAAAGACCCACTTAGGTGTCCTTATTACCTTGTCACCAGTACAGCAGCCGTCTAGTATGTGAAAAAGACCCACTTAGGCGTCCTTATTACCTTGTCACCAGTACAGCAGCCGTCTAGTATGTGAAAAAAGACCCACTTAGGTATCCTTATTACCTTGTCACCAGTACAGCAGCCGTCTTTAGTCAAACACACATAATTATAACACTGTAAAGACGGTCTCTAACACAGGGCAGGTGAGGCCACAAGACAGAGCTACCAGTAGTTCCCAACCATCTGAATTAGCAAAGAAATGAGAAGCATGATCTATCTTTTCACTTGACTGAAAGTTAACAACCCAAGCATCTTTAGAAAGCACTACTACAATCAACATAGAACATTATAAATACATGTATATGGTATAGACCTAATTAGGTACGGAAAGCATTAAGAACACAGACACATTGAATTTGCTTAATGTTGACACTTTATTAGGTTAGGAAAAAAAAGGATCTTTTTAAAGCTTCATATTCGTGGAATTAAAGCATAACACGTTTTAAATGTATTTAAAAAATCCTCTATTGAGTAGAAAGTTCCCAAGAGTCAAGATAACTAAGTCTAAGACCAATACTACTCTCACCTGATGATCACCAGCTGTGTGATCACCAGCTGCGTGATCACCAGCTGTGTGATCACCAGCTATGTGATCACCAGCTATGTGATCACCAGCAATGTGATCGCCAGCTGTGTGATCACCAACTGTGTGATTACCAGCTGTGTGATCATCAGCTGTGTTATCACCAACTGTGTTATCACCAGCTGTGTTATCACCAGCTGTGTTATCACCAGCTGTGTTATCACCAGCTGTGTTATCACCAGCTGTGATCACCAACTGTGTGATCACCAACTGTGTGATTACCAGCTGTGTGATCATCAGCTGTGTTATCACCAGCTGTGTTATCACCAGCTGTGTTATCACCAGCTGTGTTATCACCAGCTGTGTTATCACCAGCTGTGTTATCACCAGCTGTGTCACTTCATACAAGCAGCATAAATCACATTTTGATAATGTTGCCGCTTCTTTCAAGACAGATTTTAATCTTTGATATTCCATCAATCACTATAAAATCTTCTATTTCTCAAAAACCCTCACCCTACACTTCTTTATATATAGTCAATAACTATCCAAAAAAGTCTGAATCAAAATATCTTTAGCTACAGTACCTTTAATTTCTATAGGTATCTGCCTTTTATCCTATAAAACAATGTTCAAAACTAAGGCAGGTTAGTTAACCATAGATTAAATTAAATATATTTATCTTAATCACTTTGCTATTAATTACCATTTCAGGTTTAAGGATCCTGTTGCATTCCTTTGATGCTCAGATACAGCGGTTCAGTTCATTTGTTCAAACTGTATTATTAGATATATCGGAATCACATTCCGAAACACAAAAATCAGACTAAAATTTAACTTTGGTCCAGGTTGAACCGAAGCGTCGTCATAAGGTACTTTCTCCAATGTGCGCGTTATTAGTGTATTGTTCCAGTCACAGGATTCTTCCAGTGACGGTATTGTGCGTTTTTATTCTTTATTTGATTCTGTAAACATTTGAGATTACTATAAAGGAAACTCACTTCTCCGGACAAGCCACCTAATACAAAGTGGAAGGAGGGAGGATGAAGGACGTGAATGTGACTTTGTAAATGGTCTTGTGGACTTGTCAGTAAATGGGTCTGTGAAAGACGAGGTGAACCATAGAATTTATGGAGGGATTTCAACAGTATTTTGTTCCTTGATTGGGTCGTACCATGTTGAAGATCTATATGTAGGAATCGTGGGGATGGGTAAGGAAAAGGTAATCTTTACCTGGAGAGGATTTCGGGGGTTAACGCCCCCGCGGCTCGGTCTGAGACTAGGCCTCGTGGTGTATCAGGGTCTGATCAACCAGGCTGTTACTGCTGGCCGCACGTAAACCGAAGTACGAATCACAGCCTTGCTGATCAGGTACTGACTTTAGGTATCTGTCCAGCATGAGAGTATAGTGGTACCAACGCTCTTATTGGGGTGTGAAGCCTATTTTGTGAATGAGGCGTCGACACTATGCCCAGCCCTTCTAGGGCAAGGTAGGTGCCTGAACCAGAGTTTGCGGCTCACAAGACTGCTATTCCCAATAGCTCCCCTGGGGAGGGAATGGCAAACCAGAGAGGCATAGCTTCTCTCTACAAGCCCTGTGAGGACGGAGAATATGGCTAGGCCTGGGGACAGTTGGTTCCAACGATGAGGAGGTACTTGTACCTCCTCCCATGGCAGACATAGGTCTGAGATACTCCCGAGACAGGGGAGCCAAGGCCGGGCCACCACTTGGAAAAGGCCCGGGCCGGGAGAGCACCGGCGAATCAAGAAGAAGAATGAGGCTGGAGGCAGTGGAGATGTCGTATCTGAGGGTGATGTGTGGTGTGAATATTAAACAGAGAATTAGTACTTTGGGAGACTAGAAAGTGTGGAATTACAAAATGTATTATCCAGAGGATTGAAGAGGGGTTGTTGAGGCGGAGTGAACATTGGAAGAGGATGGAGCAAAATAGGATGACTTTGAGGGTTTATAAATCTGTAAGTAAGTAAGTAAGTAAGTAAGTAAGTAAGTAAGTTTATTCAGGTATACACAAATACAGTTACATAGAATTATCATACATAGCAGCATATGTGTAGAGAACCTAGGATAACCCAAAAAAGTCAGACAGAGTGACTTATTTCCATTGGGTGTTGGTCACCCTAGTGAAGGTCGCTGGGAGGGGATAAAGAAGGTCTTGTGTATGAGAGGCTTGGACATCCAGTAGGCGTATGTGAATGTGTTAGACAGATGTCTAACACATTCAGGTGCCTACTTCCTACTTGGTGAAAAGCGACAACAAGTGTAGAAAACTCCACGCATTTGCTACACATTCCTCAAGACTGATGGACTGACCACATCGACTCCAGGCTGAGGGACTGATTACCTCAAACTCCTCCTCTTCCATATTCTTCTTCCTATTGGACTGAAGAAGCCACTGGCTGGGCGAAATTTGTCTCTAATAAAAAATCCCAAATATTGTACAAGTGTTTCATTCTTTAACTTGTAACAAAATGTGGCTATCCCAGGATCAAACCCGGGTTCTTCAGTTATGAGCTGATAATTCTCCGACTAAGCCTCAAGTCACTGGGAAATGTTACATTTTCTCACTGTTTTGTGTTTTGTGGATTTTCAAACTGTATTTTTTTTTAAATATACATTTTGATTTACACTTTTTTTTAAATTAATGCCAACATTATTATGTATGCAAGTAAATAAGTCAGTAAATAAGTAAGTCAGTAAGTTTTTATTCAGGTTTAATACACAAATTTAATTATTTATGATTGCCTAAGAAAATAATTAACCTGTACATTACCTGTACAATAACAGGATAAACCAGTATAATGACTGCAGAAAATACGTGATTGCAATTGGCCTACTCATGGACAATTATGAAAAATTAACATATAAAACCAACCAAAAATTTCAACATGACCCGTTACCACTGATGCAACACATAATAAACTTTAAATTTGGCTTCTGACATCATTTGAAACATTTACGTGCGTTTTATAGTTAGTAAACTCTTTTACGAAGTTCCTCTGTATAGGTCATGTTTTTGTTAAAGTTCCTCCGTATTAGTGTTACGTTTTTGTTAAAGTTCCTCCGTATTAGTGTTACGTTTTTGTTAAAGTTCCTCCGTATTAGTGTTACGTTTTTGTTAAAGTTCCTCCGTATTAGTGTTACGTTTTTGTTAAAGTTCCTCCGTATTAGTGTTACGTTTTTGTTAAAGTTCCTCCGTATTAGTGTTACGTTTTTGTTAAAGTTCCTTTATATAGTGAGATATTTTTACAGAAGATCCTCTATGGAATTTGTTATCTTTTCGGTATACACGATTAAAAAGTTTCCCGGAGTGTAATATCAATTATTATGAAAATTTTCCTATCTTTATACAATTTTGAAACTACTTTTTCAATGGCATTTACAAAAATACCGCAAAATGCATAACGAAGAAATTAGCGCAGGATAATCTGGTGAAGATCGACTGTGAGGACTGTCATGGCGGCTGTTGGAGAGGGAGGGAGGGGTCAGTAAGGTAATCCATCCTGTAGGATGGTTATCTGATGGTTATAATAATAACCATAATTTTTAAAGGGGTGGAGAGGTAAGCCAGTGGAAGGCCTCGGTCAGATGACCAAAACCTCCAGCTACGGGTCATCATATGACTAAGACAAGCGTCAGGAAACACTTGTCCTGTTTCCTGACGAACCTAACTTAACCTGTGCAAGAAAGGTATAAAATACCGACAATATGAAAGTTAAGACACATGTGCAACATCTGGATATCTTTAACCTAACCTAACTATCCTGTGCGGCCGTCTGCTCTGCGCTGTGCAGTGAACTTAATATTCATAACGAACTATGATAAAGGCTAAAGTGTCATTTGAAAACAGGTGAATTTGTAAATGAAGTGATAAGCCTATAGAGGCAGGTGCCAGAAGTCGCCAGAAACTTACCACAGGTCACCTGTTTTTAATAATCTTCCTGGCTTGCTAGTGTACTCGCATATAATCTAGTGATACCAGTGAATAGCAGAATACAGTGTTGTAGTAGCAACTAACCAGTATTATTATGGTACTTAGTGGAGTGGAGTGACTTTCATTAGTTTCTTTTTTCTTGAAATACCAGACGTATACTGTGAATTTCATATAACCTGTAGTTACCAGCGCTCGCAATATACACAACGAGAAGCAATTATTACTACAGAAAAAGCGTCCTTCCTCCAAAATTTCCACCAGTCAACTATAGTGATAATATAGCATTTATTGTGGTGGAGACAGAAAAAAAAATAGAAAAGCTAGATACAGCGACTGATAAACAAGGGTTGAGGTCGACCGTTCGTCATTGTAGGAGTTGCCAGCAGTTACCGGTTTCTTCAACACGCAAGTTATACTTTTGTATCAATCAAATCATATATTACTCGGGTAGATAATTTCCAGTAGATCCTTCATGTGTTAGCTCAAATCACCGACCAGTATGTTTTAAATAAGTGACCCACTGATCAGATCAGATCGACTGGTCCGAACCCTTGACTTGTCCGAACCCTTGACTGGTCCAAACCCTTGACTGGTCCGAACCCTTGAATGGTCCGAACCCTTGACTGGTCCGAACCCTTGACTGGTCCGAACCCTTGACTGGTTTCAAACGGTTTCGTTGGACAATAAAGCAGACTGTAAACGGATGGGGTTGTAGGCGCCCTTATAAACACAAACATTAAATATAAATCAGGAACGTACACAGTAAGCTGTCCAATATACAAAAACAGTTAGAAACAGAAATACAAATAGCTAGAGCTTCATTTAAGGAGGTTATTAATAGAATATTCAAGAGGTTGCTAGTAGAATTGCAGTAAATCAACCATTCAAATCATTATGAAGCTGTGTGTAGTCTGTGGTCAGTCAAACAAACGGGCTTCCACTTGGGTAAATTGTCATTTTTGTGGAAATTGGTGTCACGCCCCTTGTGCAGATATCCAAGAACTAGCTACAAACAGTGTTAAAGCAGGGAAGTGTTTTTGGGTATGCCCAAATGAGACAAATCTGTGGACTAAAATCACAAACATCAAAGCTGCTTTCATAGAAAACCTGGAAGCTTTCTACAACAGATGGGAACATAAAAAGTCTGGGCTGAATGGTACTGCCCTTGATACTGGCCATGTAGTCAGAAACTGTAAGGCTGGAGATGAAGTCCTGGTAGTCAGTAAATGTGGGGCTGATAGTGCTGTCCTGGGAGACAGTAATGGTGAAGCTGGAGGTGCTGTCCTGGGAGACAGTAATGGTGAAGCTGGAGGTGCTGTCCTGGGAGACAGTAATGGTGAAGCTGGAGATGCTGTCCTGAGAGACAGTAATGGTGAAGCTGGAGATTTTGTCCAGGTAGTCGGGAATTATACGCAGGAAGGAATACATATAAATGACCTCATAGGGGACAGGAGCCATAGTAGGGAAACAAGTGTAGTCAAAGATAAGATAAAACCAATATTGCAAACTAGAAATACCGCAGGAAATAGCAAACAAGAGGACTCCACTAGCAATAGTGAGGATATATTACCAAAAACAACTGGTGGGAGCTCCATTGTTGGTGCTAGGGAGGATAGAAGTAAGACAGGGAAACATGCACCAACAGGGAATACAGTCACAGAAACCCAAGGCAAACGGAAACCAAGCCTGTGCACATACTATGCACTTGGTATCTGCCGGCATGGGAAATCTGGAAAAACAGATGGAACGTGCAACTATGACCACCCTAGAAAATGCCATGCCCATATGACAACAGGAAAATGCAAACTCCCTTCCTGTAAGCTTTTTCACCCTGAACTGTGTACCTCTTCAGTACAGGAAAGACTGTGCTATAACTTAAATTGCCAGGCATACCATCTAAAGGGGACAAAAAGATACAAAACATCCAGGCCATGGGAAAACCTGGGTAGCCACAGCAACTCAAGAGGGAGAGGTTTTTTAGTGCCAGGAAGGAAAAAAAACTGGCAGGAAATGGCAGAAATCGTACACCAAATCCAGTCATTCCTGGAGTGGAACCACAGTCGATGGCCTCCACTCCAAACCAACAGATACAGATACTAATGCCGGAAACCCCCCCCCCCCCAGTACCAACAATACCACCAGTCCAATAACATTCTTCTTTGCAAATATACAGGGTCTAAAGCCAGCAACAAACAACAAAATACCTTTCATCCGTGCACTGCTTGCAGAGGCAAAGGCAATGTTCGCGGCTTTCACTGAGACCCACATAAAGGATCACTTGGACAACGAAATATGGATCCCAGGTTACAACCTATACAGATGTGACAGAGTGAACAGGCAAAAGGGGGGGTGGGGTTGGCCTGTACATTGCAGAGTCACTTGTTTGCACAGAACTGCTTAATGCCTCAAATGATGTAGTGGAAGCTTTAGCAGTAAAGGTCGAGAACCAAAACCTAGTCATTGTGGTAGTCTACAAGCCTCCAGATGCAACATCCCAGCAATTCCAGGAACAGCTGTTAAAAATTGACCACTGTCTGGAAAATCTTCCAGCTCCTGCACCCAACATCTTGCTTCTGGGGGATTTCAACTTAAGGAACCTAAAATGGAGGAATATAGCAAATAATATTGTTGCAGTAATAACACCAGGAGGCAGCTCTGATGAAAACTCACACTCACACGAGCTTTTAAATCTCTGCACAAAATTCAATTTAAACCAGCAAATAATAGAGCCTACTAGACTGGAGAATACACTAGACCTCATCTTCACTAACAATGATGATCTGATAAGAAATGTCACCATATCAAAAACAATATACTTAGATCACAACATAATTGAGGTTCAGACATGTATGCGTGAAGCCCCAGACCGACATAATGAGACTAGCCACGAGGGATCATTCACCAAATTCAACTTCAATAACAAAAACATAAAGTGGGACCAAGTAAACCAAGTCCTAACCGATATAAGCTGGGAAGATATACTAAGCAACACAGACCCAAACTTATGCCTAGAACAGATTAACTCGGTGGCACTCGATGTATGCACAAGGCTTATTCCTCTAAGAAAAAGGAGGAGTAGATGTAAAATAGAAAGAGACAGGCGCTCCCTTTACAGGCGACGGAAAAGAATAACAGAGCGGCTAAAAGAGGTCAATATATCTGAAATGCGTAGGGAGATACTGGTCAGAGAAATAGCAAGCATCGAACTTAAGCTAAAAGAATCCTTTAGGAGTCAGGAATCGCGGGAAGAACTAAAAACCATAAATGAAATCGAAAGAAACCCAAAGTATTTCTTCTCCTATGCCAAATCAAAATCGAGAACAACGTCCAGTATTGGGCCCCTACTTAAACAAGATGGGTCCTACACAGATGAGAGCAAGGAAATGAGTGAGCTACTCAAGTCCCAATATGACTCAGTTTTTAGCAAGCCGCTAACCAGACTGAGAGTCGAAGATCAAAATGAATTTTTTATGAGAGAGCCACAAAATTTGATTAACACAAGCCCATCCGATGTTATCCTGAAGCCAAATGACTTCGAACAGGCGATAAATGACATGCCCATGCACTCTGCCCCAGGGCCAGACTCATGGAACTCTGTGTTCATCAAGAACTGCAAGAAGCCCCTATCACGAGCCTTTTCCATCCTATGGAGAGGGAGCATGGACACGGGGGTCGTCCCACAGTTATAAAAACAACAGACATAGCCCCACTCCACAAAGGGGGCAGTAAAGCAACAGCAAAGAACTACAGACCAATAGCACTAACATCCCATATCATAAAAATCTTTGAAAGGGTCCTAAGAAGCAAGATCACCACCCATCTAGAAACCCATCAGTTACACAACCCAGGGCAACATGGGTTTAGAACAGGTCGCTCCTGTCTGTCTCAACTATTGGATCACTACGACAAGGTCCTAAATGCACTAGAAGACAAAAAGAATGCAGATGTAATATATACAGACTTTGCAAAAGCCTTCGACAAGTGTGACCATGGCGTAATAGCGCACAAAATGCGTGCTAAAGGAATAACAGGAAAAGTCGGTCGATGGATCTATAATTTCCTCACTAACAGAACACAGAGAGTAGTCGTCAACAGAGTAAAGTCCGAGGCAGCTACGGTGAAAAGCTCTGTTCCACAAGGCACAGTACTCGCTCCCATCTTGTTCCTCATCCTCATATCCGACATAGACAAGGATGTCAGCCACAGCACCGTGTCTTCCTTTGCAGATGACACCCGAATCTGCATGACAGTGTCTTCCATTGCAGATACTGCAAGGCTCCAGGCGGACATCAACCAAATCTTTCAGTGGGCTGCAGAAAACAATATGAAGTTCAACGATGAGAAATTTCAATTTCTCAGATATGGTAAACATGAGGAAATTAAATCTTATCAGAGTACAAAACAAATTCTGGCCACAAAATAGAGCGAAACACCAACGTCAAAGACCTGGGAGTGATCATGTCGGAGGATCTCACCTTCAAGGACCATAACATTGTATCAATCGCATCTGCTAGAAAAATGACAGGATGGATAATGAGAACCTTCAAAACTAGGGAGGCCAAGCCCATGATGACACTCTTCAGGTCACTTGTTCTATCTAGGCTGGAATATTGCTGCACACTAACAGCACCTTTCAAGGCAGGTGAAATTGCCGACCTAGAAAATGTACAGAGAACTTTCACGGCGCGCATAACGGAGATAAAACACCTCAATTACTGGGAGCGCTTTAGGTTCCTAAACCTGTATTCCCTGGAATGCAGGAGGGAGAGATACATGATTATATACACCTGGAAAATCCTAGAGGGACTAGTACCGAACTTGCACACGAAAATCACTCACTACGAAAGCAAAAGACTTGGCAGACGATGCACCATCCCCCCAATGAAAAGCAGGGGTGTCACTAGCACGCTAAGAGACCATACAATAAGTGTCAGGGGCCCGAGACTGTTCAACTGCCTCCCAGCACACATAAGGGGATTACCAACAGACCCCTGGCAGTCTTCAAGCTGGCACTGGACAAGCACCTAAAGTCAGTTCCTGATCAGCCGGGCTGTGGCTCGTACGTTGGTTTGCGTGCAGCCAGCAGCAACAGCCTGGTTGATCAGGCTCTGATCCACCAGGAGGCCTGGTCACAGACCGGGCCGCGGGGGCGTTGAACCCCGGAACTCTCTCCAGGTAAACTCCAGGTAAACACTGCCCTACCCGGGGAGCCAGTGCCGGGTTAGTTACCATTTTGTCCTAGGCACATGTCGGCTAGACACTAGGCCTGTTGTATATGCGTGTGTCACCAAGATGACTCACGAAATCGCAATGACACGATCGCAAACAAACCATACCACAGGTGGGGGTTAGAACCCACGATCAGAGAGTCTCAAAACTCCAGACCGAAGCGTTAGCTAACGCGTCGGTCTGGAGTTTTGAGACTCTCTGATCGCGGGTTCTAACCCCACCCGTGGTATGGTTTGTGTCACCAAATAGAAAGAGACCCGGGCCGGGATCCATACCGGCGAATCATCTAAAAATAGAAATAAAACCATTCATGGGTGAGCGCTAAACTATTGGAGAAAAATCATGCAAGTAATTAAGATAATTTAACTACAGGAACACGTAAGTATAATTATCATATATAATAATATATGTGTAAATTACCCAGGAACTAAGATAATGTCCCAAAAAAGTCAGTGACTTAATCTTATTCGGGTGAACCCAGTTCCTCGTATCAAGATCCCATAAAGTTTTTTTTTAACGACCAGGCTGTTATATGTCAGGGATTTGTCTCAAAATTACATTAGTTTCTCATCTAGAGTTTTCTACATTTTCTTTTATTTTTGCTAATAGAAAACGTATTAGCCGGACTAGGAGAGAAATTGATAAATAATTTTTTGAGAATCTTGGGAATTATCAATAAAAGTATACATGAAATAAATTGATTTGTTCCAATAATGAAGCAGGAAGATGGAATTACTTGTCATGGTGTTGGACAAAACTTGTCATGATGTTGCATGATGTGTGAGGTGTTGGTCAAAACTTGTCATGATGTTGCATGATGTGTGAGGTGTTGGTCAAAACTTGTCATGATGTTGCATGATGTGTGAGGTGTTGGTCAAAACTTGTCATGATGTTGCATGATGTGTGAGGTGTTGGTCAAAACTTGTCATGATGTTGCATGATATGTGAGGTGTTGGTCAACACTTGTCATGGTGTTGCATGATGTGTGAGGTGTTGGTCAAAACTTGTCATGATGTTGCATGATGTGTGAGGTGTTGGTCAAAACTTGTCATGATGTTGCATGATGTGTGAGGTGTTGGTCAAAATTTGTCATGGTGTTGCATGATGTGTGAGGTGTTGGTCAAAACTTGTCATGGTGTTGCATGATGTGTGAGGTGTTGGTCAAAACTTGTCATGATGTTGCATGATGTGTGAGGTGTTGGTCAAAACTTGTCATGATGTTGCATGATGTGTGAGGTGTTGGTCAAAACTTGTCATGGTGTTGCATGATGTGTGAGGTGTTGGTCAAAACTTGTCATGATGTTGCATGATGTGTGAGGTGTTGGTCAAAACTTGTCATGATGTTGCATGATGTGTGAGGTGTTGGTCAAAACTTGTCATGATGTTGCATGATGTGTGAGGTGTTGGTCAAAACTTGTCATGATGTTGCATGATGTGTGAGGTGTTGGTCAAAACTTGTCATGATGTTGCATGATGTGTGAGGTGTTGGTCAAAACTTGTCATGATGTTGCATGATGTGTGAGGTGTTGGTCAAAACTTGTCATGATGTTGCATGATGTGTGAGGTGTTGGTCAAAACTTGTCATGGTGTTGCATGATGTGTGAGGTGTTGGTCAAAACTTTACGTCCTTCTAAATGGTGATGAACAGACACTGAATAACAATAATATTAGATACTACCAGACCTGGAATAATTACATAATTCAAACTCAGTTATAATAACATTTACAATTTTAATTACTCTTCCAGATTTCCATTTACAGTTGCAATTACATCATCGGAAAAATAACAAATTATAATTACTTGAGATGTTGTATATTTGTTATTTTCTTGAATTACTTCGTATTTTGTATTTAAATATAAGTACATGAACAATGCACAATACAGGAAGTCCTCACTTAAGGTCGCTTCGTTCAACGTCATTTCGTTATAACGTTGACGAGGAAAAAATAAATTCCTGGCCAGGATGGAGGACATGCATCGTCTCTACTTTCTATCTTCTCTAATGTCAATTTCCTTCCTTATGGCTGTTTGTATTCGGTTTTAATGGTATGTAACGTGTTTCTTATATAAATCTGAAAAACATGTGAGATCTAAAATAATAAAAATGTCAAAAATAGAGTAAATATACGACTTTATAGCGTCCCAGAGCGACTTATTCCACAGTGATGGCATCGGCGTCCCTACTCAGCTCTCCCATAGCCATGGCATCTGCAGCACTACTGTCCTCCCTCTCAGCTCTCCCTTGCTCTAGCAACTTAACTCTTGTTTATCAATTTGCTTATAGTAAAATTAGCTTGACACGTCATTTCGCTTAAAGTCGCAGTTTCCAAGAACCTATCAACGACGTTAAGTGAGGACTTTCTGTAATACCATTAGTTACATTTCCACATATACATAAAATTTATTACACTAAATCAATCAGAAATCCAGGAAGATTACAATTAACGAAAGAAGTTTAGTCTCAGAATATATTTTACTGCGTTTAATATCAGGCATATTGTTCAATATATTTATTTTTATCATTCAGTACAATTTAAACTAGGAAACTACACTTTAAACCTGACCAAAATTAGAAGAATTGTTGCACTGAATTGTTTGAAAATTTGCAAATGAATTACTTAGCAACGAGTAAAGAAAGTAATAGACCTGAATTGCTAAGATAAGATTTTTAATCCTGGTGGGTTAGCCATCCAGGATAACCTAAGTAAGGCAGTGTGTCATCGAGGGACTGTCTGTCTTATTTCCACTGTGTCCTCAAACTTGTCCCCCAGGATGCCGCCCACACCAGTCGACTAGCACCCAGGTACTTACTTGCTACGTGAACGGGTGTAAGGAAAAATAGCCAATGTTTCCACCCCTGCTGGGAATCGAATCCGGAAACTCCTAGTGTGAAGTGAGAGCTTTGCCAGCCAGGCCACTAGGTCTGGCTGGCGGAATGTACACCCAAATCTCATTCTACTTTGTACAAACATTGTATCATGCTGAAATAAAATAAACATTATCATTCTGATCAGAAATAAGTCACACTGATTTTATTTAGTTATCCTACCTTAAATAAATATAATGTATATTTATGTGTCTATAACAAATACGTAGCCTCCGGACTATTGTTTAAAAATTTTATGTTATGTACATTAAGAATACAAATACTTTACTTACTGTGATTTTTCTTAAATGCCGATCAGTCTTAGAGGAAAAATTTGGATTGATTTTAGACCCTAATTTGTACTTTGGGAAGAAAATGGGAAAATAAAAAAAAAATGCTTATAATGCGATAACTTCTGAAGGTTGCATCTAATTAAATTCAACTCATTCGTGGTCATAGCTTAATTAATGCAATTTCTGAGCGGCTTCAAGCTTAATAAGCTTTTCTATTTTGGGATACTTATTGGAATTACTTCTAGGCTCTTTTTTTTTTTGCCCCAATTTGCTATTTTTACTGAAGAAATTTGCTTATTAGTTTCCATATGATGACTAGTGAATGGCTTGTTTCTTTGCTACTTACTACAGCAACAGCCACTGACAAACTCTAGCTCCTGTTACTTCTATGGCACTTGTCACTGTCCTGAAAAATACGCAATGAGCGAAAACTTTAATAACTCACAAATAATTATTAAAGCGTTACACAGGTGGCACCACTGTAACACTGGACAAGAGTGCTGAGGTAATACCTATGTAACACTGAACAAGAGACCTAAGTCTTGGTATAGGACTGTATGGTGAAATTATGTATGTCACCTGTGTCCTGGGACACTAGTGCGTAGTAAGCCTATGTATGTCACCTGTTTCCAGGGACACTAGAGTATGGTTATCCTCCTATATGTCACATATGTCCTGGGACACTAGTGTGTGGCGATCCTATGTGCGTCACCTGTGTCCTGGGACATCATATCTCATGCTTTGGTAACTATTTTTTGGTGGGCTGGACCGGTAAGCAAGTGGAAGGCCTCGGTGACACGGCCAGTAGCTCCAAGGTGTGCATCATCACATGCCTGACACCCACGTCAGGAACTCATTCATTATTTCGTAATGAGCGAAACGCTCTCTCTTTTCAGTGTCATTCGCCCGGGAGAAATTCATACATTTTCTTAATACATAAAACAGTCCTTCTTTTCCGTGTTACAAAGAAAGATTTTTCCTAAAGTAATTTAGCATAACACAAACAAAACAGTGAAGAAAAGCGATGTCCTACGTAGCAACAAACTTCTCTGCTCAAGAATACTCACAAGTTTAGACGTCGTTTCAGTACGTCCTTGACCTTGGTGACTTAAAAACGGTCCAGGATGAACCGAAATGTCGTCTTGATTTTGCGTAAATAAGGTCATCTTGTGAGATCCTTCTGTCTCTACATAAAACTGCGGCGGGGTCCTGTAGAAGGAGAGGCGCGCAGGTCCTTGCGGTATCCTGAGAGCAATTCCGTAAAGAAGATGAGAGTGGCTGTCAGCATCCCTGTCATGGAGAGAGAGAGACGATATATGTGTCGTTGCCTGGCAACTGCTGCCTATGCTGCTAGAAGCAGAGAGAGACCTGGCAAATACATTAAGAAGACCCAGGAAGCAAAGAGAAAGCTGACAAGTATGACAAAGACATGAGAAACTCTCCTGTGTCCTTGTCAACTGCCCATTTTATCTCTTGACGTATCATGGGGTTGTGTTGATGATGGTGACAGTCTCATCATCCAAGAAAATTGGAACCACTCTTCCAGTACTCAGATCAAATATGATTACCTTTCGTATTCCTAAGGCACTGTTTCATACATCGGGTTTAGCGAGTTTATCTCATATAGATGCCTGAAAGATCGTTGTTGTAATGATGTAAGAAGATGCTGCGGTACTAATGTCTCATTGTGTGCTTCTCTGGTGGTGTTGTGGTGGAGGGCGCTGTGGTGGAGGGTGTTGTGGTGGAGGGTGTTGTGGTGGAGGGCGCTGTGGTGGAGGGCGCTGTGGTGGAGGGTGCTGGTGCTGTGGTGGAGGGTGCTGTGGTGGAGGGTGCTGTGGTGGAGGGTGAAGTGTGGTGTGTTGAAGGGTGCTGTGGTGAAGGGAGCTGTGTTGGAGGGTGCTGTGGTGAAGGGTGCTGTGGTGGAGGGTGTTGTGGTATAGGGTGCTCTGGTGGAGGGTGCTTTGGTGGGGGTGCTTTGGTATAGGGTGCTCTGGAGGAGGATGTTGTGGTGGAGGGTGCTATGGTGAAGGGTGCTGTGGTGGAGGGTGTTGTTGTGGTGGGTGGTGTGGTGGAGTGCTTTTTTGACGGGTGCTGTGGTGTAGGGTGCTGTGGTGGAGGGTGCTATGGTGAAGGGTGCTGTGGTGGAGGGTGTTGTGGTGGAGGGTCTTGTAGTGGAGGGTGTTGTGGTGGAGGGTCTTGTAGTGGAGGGTGTTGTGGTGGAGGGTCTTGTAGTGGAGGGTGTTGTGGTGGAGGGTCTTGTAGTGGAGGGTGTTGTGGTGGAGGGTCTTGTAGTGGAGGGTGTTGTGGTGGAGGGTCTTGTAGTGGAGGGTGCTCAGGTTATTGTAGTTCAGACTGTTGAGGTGGAGACCAGTTCACATAGAGACGATCACCTCTCAGAGTTCAGGTCACTAAGTTCACTCTCAGAGTTCAGGTCACTAAGTTCACTCTCAGAGTTCAGGTCACTAAGTTCACTCTCAGAGTTCGACTCACAGGGGTCTTAAAAATTTCCATTCACTTGTGGAGAAATTTTCTCCAGGAGGGGGATATCAGCCCCCTTCATCCCCTTTCAGCCCCCTTCAGCCCTGATGGGCCCAGCCCTCTCAGAAGGGGCAAATATCTTGTTTACTGCTACAGCAAGTAATTGATCCCAGATGCAATACGAGTATGTGACGTGGTCAAGCGACCGCCATTCCTTGCAAGAGTCCAGTGTTGCAAAGTGTAGTTTAATAAAAGACAGTCCATCTCTTACCTCAGCAGGACAATTAAGGAAAATCCTGCTCCCACTTTATTACCATGGTAAAGATAGTGTACATTGTTGTCTATGCTTAAGACAGCAAGAATCAAGAATTCTGCTTTGCTTTATAGTGGAAGTTTAGCAAGGAAGCAAAAAGTACTAGGTCAGCTTTTCCTTTATGTGCTAGGGGTAGTGACGGCGTAGGAGGCCGTGGCGTCTTCAGATTACTTTTGACTCTACTGAGAGAGACATTGACGTGCAGGGATAACCAACAAAGAACAATGTTCCGCGCGTTTTGTACAAAAGAATCTCAATAAACACTTACAGAGAAGTGTGATCAGCTTCTTTAGTGACATTATGGTGTGAACAATTATTGATGAACAGTGTAACAACGAGTGTTGCGATCCAACAGAGTGTAGTGCGACATTCTTCAAAGAACACTATTCTTCAATCAACTCATCGGATATCCGGGCGTAACTACGGGTCAGATACATATACCCAGGTAAGTGTTCTAACTCGTGATGTACTACTATTGACTGCGCAGTTGAGTATTAAGTCACTTATCATAAACCCCGGTGACAAGTAGACTTTTGAGTCCACACAAGTAACTGTTGTCAGCCATCAGTGTTTGATATATGCTTACATAACACCCCCTAGGGGGAATTTATAATCATACCTAGTATACTTTATTTCAGCCCGTTGAGAAGTGGTCAAGACAGCTTCTCAAGACCTCGCCTGCAGGGGTGGCTGTGTGGGCGATAGCTGTCTTATCAAATAAGTTTCCTCTATATTTAATCTATAACCTTAGCTGGTAAACCATTTCTCAACACACCCAACAATTTTGTCTTACCCGCAGAGTAAAGAAAGAAGACTCCCACGAAGTCCTCAAGATCTAAAGCCCTCTTGCCCTTACCGCGTCTGGTGGCAGCTTCTGCCTTGAGACAGATGGATGCGTACCTCAAACGTTGATGTAATATGTAGTCCAGGATGCCAAACTCCTGCAGTCTGAGCACTCTGTCAAATGTCAAGAAAAGAAGAGAAATGTACATTTAGGGAAGATTCTTTCCCAGCAATCTCTACTCTGCACAAGTGATGGTATCTACCAACTCAACCAAAGTAAACAGAGAAGAAAATACTATTTTCCTGAACATATTAACGCAGTTTGTGACGACGATGGTGAGTGATTGACAAAATTAGTTGCTGTTACTTTCTGTATATCTGTGTTAAAGCAGATTTATGAATACAGATATGAATTAACTACCGTTTGGATATTACATCCAAGATAATAAAACCTTAAGAATCGCTTTAAAAGTGATCGAATATTTTGGAAACGTCTTGAAGACAGGTTAATAATCGTTATATATCAGATGTAATGTCTCGCAATATGCTTATATATATATATATATATATATATATATATATATATATATATATATATATATATATATATATATATATATATATATATATATATATATATATATATATATATATATATATATATATATATTTCAATAAGTCGTCTGTCTCCCACCGAGGCAGGGTGACCAAAAAAGAAAGAAAATCCCAGAAACGAAAATACTTTCATCATCATTCAGCACTTTCACCTCACTCACACATAATCACTGTTTTTTGCAGGGGTGCCCAGATGCAACAGTTTAGAAGTATATATAAAGATACGATATAAAAAGTGACCTGAAATAATTACAATATCAGGGTCCCAATTATATATATACCGTCCTATTATACATCCCTCCAAACTGCCAAAATCCCAAACCCCTCCTTTAGAGTGCAGGCATTGTACTTACCATTTCCAGAACTCAAGCCGGCTATATAAAAAAAAAACCGGTTTCCCTGAATCCCTCAATAAATATTACCCTGCTCACACTCCAACAGCTCGTCAGGTCCCAAAAACCATTCGTCTCCATTCACGCCTATGTAACACGCTCATGCACCCTAGCTGTAAGTCCAAGCTCCTCACCCACAAAACCTCTTTTACTCCCTCCCTCCAACATTATCAAGGAACTAGTTCACTGATATTGTGAGAAGTCACGAAAGCACTTGGCATTTCGCTATTTTTTCACAGTGGTTCTTCTGCATATTGTGATATCACCTATATACTGTGATTTTATTGCATATATATATATATATATATATATATATATATATATATATATATATATATATATATATATATATATATATATATATATATATATATATATATATATATATATATATATATATATATATATATATATATATATATATATATATATATATATATATATGCAAAACAACCACTCTGAAAGAATAGAGAAATTCCAAGCGCTTTCGTGACTACTCACATTATCAAGGAACATAGTTCCTTGATAATGTGAGTAGACACGAAAGCGCTTGGAATTTCTCTATTCTTTCAGAGTGGTTGTTTTGCATATTCTGAAATCACCTGTTTACTGTGATCTTATTGCATATATATATATATATATATATATATATATATACATATACATATATATATATACATATATATATACATATATATATATATATATATATATATATGTATATATATTTATGTGTGTGTGTGCGTGCATATATATATATATATATATATATATATATATATATATATATATATATATATATATATATATATATATATATATATATATATATATATATATATATATATATATATATATATATATATATATATATATATATATATATATATATATATATATATATATATATATATATATTTATTTATTATCACACTGGCCGATTCCCACCAAGGCAGGGTGGCCCGAAAAAGAAAAACTTTCACCATCATTCACTCCATCACTGTCTTGCCAGAAGGGTGCTTTACACTACAGTTTTTAAACTGCAACATTAACACCCCTCCTTCAGAGTGCAGGCACTGTACCAACCATCTCCAGGACTCAAGTCTGGCCTGCCGGTTTCCCTGAACCCCTTCATAAATGTTACTTTGCTCACACTTCAACAGCACGTCAAGTATTAAAAACCATTTGTCTCCATTCACTCCTATCAAACTCGCTCACGCATGCCTGCTGGAAGTCCAAGCCCCTCGCACACAAAACCTCCTTTACCCCCTCCCTCCAACCTTTCCTAGGCCGACCCCTACCCCGCCTTCCTTCCACTACAGACTGATGCACTCTTGAAGTCACTCTGTTTCGCTCCATTCTCTCTACATGTCCGAACCACCTCAACAACCCTTTCTCAGCCCTCTGGACAACAGTTTTGGTAATCCCGCACCTCCTCCTAACTTCCAAACTACGAATTCTCTGCATTATATTCACACCACACATTGCCCTCAAACATGACATCTCCACTGCCTCCAGCCTTCTCCTCGCTGCAACATTCATCACCCATCCTTCACACCCATATAAGAGCATTTGTAAAACTATACTCTCATACATTCCCCTTTTTGCCTCCAAGGACAAAGTTCTTTGTCTCCACAGACTCCTAAGTGCACCACTCACCCTTTTCCCCTCATCAATTCTATGATTCACCTCATCTTTCATAGACCCATCCGCTGACACGTCCACTACCAAATATCTGAATACATTCACCTCCTCCATACTCTCTCCCTCCAATCTGATATCCAATCTTTCATCACCTAATCTTTTTGTTATCCTCATAACCTTACTCTTTCCTGTATTCACTTTTAATTTTCTTCTTTTGCACACCCTACCAAATTCATCCACCAATCTCTGCAACTTCTCTTCAGAATCTCCCAAGAGCACAGTGTTATCAGCAAAGAGCAACTGTGACAACTCCCACTTTATGTGTGATTCTTTATCTTTTAACTCCACGCCTCTTGCCAAGACCCTCGCATTTACTTCTCTTACAACCCCATCTATAAATATATTAAACAACCACGGTGACATCACACATCCTTGTCTAAGGCCTACTTTTACTGGGAAATAATTTCCCTCTTTCCTACATACTCTAACTTGAGCCTCACTATCCTCGTAACAACCCTTCACTGCTTTCAGTAACCTACCTCCTACACCATACACCTGCAACATCTGCCACATTGCCCCCCTATCCACCCTGTCATACGCCTTTTCCAAATCCACAAATGCCACAAAGACCTCTTTAGCCTTATCTAAATACTGTTCAATTATATGTTTCGCTGTAAACACCTGGTCCACACACCCCCTACCTTTCCTAAAGCCTCCTTGTTCATCTGCTATCCTATTCTCCGTCTTACTCTTAATTATTTCAATAATAACTCTACCATACACTTTACCAGATATACTCAACAGACTTATCCCCCTATAATTTTTGCACTCTCTTTTGTCCCCTTTGCCTTTATACAAAGGAACTATGCATGCTCTCTGCCAATCCCTAGGTACCTTACCCTCTTCCATACATTTATTAAATAAATAACAAAAAAAAGGCATAATACCGTGACTGGAACGATACACAAATAACCCGCACATAAAAGAGAGAAGCTTACGACGACGTTTCGGTCCGACTTGGACCGTGCGGGTTATTTGTGTATCGTTCCAGTCGCGGTATTGTGCCTGTCGGTATTATATACCATTCTTGTACTAATACTACTGCTACTACCACCACCTCTTCCTGCCTATATATAGCCGTCCTGCTCCACTTCTGGTTAGTGTGACTTTGTCAATGGTCCAAGTCGGACCTAAACGTCGTCGTAAGCTTCTCTCTTTTATGTGCGGGTTATTTGTGTATTTATTAAATAATTGCCCCAACCACTCCAAAACTATATCCCCACCTGCTTTTAACATTTCTATCTTTATCCCATCAATCCCGGCTGCCTTACCCCCTTTCATTTTACCTACTGCCTCACGAACTTCCCCCACACTCACAACTGGCTCTTCCTCACTCCTACAAGATGTTATTCCTCCTTGCGCTATACACGAAATCACAGCTTCCCTATCTTCATCAACATTTAACAATTCCTCAAAATATTCCCTCCATCTTCCCAATACCTCTAACTCTCCATTTAATAACTCTCCTCTCCTATTTTTAACTGACAAATCCATTTGTTCTCTAGGCTTCCTTAACTTGTTAATCTCACTCCAAAACTTTTTCTTATTTTCAACAAAATTTGTTGATAACATCTCACCCACTCTCTCATTTGCTCTCTTTTTACATTGCTTCACCACTCTCTTAACCTCTCCCTTTTTCTCCATATACTCTTCCCTCCTTGCATCACTTCTACTTTGTAAAAACTTCTCATATGCTAACTTTTTCTCCCTTACTACTCTCTTTACATCATCATTCCACCAATCGCTCCTCTTCCCTCCCTCACCCACTTTCCTGTAACCACAAACTTCTGCTGAACACTCTAACATTACATTTTTAAACCTACCCCATACCTCTTCGACCCCATTGCCTATGCTCTTATTAGCCCATCTATCCTCCAATAGCTGTTTATATCTTACCCTAACTGCCTCCTCTTTTAGTTTATAAACCTTCACCTCTCTCTTCCCTGATGCTTCTATTCTCCTTGTATCCCATCTACCTTTTACTCTCAGTGTAGCTACAACTAGAAAGTGATCTGATATATCTGTGGCCCCTTTATAAACATGTACATCCTGAAGTCTACTCAACAGTCTTTTATCTACCAATACATAATCCAACAAACTACAGTCATTTCGCCCTATATCATATCTTGTATACTTATTTATCCTCTGTTTCTTAAAATATGTATTACCTATAACTAAACCCCTTTCTATACAAAGTTCAATCAAAGGGCTCCCATTATCATTTACACCTGGAACCCCAAACTTACCTACCACACCCTCTCTAAAAGTTTCTCCTACTTTAGCATTCAGATCCCCTACCACAATTACTCTCTCACTTGGTTCAAAGGCTCCTATACATTCACTTAACATCTCCCAAAATCTCTCTCTCTCCTATACATTCCTCTCTTCTCCAAGTGCATACACGCTTATTATGACCCACTTTTCGCATCCAATCTTTACTTTAATCCACATAATTCTTGAATTTACACATTCATATTCTCTTTTCTCCTTCCATAACTGATCCTTCAACATTACTGCTACCCCTTCCTTTGCTCTAACTCTCTCAGATACTCCAGATTTAATCCCATTTATTTCCCCCCACCGAAACTCCCCTACCCCCTTCAGCTTTGTTTCGCTTAGGGCCAGGATATCCAACTTCTTTTCATTCATAACATCAGCAATCATCTGTTTCTTGTCATCCGCACTACATCCACGCACATTTAAGCATCCCAGTTTTATAAAGTTTTTCTTCTTCTCTGTTTTAGTAAATGTTTACAGGAGAAGGGGTTACTAGCCCATTGCTCCCGGCATTTTAGTCGCCTCATACGACACGCATGGCTTACGGAGGAAAGATTCTTTTCCACTTCCCCATGGACAATAGAAGAAATAAAGAAGAACAAGAGCTATTTAGAAAAAGGAGAAAAACCTAGATGTATGTATATATATATGCATGTGCGTGTCTGTGAAGTGTGACCAAAGTGTAAGTAGGAGTAGCAAGATATCCCTGTTATCTAGCGTGTTTATGAGACAGAAAAAGAAACCAGCAATCCTACCATCATGCAAAACAGTTACAGGTTTCTGTTTCACAGTCATCTGGCAGGACGGTAGTACTTCCCTGGGTGGTTGCTGTCTACCAACCTACCAACCAACCTACTATATATATATATATATATATATATATATATATATATATATATATATATGCGCAAAACAACCACTCTGAAAGAATAGAGAAATTCCAAGCGCTTTCGTGACTACTCGCATTATCAAGGAACTATGAAAGTAAAGCATCCAAGGAAGCTATATAAGGGGTCCGGCCAGCACCTCACTATCAGATCCCACAACGGTTAAACACGTGACGCGCGGCGACCCAACTTGGATAGGTCCCTTGCACAACTCACCCCCAAGCTATTCTACCCAAGAAAATTGAAAAATTATTATTTGTCCAGTGTATTATTAAATTCTTCCCAAATTATATTAATTATAAATGGATCTAATTTATATAAACCAAAGGAAATATTCATATTATTGTCAAAACTGCTTTTTATGAAACAAGATTCAATTATATTCCTGTTGACCATGGACTTGCTTGATACTACTTTCTCAACTTTTTGAAAATCAATTGGATGGTTAAAATCTCTTACATGAATAAATAGAGCATTGGAATCTTGTCCAGTTCTAATGCTATATTTATGTTGTTTTAATCTTAGTTCGAGATTTTTACCAGTTTGGCCGTAATAAACTTTATCGCAAATTTTACAAGGAATCTTATAGACACATCCATCAGCATTTTGGGGGGAATTCTTTATCAAAAGTTTTTTTACTGTATCAAGATTTTTGAATACAACTTTAATATTAAAAGTCTTAAGAAGAGAAGGCATATCAACCAAGTTTTCATGGTAAGGGAGAACCAACATATTTTTAGTTGAATAAGGCTGGTTGTCCCTTTTTGGATTGTAAAAAGTATTTCTAGCAACTTTAAAAGATTTATCAATTACATTTCTTGGGTATTTTAAATCATTACCTATTTCATAAATTTTGGATATTTCCTCATCTATGAACTCAGGACTACAAATTCGTAAAGCTCTCAAAAACATTGATGAAAAAACAGACAGTTTGACTCTATCTTGATGCCAGGAATAATAGTGGACATAGGAACAGTTATTTGTAGGTTTTCTGTAAATTTTAAATTTGAATTCATTATTACACTTAATAATTAAAACATCTAGAAAAGGCAATGAGTTATTTTCTTCAAACTCAACAGTAAAGTTTATAGAATGGGCTAAGCTATTTAATTTTCCAAGGAAATTGTGTATATCTACATTTTTGGGCATAAGACACAAAATATCATCAACATATCTGAACCATTTAGCTCTATTAGGGAGGATTGTGTTAAGCAACCTTGTTTCAAAAAATTCCATGTATAGGTTACTAAGAACAGGTGAAAGAGGATTTCCCATTGCCATACCAAACTTCTGAGTGTAAAACTTATCATTAAATACAAATTTTGCATGAACAATGCAAAGTTTAATAAGTTTAGTGATAGTAGGAATTGGCAATGGTAAATCATAGTTAACGAGTTCTTCAGATAAGAAACTTAATAAATCATCAACAGGAACGTTCGTAAACAAGGAAGTAACATCAAAACTAACCATGTTAAAATCATTTAAGCCAGTCAATGAGCTTAATTTATCAACCAATTCTATGTTGTTTTTAACATTAAAGTTAGAAATTTTGCCAACAATAGGGCTCAAAATATCAACAAGCCATTTGGATAATTTATATGAAACTGACCCTATGGAGCTAATAATTGGTCTGACTGGATTCCCTGGTTTGTGTGTTTTTATTAGTCCATACATGTAAGGTAAAGATGGATTAGTGGAAGTAAATTGTTTGACTAATTCATCTTTGCCTTTCAGTAGAAGTTTTATTGTTTTATTGAAATTGCTGTTAACGGTTTCTAGGGGATTTTTCCTAAGTTTAGAATAGGTTTCAGTATCATCTAAGAGATTATTAATTTTTTCTTGGTAATCATTTTCTTTCATAATTACTATTGCATTTATTTTGTCTGCTTTAGTAAGGCGCAAATTTTTATTGTTATTAAGTGTATCATAAGACTTAAAGAATCTTTGAGGGCAATTGGGAATGTTTGGTTTAAACATAGAGCTATATACCATTCCTTTACTAATATTAATTTCGTCAGAGGATAAATCAGAAAATTTTTCAAAGTTTCAAAAGGCTTTTGCAATTTCAACATTATTAAGTTTTTTGAAGTTGCAAAACTTAGGCCAAAACCTAGAGCAGCAGTTGAATGTTTGTCTAAAATTTCACCTGATAAGTTAATTACAAAATTGTTATTAGCATGCTTTGTCCAATCACTATTTTCAATTAAAATGTCTAATTTTCTTTGTAGTTTGCTCTTGAGTTCATTACAAATTCTCCTGAGTTTATTATATGGTTTTATGAGAATTATTCTTCAGAAACATATTGAAATAAATAAAATACAGGAGAAGGAAGCATTCAAAATATTGAGAAACAAAAAATACTCTTTTAATCAGGCCATTCCATTAGAATGGAAACACAGTATGTTGGATCATTGCTATAATAAACTCAGAAGAATTTGTAATGAACTCAAGAGCAAACTACAAAGAAAATTAGACATTTTAATTGAAAATAGTGGACTAATAAAAACACACAAACCAGGGAATCCCGTCAGACCAATTATTAGCTCCATAGGGTCAGTTTCATATAAATTATCCAAATGGCTTGTTGATATTTTGAGGCCTATTGTTGGCAAAATTTCTAACTTTAATGTTAAAAACAACATAGACTTGGTTGATAAATTAAGCTGACTTAAATGATTTTAACATGGTTAGTTTTGATGTTACTTCCTTGTTTACGAAAGTTCCTGTTGATGATTTATTAAGTTTCTTATCTGAAGAACTCGTTAACTATGATTTACCATTGCCAGTTCCTACTATCATTAAACTTATTAAACTTTGCATTGTTGATGCAAAATTTGTATTTAATGATAAGTTTTACACTCAGAAGTTTGGTATGGCAATGGGAAATCCTCTTTCACCTGTTCTTAGTAACCTATACATGGAATTTTTTGAAACAAGGTTGCTTAACACAATCCTACCTAATAGAGCTAAATGGTTCAGATATGTTGATGATATTTTGTGTCTTATGCCCAAAAATGTAGATATACACCATTTCCTTGGAAAATTAAATAGCTTAGCCCATTCTATAAACTTTACTGTTGAGTTTGAAGAAAATAACTCATTGCCTTTTCTAGATGTTTTAATTATTAAGGGTAATAATGAATTCAAATTTAAAATTTACAGAAAACCTACAAATAATTGTTCCTATGTCCACTATTATTCCTCGCATCAAGATAGAGTCAAACTGTCTGTTTTCTCATCAATGTTTTTGTGAGCTTTACGAATTTGTAGTCCTGAGTTCATAGATGAGGAAATATCCAAAATTTATGAAATAGGTAATGATTTAAAATACCCAAGAAATGTAATTGATAAATCTTTTAAAGTTGCTAGAAATACTTTTTACAATCCAAAAAGGGACAACCAGCCTTATTCAACTAAAAATATGTTGGTTCTCCCTTACCATGAAAACTTGGTTGATAAGCCTTCTCTTCTTAAGACTTTTAATATTAAAGTTGTATTCAAAAATCTTGATACAGTAAAAAAATTTTGATAAAGAATTCCCCCCAAAATGCTGATGGATGTGTCTATAAGGTGGAAATGATATTGGGAAGGGTAGGAGAGAAGAGCTGCTAGATAAGTACAGGTCAGCTATAGATTTCATTAAGTCTAAGGGAGGGATCCCAATCATATGTAGCATCTTGCCTAGAAGGGGAGTAGGAAATGAATGGTTGTCGAGGGCAATTGGTGTAAATTGCTGGCTAGACAGATACTGCAAGGAACTTGCAATCCCATTCATTGACAACTGGAACAACTTTTATGGCAAACATGATATGTATGCAAGGGATGGGGTACATCTCTCTGGGGCAGGGGTGGTAGCACTTGCAGACTCGATTGAGAAGGCCATTGGTGAAATGCCTATGATTTTAAACTGATGGAAGATAGAGGTATGGGTGTGTGTGGGAAACAAGCAGGTTGCAACACTAGGGTTGGAAACAGTAAATGTATAAAAGGCATTCAGCATGAAGTTATAAATAAAGACAATAGAACAGGTCAGCAAACAAAGGGGGACAGGAGAGGGCAGCAAGGGACTAGCTCCCTTAAGGTTTACTATACTAATAGCAGGAGTGTTAGAAATAAGATAGATGAGCTAAGATTAATTGCAAGTGCAGGAAACATAGATATTATTGCTATAACAGAGACCTGGCTCAATCTGAAAGATAGAGAGATGCCCTCTGAATGTCACATACAAGGCTATAAATTATTCCACACTGACAGGGTCAACAGGAAAGGTGGTGGAGTAGCGATGTATGTCAGAGACAATTTAAATTGTTGTGTTAGACAAGATATTAAATTAGAAGCGTCAGCCACTGAATCTGTTTGGTTACAGCTTCTCGAGGGCCGAGAAAAACTAATTTTGGGTGTGATTTACAGGGCCCCAAATCTTGATAGGGAGTGCAGTAAACTTCTATGGGACGAAATTCGTAAGGCATCTACATACGAAAATGTTGTGCTAATGGGAGATTTCAACTATAGACAGATTGACTGGAGCAATTTGACAGGAAATTTAGAGTCGGGTGACTTTCTTGATACGATCCAGGATTGTTTTTTAAAACAGTTTGTGACAGAGCCAACTAGGGGAAATAACCTCCTTGACTTGGTTCTTGCCAGTAGGGAAACACTAATTAATAATCTTGAGGTTAATGATGAGCTTGGGGAGAGTGATCACAAATCACTCAGTTTTAATATATCATGGAATTCCCCTAATAATGGCAATCAAGTCTCCGTCCCTGACTTTCGCTTGGCTGATTTCATAGGACTGAAAAATTACTTAGGTGGGCTGAACTGGAATGACCTGACTAAGGGTCAGGTAGGTGGTGATGGTTGCCGATATGATGCTTTCCAGGGCATAGTTCTAGCTGCTCAGTCAAATTATGTTCCAAATAGGGAAATCAGATCAAACAAAAATGATCCTAAATGGATGAACAATAGATTAAAATATCTGATTGGTCAAAAGAGAGGCATATATAGGCAAATCAAAAGAGGAGAGGGGCAATTAAGAAATCGATATATTCAGTTAAAGAGAGAAATAAAAAAGGGAATTAGAAAAGCAAAAAGAGATTATGAGGTTAAAGTTGCAAAAGAATCGAAGACTAACCCAAAAGGATTCTTTCAGGTATACAGAAGTAAGATCAGGGATAAGATAGGCCCACTCAAAAGTTCCTCGGGTCAGCTCACTGACAGTGATAAGGAAATGTGTAGAATTTTTAACACATACTTCCTCTCAGTTTTTACACAGGAGGATACCAGCGATATTCCAGTAATGATAAATTATGTAGAACAGGACGATAATAAACTGTGCACTATTAGGGTCACAAGTGACATGGTCCTTAGGCAAATAGATAAATTAAAACCTAACAAATCCCCAGGCCCTGATGAATTGTATGCAAGGGTTCTAAAGGAATGTAAAGAGGAGCTTAGCACACCTTTGGCTAATCTTTTCAACATATCACTACAAACTGGCATGGTGCCAGATAAGTGGAAAATGGCAAATGTGATACCTATTTTCAAAACAGGTGACAGGTCCTTAGCTTCGAACTATAGACCAATAAGCCTAACCTCCATAGTGGGAAAATTTATGGAATCAATAATTGCCGAGGCAGTTCGTAGCCATCTTGAAAAGCATAAATTAATCAACGAATCTCAGCATGGTTTTACAAAGGGGCGTTCCTGCCTTACGAATTTATTAACTTTTTTCACTAAGGTGTTTGAGGAGGTAGATCATGGTAAAGAATATGATATTGTGTATATGGACATCAGTAAGGCTTTTGACAGGGTCCCACATCAGAGACTATTGAGGAAAATTAAAGCACATGGAATAGGAGGAGAAATTTTTTCCTGGATAGAGGCATGGTTGACAAATAGGCAGCAGAGAGTTTGCATAAATGGGGAGAAATCAGAGTGGGGAAGCGTCACGAGCGGTGTTCCACAGGGGTCAGTGTTGGGCCCCCTGCTGTTCACAATCTACATAAACGACATAGATGAGGGCATAAAGAGCGACATCAGCAAGTTTGCCGATGACACCAAAATAGGCCGTCGAATTCATTCTGACGAGGACATTCGAGCACTCCAGGAAGATTTGAATAGACTGATGCAGTGGTCGGAGAAGTGGCAGATGCAGTTTAATATAGACAAATGCAAAGTTCTAAATGTTGGACAGGACAATAACCATGCCACATATAAACTAAATAATGTAGATCTTAATATTACGGATTGCGAAAAAGATTTAGGAGTTCTGGTTAGCAGTAATCTGAAACCAAGACAACAGTGCATAAGTGTTCGCAATAAAGCTAACAGAATCCTTGGCTTCATATCAAGAAGCATAAATAATAGGAGTCCTCAGGTTGTTCTTCAACTCTATACATCCTTGGTTAGGCCTCATTTAGATTATGCTGCACAGTTTTGGTCACCGTATTACAGAATGGATATAAATTCTCTGGAAAATGTACAAAGGAGGATGACAAAGATGATCCCATGTATCAGAAACCTTCCCTATGAGGATAGACTAAGGGCCCTGAAACTGCACTCTCTAGAAAGACGTAGAATTAGGGGGGATATGATTGAGGTGTATAAATGGAAGACAGGAATAAATAAAGGGGATGTAAATAGTGTGCTGAAAATATCTAGCCTAGACAGGACTCGCAGCAATGGTTTTAAGTTGGAAAAATTCAGATTCAGGAAGGATATAGGAAAGTACTGGTTTGGTAATAGAGTTGTGGATGAGTGGAACAAACTCCCAAGTACCGTTATAGAGGCCAGAACGTTGTGTAGCTTTAAAAATAGGTTGGATAAATACATGAGTAGATGTGGGTGGGTGTGAGTTAGACCTGATAGCTTGTGCTAACAGGTGGGTTGCCGTGTTCCTCCCTTAAGTCAATGTGACCTGACCTGACTAGGTTGGGTGCATTGGCTTAAGCCGGTAGGAGACTTGGACCTGCCTCGCATGGGCCAGTAGGCCTTCTGCAGTGTTCCTTCGTTCTTATGTTCTTATGTTCTTCTTATAAGAGTCCTTGTAAAATTTGCGATAAAGTTTATTACGATCAAACTGGTAAAAATCTCGAACTAAGATTAAAACAACATAAATATAGCATTAGAACTGGACAAGATTCCAATGCTCTATTTATTCATGTAAGAGATTTTAACCATCCAATTGATTTTCAAAAAGTTGAGAAAGTAGTATCAAGCAAGTCCATGGTCGACAGGAATATAATTGAATCTTGTTTCATAAAAAGCAGTTTTGACAATAATATGAATATTTCCTTTGGTTTATATAAATTAGATCCATTTATAATTAATAGAATTTGGGAAGAATTTAATAATACACTGGACAAATAATAATTTTTAAATTTTCTTGGGTAGAATAGTTTGTGGGTGAGTTGTGCAAAGGACCTATCCAAGTTGGGTCGGCGCGCGTCACGTGTTTAACCGTTGTGGGATCTAATAGTGAGGTGTTGGCCAGACCCCTTACATAGCTTCCTTGGATGCTTTACTTTCATAGTTCCTTGATAATGTGAGTAGTCACGAAAGCGCTTGGAATTTCTCTATTCTTTCAGAGTGGTTGTTTTGCATATTCTGAAATCACCTGTTTACTGTGATCTTATTGCATATATATATATATATATATATATATATATATATATATATATATATATAATTTGTGTGTGTGTGTGTGTGTGTGTGTGTGTGTGTGTGTGTGTGTGTGTGTGTGTGTGTGTGTGTGTGTGTGTGTGTGTGTCGTGCCGAATATGTAAAACTGGTCAATTAGCAAGAACTCGTTTAAAATTAAGCCCTTTCTGAAATTTTCTCTTATGCGTTTAAAGATATATTTTTTTCATTAATGTTAATGTAAAAATTTTTAATTTTGCACCAAAAGAATCTTAGAAAACTTACCTAACCTTATTATAACAAGAGCAAATTAATTTAACCTAACCCAATTAAATATATTTTAAATACGTTTACAATAGTTTAATACTAAACAAACACAGTGAAATATATTTTTTTCGTTAGGTTCAGAATGATTTTGGCGAAATTATGGCATACACAAATTTTCACGTGTCCTATTTGGCAAGATGAGCGTTGCTATTTAAGCCAAGATGGCAAGTTCTGCCTATTCTGCACGACATATGTCTATATATATATATATATATATATATATGTCGTGCCGGATAGGCAGAACTTGCTATCTTGGCTGAAATAGCAACGCTCATCTTGCCATATAGGACAAGCGAAAATTTGTGTATGCAATAATTTCGCCAAAATCATTCTGAACCTAACGAAAAAAATGTATTTCTCTGTGTTTGTTTAGTATTAAATTATTGTAAACAAATCTAATATATATTTAGTTGGGTTAGGCTAAAATAAATTGTTCTTGTTATGATAAGGTTAGGTAAGTTTTCTAAGATTCTTTTGGTGCAAAATTATAAACTTTTACATCAACATTAATGAAAAAAATATATTTTTAATCGTATTAGAGAAAATTTCAGAAAGGACTTAATTTTAAATGAGTTCTTGCTAATTGACCAGTTTTATATATTCGGCACGACATATATATAAATATATATATATATATATATATATATATATATATATATATATATATATATATATATATATATATATATATGTATATCATAGGTAGTAGGTTGGTAAACAGCAGCTGCCCAGGGAGGTACTACCGTCCTGCCAAGTGAGTGTAAAACGAAAGCCTGTAATTATTTTACATGATGGTAGGATTGCTGGTGTCCTTTTTTCTGTCTCATGAACATGCAAGATTTCAGGTACGTCTTGCTACTTCTACTTACACTTAGGTCACACTACACATTCATGTACAAGCATATATATACACACCCCTCTGGGTTTTCTTCTATTTTCTTTCTAGTTCTTATTCTTGTTTATTTCCTCTTATCTCCATGGGGAAGTGGAACAGAATTCTTCCTCCGTAAGCCATGCGTGTTGTAAGAGGCGACTAAAATGCCGGGAGCAAGGGGCTAGTAACCTCTTCTCCTGTATATATTACTAAATGTAAAAGGAGAAACTTTCGTTTTTCCTTTTGGGCCACCCCGCCTCGGTGGGATACGGCCGGTGTGTTGAAAGAAAGAAATATATATATATATATATATATATATATATATATATATATATGTATATACATATATATATACATATATACATATATATACATATATATACATATATATATATATATATATATATATATATATATATATATATATATATATATATATGCGTACGTTGTCCTGTGAGAACAGTAAAATGTATGCTTCCCTCTATCCACTGGACCAACAATTCTCAAACACCAGTCGCTTAAGTGCAACTGAGTGTGTTTTCCCTGGTGCGAGAACATACGTGGTCGTGGAGCCCCAGACGAGCACGTATGTTCTCGCATGGTGGCCCTTGGCTTGGTGGCTAGTGCTCTTGCTTCAACATAGTGAGGGTTCGGGTTCAATTCCCGGCGAGGGTAGAAACACTGGGCGTGTTTCCATGCACCGGTTGTCCATGTTCACCCGGTTGTTGATGTTTGCCCGGTTGTCCATGTTCAACCATCAGTAAAGTGGGTATCTGGGTGTTAGTGGACTGGTGTGGGTCGCATCCCAGGACAAAATTGACCTAATTTGCCCGAAATGCTCTGCATAACAAGGGACTTTCAATAAAGTAGAATGTCATTGATGTCAGCTAGGCCTGTATACCTTGTACATGTACTTGTAGAAATAAAGATATTATTATTATTATTAAATAGTTGGTAAGCTATGCTAGATCGATCGACACCATGCCTAACCGTTCTAGGGTAGGGTAGGTGCCTGAGCCAGAGCTTACAGCTCCTTGGGGGGGGGATGTCAGACCAGAGAGGCCTAGCTTGTGGCTAGGCCTGGGGACAGTTGGTCCCAAAGATGAGGAGGTACTTGTGCTCGTCCCATGGGAGACTTAGGTCTCAGACACTCCCTAAAGAGGGAGCCAAGGCCGGGTCACCACTTGGAAAAGGCCCGGGCCGGGAGAATACCGGCGAATCTTTAATAATAATAATAAGCTATGCTATCCTACGTAAGAATATACCTGAAGGAGACAGCATACATACCTATTATTACCTATCCTGCTCCATTAAAATTGTACTCTTTCTTCACACTTGGACACCAGAAGCAGCAAATCACTTTACCTGCCTTCCCTAGGCTATCCTGAGAAACTCGCATGTACGTATCATGTAAGCTGTAGTCACTTAAACCTTTATAACTGTACCGCGGCCGGACAGAAGACCAACGTACACTTGGCCGAAAGACATTTCTCCGACGGACATTTGGCCAAACGGACATTTCACCGAGCGGAAAATTATGTTATGTTATGTGACGAATGCCATTTCGTCAGTTCGGTAAAAATGTCCGTCGGTGAAATGTCTGTCGGCCAAATGTCCGTCGGCCATCTGTCCGCGAGCCAACTGGACTCATATGCCGATCCTACGCAAACTTACTAATACTAAGGAATTCCCCATATGCGGCACTGCAGAAGGTGGTACGCAATTACAGAAGGTGAAACGCAGTCTCTGAAGGGCGAAATGTGTGGAGCAGTCTCTCATAGTCTTCCCCTCCAAACGAAACCAAAGAAAATTATAGCTTATAAAGTATTGTCTCTCCTGTACCACTTAAAACATGTTACACCGCATGGTTTCTCTATACTAAGACCCAGGTGGACGGGTTGGGCGATACGTGTCCATCATATTTCCCCCATCCCGTCTATCTAGGTTATAGTATATAGAATAGAATGAGGTATAATATGTCTTGTGTGGTGCAGGAGAGACTATACATTTGTTAGCGCTCATTTTCTTTGGTTTCGCTCGGAGGGCAAACTATGATTGACTGTTCCACATGCTTCGCCCAGCGGAGATTGCTCTCCACCTTCGGTAGTGCCGTATATGGGAAATTCCAAAGTATTAGTAAGTTTGGGTAGGCCCGGGATATGAGTACAGTTACACAAGCTCACTCGAGTACATTTATACAAGTCGGCATGGTAGTTAGTTTAACATTTTTATTATGCACACCATACCCATCCTGTGGGCGGTAGTAGAAAGGTTGTGACACTTATGCAGCATATGGGAATCTTCATTAATAAAGATTCCCATATGTTGCATAAGTGTCTCAATCTTCAACTTGTCGGTTTTCTAAACCATTTATCACACGGTAGTCACAGGATTACAGAGTTACATAATGGGTCTAGGGATTGGGACGCAAAGCCCAGTCCCTGGCCTGGTAGGCAACGCTCTCCCGTCACACGCTGAGTGTTCGTCTACCTGGAGGGTATTCCGGGGATCAACACCCCCGCGTTATTGTCTTGATAATAAATCCTAACACCTCCCAAGCAGTTGATATCATAAATGTTGGCCAAAGGCTCTTCATCTCAGGAATCCGAGGAATCAATCAATATAACTTCCTCCCAACTCATTCCTCAGGCAAACTGTGATTCTTATGAATTGAATTCTGCATTTCTAAAGCGTGTCTTTATCACGATAAGCGGAAGGAGGATCGAACCTCCAGCACTAATTTTTAATAAAAACACATAGAGTTAACGCTTCCTTGGAAATACAGCAATAATGTACCCGATAAGTTCATGAATCAGACACATGTGCACCGTCTAAGTTATTCAGGCAGTGGTATTATCAAGTCAACGGTGTCTGAGGGACTGATTGCCTTATCTTCTTTACTCTTCTGTACACAGGGACTGATTACCTTTTGTACAAGAATGGTATACAATACCGACAAGATGAAATTAAGACACATGTGCAACATCTGGGTATCTTTATTGTAAGTGTCTGACAAGTTGTATACCATTCTTATACAACTTGTCAGACACTTACAATAAAGATACCCAGATGTTGCACATGTCTTAATTTCGACTGATTACCTCTTCCACATTCTTACGTATATGTATCTGTTTTGTACTGATAAAGTTACTGCTTAGCAAAACATCTACAAAATAAAGATACCCATGTGCTGTACATGTTTCTTATTCAGTAATAATGTAATAGAGAAGTGAATAGGGAAGAGACTTACATTGGGTCGAACATTGGCCTGAGTGGTGATCCTTTAGGGAAGGCGAGTGACATGCTGGTCCCTCCCAGCACCATCTCTGAGGCTATGTAGAGAGGACACTGCTTTGTCTGTTGCCGCAGTGTATAGAGAGAGAAACGGTTAAATGAGAGGATGTTGATAGTCGTGTTTGTGATGTGAAACATAAGCCTTTTTTTACATATTTGTGTGTGTGTGTGTGTGTGTGTGTGTGTGTGTGTGTGTGTGTGCTTGGGGAGGAGAGGATAATAAAGAACCTCAGTAACAAAAACTGGTCTGATGAAGACAGCTGCTCGACTGACAGTAGCAGATGCAGTTGACGTTCAACAAACATCCAACAAGTATTATAAATAACATAATCCATAAAACAAAATCGACCGAAAAAAAACAAATACCACGGGTGGAGTTTGAATCCATGGTCAGAGAGTCTCAAAACTCAAGACCGCGGGTTCAAACCCCGCCCGTGGTATGGTTTGTTTGCAGTCGTGTCATTACGATTTCGTGAGTCAATATCGACTGATTTTTTTTCCCTACAAAATTTAGAGAAGCTTTATATTCTCATCATAACCTGAAGTCTTCCAATAAATGAAATTACAAATACACTAAGTAAAACATATTAAAAATTCAAAATATGTATCAAAACTATGAAAAAAAAATCACCCTGAAAACACCATCTGTAAACAAAAAAAAAAATGAAGATGGAACTTTAAATTAGATCACAAAAAATCCTATATAATTATTTTTTTGCGTTCTTACTTGTGAATAAATGTTATGTATGATGGCGAGAAGAATGTTCTTGTCATGAAAGGTCGCTTCGACTCCCTGGAGTAACCTCTCAAGCGCTAGAAGAACGTCCTCGTAATAGCGAACCTGTTTCCTGAGGTTGTAGAGCGAAGAGTTGGGATCGCTGGTCTGCTCCAACACGGGTTTTTAATAGAGGTGAGTCTAAAACTTGCACTTATAATGTAAAAGAGTGTTAATAGAATACACAGTTATTTTATAGGGTAAATCAGTGCTACAGTTATCGATAATTAAATGGTAGAAGCCTTAACATTACATACAGCCTATCTACGTGATTGAATAAGTATTTTTTGTGTGACTTGATATTTTGGGAGATACAGTATTGAAGAAAATAGGTTAAGTTAGGCTACGTTAGATGTGGTTATGGTTAGGTTAGGCTTGGGTATGGTTAGGTTAGGTTAGGTTAGGTTAGATTAGGTTAGGTAACGCTTGAGTAGGTTACATAACTTAATATGAAAACACTACCACTTTTAATTACATTAGGCCAGACAAAAGACGCAAATCAATTTATCAACTAACAAAGAGAGACAGTAGAGAGCAACGAGTGACTAGCTCCCTTAAGGTTTACTATACAAATAGTAGGAGTCTAAGAAATAATATAGATGAACTAAGATTACTTGCAAGTGCAGGTAATACAGATATTATTGCTATAACAGAAACCTGGTTCAAATTGAAAGATAGAGAAATGCCTTCTGAATACAACATAAAATATTCCACACTGATAGGGTCAACAGGAAGGGTGGTGGAGTAGCAATATATGTCAGAAATAATTTAAATTGTTGTGTTAGACATGATATAAGATTAGAAACATCGAACACAGAATCTGTTTGGCTATAGCTTCTAGATGGCCCTGAAAAATTAATTTTGGGTGTGATTTATAGTCCCCCAAACCTTGATAGAGAGTGCAGTAAGCTGTTATGGGACGATATTCATAAGGCATCTAGATATGAAAATGTTGTGTTAATGGGAGATTTTAACTTTATATTAATTGATTGGAACAATATGACAGGAAATCTTGAGTCTTGTGATTTTCTTGATATGGTTCAGGATTGCTTTTTAAAACAGTTTGTGACAGAACCAATTAGAGGAAACAACCTACTTGACTTGGTTCTTGCCAACAAAGAATCACTAATTATTAATCTTGAGGTTAATGATGAGCTTGAGGAAAGTGATCACAAATCACTTGCTTTCAATACATCATGAATTACCCAAATAACTGCAATCAAATCTCTGTTCCAGACTTTTGCTTGACCAGTTTCATGGGACTGAGAAATTACCTGGGTGGGCTGAACTGGAATGACCTGAAGTATGGGTGAGGTAGGTGGTGATGATTGCCAGTATGACGTATTTCAGAGCCATAGTTCTAGCTGCCCAGACAACTTTTGTTCCGAGTAGGGAAATTAGATCTAACAAAAATGATCCCAAATGGATGAACAATAGCTTAAAACATCTCATTGGTCAAAAGAGAAGCATATATAGGCGTATCAAAAGAGGAGATGGGCAGTTAAGAAATCAATAAATTCAATTAAAGAGAAAAATAAAAACAGGAATAAGAAAAGCAAAAAGGGGTTATGAAGCTGAAGTCGCAAGGGATTCGAAGACTAACCCAAAAGGGTTCTTTCAGGTATATAGAAGTAAGATTAGGGACAAGATAGGCCCACTTAAAAGTAACTCTGGTCAGATCACTGACAGTGATAAGGAAATGTGTGAACTTTTCAATACCTACTTCCTCTCAGTTTTTACTCAGGAAGATACTAGCGAAATTCCAGAAATGAACTAAGCAATGAACTAAGCACGATTGGGGTAACTAGTGACATGGTAATCCGACAAATAGAGAAACTAAAACCTAACAAATCCCCAGGCCCTGATGATATGTTTGCAAGGGTGTTAAAGGAATGTAAAGAGGAACTTAGCAACCCTTTGGCTAATCTTTTTAATATATCACTACAAATTGGCATAGTGCCTGATAAGTGGAAAATGGCAGGTGACAGGTCCTTAGCTTCGAACTATAGACCAATAAGCCTTACCTCCATAGTGGGAAAATTTATGGAATCAATAATTGCCGAGGCAATTATAAATTGAAAGGCATAAATTGATAAAGGACTCTCAACACGGTTTTTCAAAGGGGAATTCCTGCCTTACGAATTTACTAATTTTTTTCACTAAGACATTTGAGGAGGTAGATCATTCTAATGAATATGATATTGTGTATATGGACTTCAGTAAGGCTTTCGAAAGAGTTCCACATCAGAGGCTGTTGAGAAAACTTAAGGCACACGGAATAGGAGGAGAAATTTTTTCCTGGGTAGAGGCATGGTTGACAAATAGGCAGCAACGAGTTTACATAAATGGGGAGAAATCAGAGTGGGGGCATGTCACAAGCGGTGTTCCTCAGGGGTCAGTGTTGGGCCCCTGTGGAGGAAGGAATAGATAGCGACATAGCAAATTTGCTTATGGCTCCAAAACAGGGCGTCCAATTGATTCTAATGAGGACATTAGTGCACTCCAGGATGATTTGAATATGACTCACGAAATCGTAATGACACGATTGCAAACAAACCATACCCCGGCCGGGATTGAACCCGCGGTCATAGAGTCTCAAAAACTCCAGCCCGTCGCGTTAGCCACTAGCTAACGCGACGGGCTGGAGTTTTGAGACTCTATGACTGCGGGTTCAATCCCAGCCGGGGTATGGTTTATGATTTGAATACACTGATGCAATGGTCGGAGAAGTGGCAGATGCAGTTTAATATAGACAAATGCAAAGTTCTAAATGTTGAACAGGAAAATAACCATGCCACATATAAACTAAATAATGAAGATCTTAATATTACTGATTACGAAAAGGATTTAGGAGTTCTGGTTAGCAGTAACCTTAAACCATGACAACACTGCATATGTTCTTATGTTCTTAAGTGTTCGCAATAAAGCTAACAGAATCCTTGGCTCCATATCAAGAAGCATAAATAAAAGAAGTCCTCAGGTTGTTCTTCAACTCTATATATCCTTGGTTAGGACTTATTTAGATTATGCTGCACAGTTTTGGTCATCGTATTATAGAATGGATATAACTGGAAAACGTACAGAGGAGGATGACAGAGATGATCCCATTTATCAGAAATCTTCCCTATGGGGATAGACTGAGGGCCCTGAATCTGCACTCTCTCGAAGGGCGTAGAATTAGGGGGATATGATCGAGGTGTATAAATGGAAAACAGGAATAAATAAAGGTGATGTAAATAGCGTGTTAAAAATATCCAGCCAAGACAGGACTCGCAGCAATGGTTTTAAGCTGGAAAAAATCAGATTCAGGAAGGATATGGGAAAGCACTGGTTTGGTAATAGAGTTGTGGATGAGTGGAACAAACTCCCGAGTACCGTTATAGAAGCTAAGACGCTGTGTAGTTTTAACAAATAGGTTAGAAAAATACATGAGTGGGTGTGGGTGAGTATGAGTTGGGCCTGACCAGCTTGTGCTACTAGTTCTGATGGCGTGCTCCTTCCTTAAGTAGATGTGACCTGGGCATGACTAGGCTGGGTCAGTGGCATAAGCCGCCGGTAGGCGACTTGGACCTGCTTCGCATGGGTCAGTAGGCCTGCTGCAGTGTTCCTTGTTTCTTATATTCTTATATGTATTTTGTTACTTTTAAACTGTGTGTTAGAAGTGATCAAGGTCCCAGGACCGAAACGTTTTCTAATTTGTCCTAGGGTTTGTTTATGTGTCTTTCTAAACCATGTACACATCTAGGTGTGTATACCACTGTGATAAATGATTTACTACTGTAAACGCCTTACCATGACGGCCCGTAGAAGCATGCTTCCCGGAGACATGAAGGTAGGTATGGAGGTGTGAGTCAGCTGCTCCATGTTGTCGAAGGGCAGATGCAGCTTAGGCAGGATGAGCACGGCTGTCAGGTTGGACCGGTAGACAGTGGCCAGCACAAAGGAAGTCATTAACCACAGAGCAGTGGCTACTCGGGTTGTATCTCGCCGCGCCCACCACGAACATGCTGCCCAGGAGGCACTTAAGTTTATTTAAGCACATATACACATAAATACAATTATTGTGGGTACCTGTGAGATGCCCACTCTGGCAGTCGCTGTTGACACAGACAACACTAGACTCCTGAAATCCCATTCTCACAGGTGACCCCTAAGGTACACTTCGTTTAAGAGTACTAAAATATGCTAGAAACTCCTATATGCATGCACAAACTAAAACTGACTTGGTTGTGGAGGCTATGCTAACTAGAAATCCCCTTATTCTACCCACGCAATCTAGACATCTTTGACCTCTCTCTTTCATAGAAGCTAAGATGTTATGTAGTTTTAAAAATAGGTTGGTAAGTACATGAGTGGGTGTGAGTTGGACCTGGCTAGCTTGTGCTAATAGGTCTGATACCTTAAATAGATGTGACTTGACCTGACTAGGTGGGTCATTGGTTTAAGCCGGGAGGGAGTCTTGGACCTGCCTCACATGGGCCAGTAGGCCTGCTGCAGTGTTCCTTCTTATGTTTTTTTGTAAGCGACATGGGACACTGATCTTAAGAGCTCCCACTTAATTGTTGTCTCCATGGGTCCTGGTGCCAGAAGAACGAGCTAACGTCTCCAATTTCCTATTGCTCTGAGTAAGATGCTAGCTACCCTCTTATTACCTAATATTAAGGTCTAAGGCTACATTATTAATGCTAATATTATTTACTATTTAAGCCTACCTATTTCATTTTTACAATGTAAATCTTACGATAGGTACACTATTTTGTTTTGGTGGAAGGATGTGTTAAGGGGCCTTGCGACTACGCATCAAATTATTTACAAATGAATCCCGCCGACGTTGGAATCTTATGGTCTCAATAAATTTCCACAATTATCATACATAGTTTAAATTACCCAAAATAAGCCAAAAAAGTGTTGTTATTCTTTACACTTTAGGGTCATTAATACTACACAATATACTATTACTTATACTACCACAACTACTGCTACTACCTCATTTCCACTTCTGCTGTTGTTACAATTTTTTATGTATCCCTTTACTGTTCAGGGAAATTTAACTGCAGATGTTAGTTGATCAAGGGAATGTTATCATACCCCGGGGGGGGGGGGGGGTTGGCTACAGGGTCAGGTCGACCATCCAAGTGAACATAAACAAATATTCATAATTTAATTTAAAATTCACTGGTGTATATGAAAAAAAAAATGTAAGGTACGACGTTAGTGGCTAGTTTATTATACATAAAAATAATGCACTAGTGCATAAAGGTGAGACCAGACCTAGGCAGAACCCCCTTTCCCTCCCAGCAATAATTATGGCTGGGTCATCATAATTACAAATTGGATAATAAATAATAACATACTGTCATTTGGTTTATTTTACAAATAGGCCCTAACCATGCCCCTGGGTGTAATGGAAGACCTGCAATAGCATTAAGGACGGAAAATTTAAAACCTTCTATCAGGGGTCAGCTGCTACCCAGGTGATCAAGGTTCACCCACACTAGCCAACCCTCCGGGAGAGCGGTATCTCACTACCAACAAACTCCTGGCTGCCTTCAAGAGAGAACTCGACAGATTCCTCAAAATAGTTCCTGATCATCCGGGTGGTGGTGCATACATGAGAGACCTTGATCGATGCAGGAGGACTGGTCAGGGACCTGGCCACGGGGGCCGTGACGTTTGGAAACGACTGAAGGTGAATTCCAGGTAACTGGTTCTTAACTATTATTAACAAATAAATGTAATCCATTAAGAGTAAAATAAAAAAGAAACGAATTTCGTGTCTACTAAAACTCGAGGATCCTCTGACTGGAAACACACAAAAAAATTTGTCCTAAAAAAAACAAAAAAACAATATTCTTACCCTTTGTTGCAGATTCGTTTTAAATTCAACTAAAGGAGTTGCGAATTCCAACAAAAAAAACAAAAGTTTACAAGTTCTTTTTTAAAGTTTAAAGGTAATTAATTATGCAGATTAGACATGTGAGTTTTGACTTGGAATTACAACTTACACTGTGCAAGTAGTCCAGCTAAGACCCACTCACACGACGACCACCACAGCTGGTTGAGTCTCACTGCCTCACCCTGAACTAACCCCTCGCTGTGACCTGACCTCTTCATCCCCGCCTCCACCATTCCTGACCTCGTTCCCTCCTGTCTACACAGGAAGGTGAGATGGGCTCGCTGTATACAGTAGATGACACAGAACATCGCCAGCAGCGTCGCCAGCACCAGAACCCAGATCTGTCAAGGTTAACACGTTAATGGTAACTCTCCTTGGATGATATTTTGACTAAGTGTACAGAATCGGAAGCTCTATTGTATCTTCCTGGAAAAAAGGAATGTTAGTGAGCATTCGCTCAGTTATCTTTCACCAAATTTCATGAGTTATTTTCTTTGCTTTAGACAACAGGAGATTATTTTTAAATACACATAGCAATTCCTTACAGTAAAGCTTTAGTTACTTAAGCAAGATATGTAACGAATCAGTGAAAGTTTACCGAAGAAAAATAACTTAGAACGCACAGGTGGTTATAAATTGTAAGGCTTGTAATGCAGTTTAACTGGTCAGACTGAGAGCAACTTGTGGATATTCTCGACTTAAACACATGAACTGAAAGTCTCATCAGATTCACCGGGATAATTCAACCTTCACTTACCCTCATATTTATAGTTATAAGGAAGAAAATCGAATCTACTTATGCAGAAAAAAAATGTTATTCCAAGATAGTTAATATCGGATACAGTGAGTATCTGAAATGTACTGAAACTAATGCCTCACACTTTTCGAATATCACACTGATCAGTGCGCAATTGCGGGGTAGGGGTCGGCCTAGGAAAGGTTGGAGGGAGGGGGTAAAGGAGGTTTTGTGTGCGAGGGGCTTGGACTTCCAGCGGACATGCGTGAGCGTGTTTGATAGGAGTGAATGGAGACGAATGGTTTTTAATACTTGACGTGCTGTTGGAGTGTGAGCAAAGTAACATTTATGAAGGGGTTCAGGGAAACCGGCAGGCCGGACTTGAGTCCTGGAGATGGGAAGTACAGTGCCTGAACTCTGAAGGAGGGGTGTTAATGTTGCAGTTTAAAAACTGTAGTGTAAAGCACCCTTCTGGCAAGACAGTGATGGAGTGAATGATGGTGAAAGTTTTTCTTTTTCGGGCCACCTTGCCTTGGTGGGAATCGGCCAGTGTGATAATAAAAAAAATGATATATATATATATATATATATATATATATATATATATATATATATATATATATATATATAGTGATGTCACCAAGAACAATTGGTATTTAATCAACAATAGCACTGCGACTAGCAGGGGGATCGAACCCGTGTTGTTTTAGCCTGCCTCATGGTGGGCGAAAATTCACGACGCTCTAACTCACTGGACCATACAATCCTACAAGAATCACGCACCCAGCACAGCTAGGTGTTGTACCGTGATCCGAGGACATGCCATGGTGTGGGTGCCTCAGAGTTGGTGTACATATGGGTATATATAGTGTCTGAAACCTTGATTTTCACTGTGTTGTGTAAATTTTAATTTGCTAGTTTTATTAAACAAACTGCTTTCAGCATAATAGCTAGAGACAGCCTCTTCTGGCTGACTTCAATTATAAGTACTGATGTATCTTAATTGGAAGATTATGCATTGAATTTGCGCTCTGTATATGCTAATTTTCTAATTTTATTGATTTTTTCTATAAAAGACAAAAAATCAAATATTTTTCTTAAGACTGTGAAGAACTTTAACTAGAACAGAAATGCCAAAACAAAATGAGAAATATTAGAAACTCGCCTTTTTTTTATGGCTTTTCAAATTTTTTCGAGTTCAGTGAGCCCTTAAAATCTATGCCACAACGACTGAACATGAACAGTTTTAGTGTCTTTTTTACTAGCTTTTTCTTCTTGATTCGCCGGTATTCTCCCGGCCCGGCCCGGCCCGGCCCGGGCCTTTTCCAAGTGGTGTCCCGGCCTTGGCTCCCCTGTCTCGGGAGTATCTCAGACCTATGTCTGCCATGAGAGGAGGTACAAGTACCTCCTCGTCGTTGGTACCAACTGTCCCCAGGCCTAGCTACATTCCCCGCCCTCGTGGGGCTCGTAGGGAGAAGCTAGGCCTTTGGTCTGCCATCCCCGCCTCAAGGGGGCTAACGGGAATGGCAGTCTTGTGAGCTACAAGCTTGGGCTCAGGCACCTACTCTCCCCTAGAAGGGCTGGGCATGGTGTCGATGTTTTACTAGCTTATTATTATTATTATTAAATATTAGCCGGTATTCTCCCGGCCCGGGCCTTTTCCAAGTGGTGGCCCGGCCTTGGCTCCCTCTTTAGGGAGTGTCTGAGACCTAAGTCTCCCATGGGAGGAGGCACAAGTACCTCCTCATCTTTGGGACCAACTGTCCCCAGACCTAGCCACAAGCTAGGCCTCTCTGGTCTGCCATCCCCGCCCCAAGGGGGCAAATGGGAATGACAGTCTTATGAATTAAAAGCTCGGGCTCAGGCACCTACCCTACCCTAGAAGGGTTAGGCATGGTGTCGATGTTTTACTAGCGTCGTATGTTAATTTAGGTACAAGTACACCTGAGTACAATTATCGTACATAGTAACATATATGTAAATTACATAGGATTACCCCAGAAATGTAACGTATTTCCACTGGGTCGGGTTTATAACTTCAAAACGCTTTTTATTACTGTCTTCAAAATTTCAGCTCAGGTCAGCTATAACAATGGGAAGGTTTGTAGAACAATTGACAAACACGGGTGACTTCTGCTCAGTTTTATACTAAACATTATTGAAAATGATTTCCGGGGGTCAACTTTGAAAACCCCTTTTTGATAAACTAAAAAAATTTCAACATTCCTTTAACATTCTCAGATGAATGTTGGTATTGACGTTAGAATGTTTAGGTGTGATTCTGACACTTTTAATTGCGCGAAATGGTATTAAACCCTTTTACATTTTTTTGAGTTGATGCTACTGAATCTTCATTCGAGGATCTGGGCTTATTCTACCCTTCCTTGGATCGAATTTGAAATGACTTATATGCAACAAGTGGTACATGACCCCTACTGGTGCAGCGCTTTCCCGTACTTAAGTAATGACTGATTTACTTAATGAAATGAAAGAAATGTTTCTGTTTTTTTTTGTCTATATAGGTGTAACTTTTGTTTGATTCTGTGCCAAAACTGGAAAATGTCTCTAGGGGTCGACTTCAAACTTATGCTGCTGTGTTTTCCTTCCCCTTGATTACAGGTTGAGAAACCATACCACGGGTTACCTAGAGGTTACCTGGAGGTTATTCCGGGGATCAACGCCCCCGCGGCCCGGTCCATGACCAGGCCTCCCGATGGATCAGGGCCTGATCAACTAGGCTGTTACTGCTGGCCGCACGCAGTCCAACGTACGAGCCACAGCCCGGCTGATCCGGCACTGACTTTAGGTATCTGTCCAGCTCTCTCTTGAAGGCAGCCAGGGGTTTATTGGCAATTCCCCTAATGCTTGATGGGAGGCTGTTGAACAGTTTTGGGCCCCGGACACTTATGGTGTTTTCCCTTAGTGTACCAATGGCGCCCCTACTTTTCATTGGGGGCATTTTGCATCGCCTGCCCAGTCTTTTACTTTCGTAGGGAGTGATTTCTGTGTGCAGATTTGGGACCATTCCTTCCAAGATTTTCCAAGTGTAGATTATGATATATCTCTCCCTCCTGCGTTCCAACGAGTACAAGTCAAGTGCTTCCAAGCGTTCCCAGTAGTTAAGGTGCTTGACAGAACTTATACGTGCAGTAAAGGATCTCTGTACACTCTCTAGATCTGCGATTTCACCTGCTTTGAATGGAGATGTTAATGTACAGCAGTATTCCAGCCTAGAGAGAACAAGTGATTTGAAAAGGATCATCATTGGCTTGGCATCTCTCGTTTTGAAAGTTCTCATTATCCATCCTATCATTTTCTTTGCACGTGCGATCGTGGCACTGTTGTGATCCTTGAAAGTGAGATCCTCAGACATTACTACTCCCAGGTCCCTTACATTATTTTTCCGCTCTATTGTATGGCCGGAGTCAGTAGTATACTCTGTTCTAGTTATTATCTCCTCCAGTTTTCCATAACGGAGTAGTTGGAATTTGTCCTCATTGAACATCATATTGTTTACCGTTGCCCACTGGAAAACTTTGTTTATATCTTCTTGGAGGTTAACCGCGTCCTCAGCAGATGACAGCCTCATGCAGATCCTAGTATCATCTGCAAAGGATGATACGGTGCTGTGGTGTATATCTCTGTTTATGTCTGATATGAGGATAAGGAATAAGATGGGGGCGAGTACTGTGCCTTGTGGAACAGAGCTCTTCACTATGGCAGCCTCCGATTTAACTCTGTTGACCACTACTCTTTGTGTTCGATTTGTTAGGAAGTTGAAGATCCATCTCCCCACTTTCCCAGTTATTCCTTTAGCACGTATTTTATGGGCTATTACGCCATGATCGCATTTGTCAAATGCTTTTGCAAAGTCTGTGTATATTACATCTGCATTCTGATTTTCTTCCAGTGCATCCAAGGCCATGTCATAGTGATCCAGTAGTTGTGAGAGGCAGGAGCGACCTGCCCTGAACCCATGTTGCCCTGGATTGTGCAGATTTTGGGAATCCAGGTGATTTGCAATCCTGCTTCTTAGCACTCTTTCAAAGATTTTTATGTGGGACGTCAGAGCTATTGGTCTATAGTTCTTAGCTAATGCTTTGCTGCCACCTTTATGGAGTGGGGCTATATCCGTTGTTTTAAGTGACTGTGGAATTTCACCCATGTCCAAGCTCCTCCTCCATAGTGTACTTAGGGCACGCGAGAGGGGTTTCTTGCAGTTCTTAATGAAAACAGAGTTCCACGAGTCTGGGCCCGGGGCTGAGTGCATAGGCATGTTGTCAATGGCTTTTTCGAAATCTATCGGAGTTAGGGTAATGTCGGAAATCTGGCATACATTTATGGAGTTTTGAGGCTCATTCATGAAGAAATCATTTGGGTCGTCGATCCTCAGACCGATTAGTGGTTCACTAAACACAGAGTCGTACTGGGATTTCAATATTTCACTCATTTCCTTGTTGTCATCTGTGTAAGTCCCATCCTGTCTGAGTAAGGGCCCGATACTAGATGTGGTATTTGCCTTGTTTTTGGCATATGAAAAGAAATATTTTGAATTTCTTTCAATTTCACTAATAGCTTTAAGCTCCTCCTGCCTCTCCTGGTTCATGTAAGAGTCATTTAGCTTAAGTTCGATAGTTTCCACTTCCCTGGTCAGCGCCTCCTTTCGTGTATCAGATATTCTAGCACTCCTGAGGAGCTCAGTGACTCTTCGTCGTCTTCTGTAGAGGGAGCGTCTTTTTCTCTCCAGTTTACTCCTGCTCTTCTTCTTTCTTAGGGGAATATGCCTAGAACATGCTTCGGCTACCAGGAAGTTGATCCTTTCAAGGCACTGGTTTGGATCCATGTCATTTAAGACATCTTCCCAACATGTTTCGTTTAGCAGAGAGTCACAAAACTCCAGACCGACGCGTTATCCATTAACGCGTCGGTCTGGGGTTTTATGACTCTCTGACCGCGGGTTCTAACCCCACCCGTGTTATGGTTTGTTTGTAATCGTGTCATTACGATTTCGTGAGTCAGGGTGAGAAAGTTTTAATGTGCCTATTTTATTAATCTAATTAATTTCTATGAAATAACTAGATAATGTCTCCTCTGATAAGAAATAAGTCAGTGATTGACCTTATTAGATTATCTTAGCTTATCCTAGGTTATCCTAGGTTATCCTAGGTTATCATAGGTTATCCTAGGTTATCATAGGTGTGCACTTAACATCCCTGAGCCATCAACATCATTGTGCAAAATTGGTAAGTTATGTGCCGAAAATATAAATATAACTTACGTATTAACTTATATTTTAAACACTGGCCGCTCCTTCTTAGAGAAAATACTGGATTAATTTTGATGTAAATACCAATATCGCTTTTTATTGAATAAATTGGAAAAAAAATGAAATACTGTTCTTTATGCGATAATTTCTGAGTTAGTCATCCAATTGAATTCAACCTCTCAGCGCTGATAATTTGATAATTCAACTTCTAAGCGAGCGGCTGCAAGCTTAGAATGACAGTGTATTTTAGGATATTGGTGATATGAGGCTGGTGATTCACAGTGGATAATCTAAATTAGATTTTTGCTGTGTATGTCCTGATTTGCCTCAAAAATTTCAACGCATCATAAACTTATACGCACTCTGCACTATTCCTGTCGCGTATAAGGGGCTCGGGTTATGCAATGCGGGGGACATCTTTTTCGGATCTCGGAGCCCATGAGAATCCCACAGCGCATGGGTAGCGGGATGAATGGGGTAGCCCTGGGAAGCCGGATGAGTGGGTAGCCCCGGGTAGCGGGAAAAGTGGGGCAGCAACTCACCTCGATGGTATAAGGCTTGACAAAGCCGGCTATATCTGAAGACAATCTGGGACGCTTGTAGAGGAGCCCGTGTTCGTTCATGAAGATTGGAACACCGAAGTCGACGGCCGAGTTGCGTTCCTCGTCCACGGAGAAGATCACCCCAGACATGTCCACCTCCTGGCGTCATAAAAACTCCGGTGTTCAGAAAATCCAGTGATTCACAAGTATTAAGGTTACATAGATTCACATGTGATGATTCACAGGTTCTTAAGAGTTAAGGGTTCTGAGGATTCACGGGTTCTGAGGATTCACAGGTTCTGAGGATTCACAGGTTCTGAGGATTCACGGGTTCTGAGGATTCACAGGTTCTGTGGATTCACAGGTTCTGAGGATTCACAGGTTCTGAGGATTCACGGGTTCTGAGGATTCACGGGTTCTGAGGATTCACAGGTTCTGAGGATTCACAGGTTCTGAGGATTCACGGGTTCTGAGGATTCACAGGTTCTGTGGATTCACAGGTTCTGAGGATTCACAGGTTCTGAGGATTCACAGGTTCTGAGGATTCACAGGTTCTGAGGATTCACAGGTTCTGAGGATTCACGGGTTCTGAGGATTCACGGGTTCTGAGGATTCACGGGTTCTGAGGATTCACGGGTTCTGAGGATTCACGGGTTCTGAGGATTCACGGGTTCTGAGGATTCACAGGTTCTGAGGATTCACGGGTTCTGAGGATTCACGGGTTCTGAGGATTCACGGGTTCTGAGGATTCACGGGTTCTGAGGATTCACGGGTTCTGAGGATTCACGGGTTCTGAGGATTCACAGGTTCTGAGGATTCACAGGTTCTGAGGATTCACAGGTTCTGAGGATTCACAGGTTCTGAGGATTCACGGGTTCTGAGGATTCACAGGTTCTGATGATTCACAGGTTCTGAGGATTCACAGGTTCTGTGGATTCACAGGTTCTGAGGATTCACAGGTTCTGAGGATTCACAGGTTCTGAGGATTCACGGGTTCTGAGGATTCACGGGTTCTGAGGATTCACAGGTTCTGAGGATTCACAGGTTCTGAGGATTCACAGGTTCTGAGGATTCACAGGTTCTGAGGATTCACAGGTTCTGAGGATTCACAGGTTCTGAGGATTCACGGGTTCTGAGGATTCACGGGTTCTGAGGATTCACAGGTTCTGAGGATTCACAGGTTCTGAGGATTCACGGGTTCTGAGGATTCACAGGTTCTGAGGATTCACAGGTTCTGTGGATTCACAGGTTCTGAGGATTCACAGGTTCTGAGGATTCACAGGTTCTGAGGATTCACAGGTTCTGAGGATTCACAGGTTCTGAGGATTCACAGGTTCTGAGGATTCACAGGTTCTGAGGATTCACAGGTTCTGAGGATTCACAGGTTCTGAGGATTCACAGGTTCTGAGGATTCACAGGTTCTGAGGATTCACAGGTTCTGAGGATTCACAGGTTCTGAGGATTCACAGGTTCTGAGGATTCACAGGTTCTGAGGATTCACAGGTTCTGAGGATTCACAGGTTCTGAGGATTCACAGGTTCTGAGGATTCACAGGTTCTGAGGATTCACAGGTTCTGAGGATTCACAGGTTCTGAGGATTCACAGGTTCTGAGGATTCACAGGTTCTGAGGATTCACAGGTTCTGAGGATTCACAGGTTCTGAGGATTCACAGGTTCTGAGGATTCACAGGTTCTGAGGATTCACAGGTTCTGAGGATTCACAGGTTCTGAGGATTCACAGGTTCTGAGGTTACATATATTCAATGTTCATGACGAGATATAATGATATAAAAATACTTATAGCAATGAACATTTCATATAGGCAACGTTTCACCCATTGGGGTTTAGTGCACAGTTTCTCCACTGGGATTTTATTAGTACTTCATAAAGCCGTCAGTGGGCAGGCCACTGTATAGCGGAAGATTTATCTTCCGTTATACAGTGGTATAAGTCGGTATAACGGTATAAGTCGTTTCATGCTACTCTTTCTACTATCCTTTATACTTTCTATGTTATCTTTCATATTATCCTTTATTCTCCCCTTTATGCTGCTCGTTAAACTACTCTTAATACACTTTATTCTCCCCTTTATGCTGATCGTTAAACTACTCTTAATACACTTTATTCTCCCCTTTAAATAACCTCATATTCTAATATTTACATTTTTCTTTCCACTTCCCTTCCATTTTTCACCTAACAGACATGTAGTCACATATATCATTATTGGCCAGAACCTTTGTCTAGCGTAGTGGGTACCTTCGTTAACCTCAGTGTTTCGCTCGAACTGACTTGATAATGGCACTGGATGTTCGAAATGTCGTAGTGGAAGCTGTTGTTGTGTGTGCTGTCATCACTGCTGTCGGCATTACATGATTTGAATGTGAGGATGTTGTTGTTACTGTACTTATTGTTGTGTGTGGGGTAATGGGACACCAAACATGTGTAGTGGAACAACAGATATGTGTGGTGATATAATAAGGACGTGTGGTGGAACAACAGCAATGTGTTGTGGAACAATAGAGATGGGTAATGGAGCAACAGAGGCTAGTGAGGAAACAAAATTGTGTGGTGGAACAACACAGAGGTGTGGTGGAACATTAGAGACGTGGTGGAACAGCGGAAAGGTACGATAGAGCAACAGGGACTAACCTTGTTGATAAGGAGTTTCATCATGCCGGTCCAGGAACCGTTGTTCAACTTCATGCCAAACTCATGATTTTTTGGCACCACAAACTCGTAGCTGCGGCCAGACACAAGACGGCAGTCAAGAAAGTTTTAAAGTGTGAGATATCTTATTAGACAACAAGTAGTTAATTGCCTGTTGTTAATTGCCACATTTTGCATCAATTGGATAAGCTATTGTCTAAAATGATTGCAAGCTATGTAATGCCGGTGTGTACAGGTTGGAAACGTGTTTCTTGACAGCTCTTTGCACTGATTGACTCCTAATTGTTTAATGTTTCATATAATTAAATAAGTTAAATATGTACTGATTGTGCTCTGTAGTAACCAAAATTACCATAAGCTACTTAATGCATATTTTGGTAAGACTCTTAATGATGTCTCTACTACCTGTGTCGAGGCTCGTACCATCATCATGGTGTGTGCTGTAGAATAACTTAGTGTAAGAAGTATTACAAGACAACATACAGAGCCAGAAACGAGTATGCGCAGATAAGGAGGGAGGCCCAGCGACAGTATGAAAACGACATAGCATCGAAAGTCAAATCTGACCCGAAACTGCTGTATAGCCACATTAGGAGGAAGACAACAGTCAAGGACCAGGTGATAAGGCTGAGGAAAGAAGGTGGAGAACTCACAAGAAACGATCAAGAGGTATGTGAGGAGCTCAACACGAGATTTGAGGAAGTATTTACATAGAGACAGGAAGGACTCTGGGAGGACAGACCAGATGGGGACACCAACAAGGAATACACCAACAAGTGTTGGACGACATACATACAGATGAGGAGGAGGTGAAGAAACTGCTAAGGGACATCGATACCTCAAAGGCAATGGGACCGGACATCTCTCCATGGGTCCTTAGAGAGGGAGCAGATATGTTGTGCGTACCACTTACCACAATCCTCAGCACATCCCTGGAAACTGGGCAACTACCTGAGGTATGGAAGACGGCAAATGTAGTTCCCATTTTCAAAAAAGGAGACAGAAAAGAGGCACTAAACTATAGACCTGTGTCATTGACGTGTATAGTATGCAAAATTATGGAGAAGATTATCAGGAGGAGAGTGGTGGAGCACCTGGAACGGAACAGGAGTATAAATGCCAACCAGCACGGATTCACGGAAGGCAAATCCTGTGTCACAAACCTTCTGGAGTTTTATGATAAAATAACAGAAGTAAGACAAGAGAGAGAGGGGTGGGTTGATTGCATCTTCTTGGACTGCAAGAAGGCTTTTGACACAGTTCCTCACAAGAGATTAGTGCAGAAGCTAGAGCATCAGGCGCATATAACAGGAAGGGCACTGCAATGGATCAGAGAATACCTGACAGGCAGGCAACAACGAGTCATGGTACGTAATGATGTATCACAGTGGGCACCTGTGACGAGCGGGGTCCCACAGGGGTCGGTCCTAGGACCAGTGCTATTTTTGGTATATGTGAACGACATGACGGAAGGGTTAGACTCAGAAGTGTCCCTGTTTGCAGATGATGTGAAGTTAATGAGGAGAATTAAATCTGATGAGGACCAGGCAGGACTTCAAAGAGACCTGGACAGACTGGACACCTGGTCCAGCAAATGGCTTCTCGAATTTAATCCTGCCAAATGCAAAGTCATGAAGATAGGGGAAGGGCACAGAAGACCACAGACAGAGTATAGGCTAGGTGGCCAAAGACTGCAAACCTCACTCAAGGAGAAAGATCTTGGGGTGAGTATAACACCGAGCATGTCTCCGGAAGCACACATCAATCAGATAACTGCTGCAGCATATGGGCGCCTGGCAAACCTGAGAACAGCATTCCGACACCTTAGTAAGGAATCATTCAAGACACTGTACACCGCGTATGTCAGGCCCATACTGGAGTATGCAGCACCTGTTTGGAACCCGCACTTGATAAAGCACGTCAAGAAACTAGAGAAAGTACAAAGGTTTGCAACAAGGTTAGTTCCAGAGCTAAGGGGAATGTCCTATGAAGAAAGATTAAGGGAAATCGGCCTGACGACACTGGAGGACAGGAGGGTCAGGGGAGACATGATAACGACATATAAAATACTGCGTGGAATAGACAAGGTGGACAAGGACAGGATGTTCCAGGGAGGGGACACAGAAACAAGAGGCCACAATTGGAAGTTGAAGACACAAATGAGTCAGAGAGATAGTAGGAAGTATTTCTTCAGTCATAGAGTTGTAAGGCAGTGGAATAGCCTAGAAAATGACGTAGTGGAGGCAGGAACCATACACAGTTTTAAGACGAGGTTTGATAAAGCTCATGGAGCGGGGAGAGAGAGGGTCTAGTAGCAACCGGTGAAGAGGCGGGGCCAGGAGCTAGGACTCGACCCCTGCAACCACAAATAGGTGAGTACACACACACACACACACATACATATACACACACACACACACACACACACACACACACATATACACACACACACACACACACACACATACGCACACGCACACACACACGACATAACGGAAGGGCTAGACTCAGAAGTGTCCTTGTTTGCAGATGATGTGAAGTTAATGAGAAGAATCAAATCGGATGAGGATCAGGCAGGACTACAAAGAGACCTGGACAGGCTACAAGCCTGGTCCAGAAACTGGCTCCTTGAGTTTAACCCTGCCAAATGCAAAGTCATGAAGATTGGGGAAGGGCAAAGAAGACCGCAGACACAATATAGTTTAGATGGCCAAAGACTGCAAACCTCACTCAAGGAAAAAGATCTGGGGGTGAGTATAACACCGAGCATATCTCCTGAGGCGCACATAAATCAGATAACTGCTGCAGCATACGGGCGCCTGGCAAACCTACGGATAGCGTTCCGATACCTCAATAAGGAGTCGTTCAAGACACTGTATACCATTTACGTCAGGCCCATACTTGAGTATGCAGCACCAGTTTGGAATCCACACCTAGTCAAGCACGTCAAGAAATTAGAGAAAGTGCAAAGGTTTGCAACAAGACTAGTCCCAGAGCTACGGGGATTGTCGTACGAAGAAAGGTTGAGGGAAATCGGCCTGACGACACTGGAGGCCAGGAGGGTCAGGGGAGACATGATAACGACATATAAAATACTGCGCAGAATAGACACGGTGGACAAAGACAGGATGTTCCAGAGATGGGACACATACACAAGCGGTCACAATTGGAAGTTGAAGACTCAGATGAATCAAAGGGATGTTAGGAAGTATTTCTTCAGTCATAGAGTAGTCAAGTCGTGGAATAGTCTAGAAAGTGAAGTAGTGGAGGCGGGAACCATACATAGTTTTAAGGCGAGGTATGATAAAGCTCATGGAGCAGGGAGAGAGAGGACCTAGTAGCAATCAGTGAAGAGGCGGGGCCAGGAGCTATGAATCGACCCCTGCAACCACAAATAGGTGAGTACAAATAGGTGAGTACATACACAGACAGTACAAACCTATGTTGGTGACATGTGTAGTATGTAAAGTTATGGAGAAGCGGGGGCGTTGACCCCCGGAACTCTCTCCAGGTAAACTCCAGGTAATGTGACAAAATTTCACTTTTGTCCTGCTCCTGGGAAATAATCATCATTTCCCAATTCTTTATAACTAAAGAAAATTAAAAAAAAAAAGCAGTTTTGATCCCAGAACTTTGCTTTTGTGGTCAGGACACTTCTGGAACACTTTCAAGGAAGACTGATGTAAAACTATTATGTTCTAGGGCTTTGCTTAGTAAATATAAAAACAGGGGCTGACAAACCAGCATTCAGTTCAGCTCTGGCTGCCTGAAAAGACACATCAGGAGAAGTGAAATGGCATCAAGAGGCTGCAGTCATTCTCCAGATGCATTTTGCTACATATGTGGTCAATTTATTAAGACAAGCGCAAAGAAGTTCTCTGTAACAGCATCTAAAAATGTGTGAGGCTTACAAAGCATATTTTGTCATGGAAGTTGTGGACCAATACAAGATCTGGGCGCCTCTTGTTGCTGTGAACATTGTAAGAAAATATTGGAAGGTAAGAAAGTCAGTAGTTATATGAAGGGTAAAATCTTGAATACGAACATTTTTTAAATAAATTGTATGTAACAGAAACTAATTCTTTTGTTCTGTTACAGGATGATATAGAGGAGAAAAAAGAGCCATGATGTTTGGTGTTCCTAGAATATGACGTAAACCCACTGATCACTCAACCAACTGCTACTTCTGCCTGGTGGATCCTACCAGACGCCGAACTGAGAAAAATGCACCTTCTATTTCTTATTTCTATTGCACCAGTACCACACAGTGCTGATCTTGTACCTTCACCTCCAGAAAGAAGTCAACCGTCAGAAGAAGAAAGCAGCAAATCAGAAAACGAAGAGCACAGTGAACAAGACTATGATCTCACAGATGCAGCTGTTGGGAGGAATCCTTACTATCCAAACCAAACAGACCTCAGCGACCTTATCAGAGATCTTGGTTTGACACAGTCAAGGTTCAAGAAGTGGGACTTGGTGGATGAAAGTGTGCAAGTGACAAGCCAAAGTAAACGTCACCAACATTTCTCTAGCTTCTTCACTAATGAAGACAGGTTGTGCTACTCTAATGATGTATTAGAACTGTTTTATGGAAATGGAATTACATGCAATCCAGATGAGTGGAGACTCTTCATTGACAGCTCCTCCAGAAGCCTAAAAGGTGTAATTCTGCACAATGGGAACAAGGATTCATCTTTTCCCTTGGAAGACTACAAGAGTGTCAAACTTCTACTGGAAGTTTTGAACTATGATAAGTATGGCTGGGATGTTATTGGAGACTTCAAAATGATGGCATTTTCGATGGGGCT